>NW_027397076.1:10584607-10777013 GCF_003265705.2 Callorhinus ursinus
CTATCACCCAGCCACCCATCCCTCCCACCCCCCACCACTCCAGCAGCCCTCAGTGTGTTTCCTGAGGTTAAGAATTCCTCATATCAATGAGGTCATATGATACATGTCTTTCTCTGATTGACTTATTTCACTCAGCATAACACCCTCCAGTTCCATCCACGTCGTTGCAAATGGCAAGATCTCATTCCTTTTGATGGCTGCATAGTATGACAGGAGGAATCTCTTGCTTGATGATGGGAATGTCCTTTATGAAACCATTTTCTTTCCTTCCCCTTTCCCTAGGACTGATCAGTGCCATGTACCTCACACTCTCATCCCTTTTGTCCATTCCATGACTCCAGTTTTTCCCCTATGTTCTCTCAGCTTCTGAAATTCCTTAGATAAGTACCCACAGAATGTCCTACTAAGAAATGATTCTTTGCTCTTTTCTTCTTTCCCTGTCAAATATTCTTTCATTCCCCCCTTATTCTTTCCAATGTTTATTTATTTTTATTTATTTATTTATTCATTTATTTATTTAAAGAGAGGGAAGTGGAGGGGAAGAGGGAGAGGGAGAGAGAAATGAAAGTAAACTCTGTGCTGAGTGTGAAGCCTGATGTGAGGCTCGATCTCACAACCCTGAGATCACACCTGAACCAAGAGTCAAAAGCTCAACAACTGCACCACCCAGGTGCCCCCTTTTTGATGTTTTAAACTCAGCTTCCTACTTTTTCTCATCAACGATTCCTCCACTCACCTACTTTCTTACCTGTTCTCTTTTTAGCTCAAATCCTATTGCAATGTTCATACATAAAATTGTGAATTTTATTTTTTTAAAGATTTTATTTATTTATTTGAGAGAGAGAGAATGAGAGAGAGCACGAGAGGGAAGAGGGTCAGAGGGAGAAGCAGACTCCCTGCTGAGCAGGGAGCCCGATGTGGGACTCGATCCCGGGACTCCAGGATCATGACCTGAGCCGAAGGCAGTCGCTTAACCAACTGAGCCCCCCAGGCGCCCTAAAATTGTGAATTTTAGAAAACAAACAAAACAAAATGAACACTGCTTCCTGTTTCTATTTATAATCTGACTGTCTCTGATTTATTTTATTTTTCCAATATTAGTACCCAACTCAATGACCGTGATCATTCACCATTTTTCTGTATTCTTTTGCATGCACTTTCACTCTTTTGCTCAGAGCCCAATTTCCAAAAGCAATTTTTCCAGATTAGATCATGCTTTCAGACACTCATTTATCCATTCTTCAATGTTTATTGACTATCTACTATATGTTAGTTACTGTGCTAACCACTGGGCATATTAGATAGACTAAGACAGTTTCTATCCCCAAGGCACACAATCTAGTTGGAGAGACAGAAACCTGGACCACTGGCTAAAATGCATTGTGACCAGTGCATGGAAGCTTGCACAAAGTGCATTTTCTGTCATAGTGGGTTATCTTCACAAGCTGAATCTACTGGAGCTATTTCAGAATTGTCATCTATCATGGTAGTGCAATGGAAAAAAAATATTGGACTATAAGTCATAGGATTTATAAATGCTGCTCTTGCAGTTAAGGACTATGCAGTTAATGACCTTGCCGAGCCTCATATCTCATCTATAAGGCAATGAACCAATTCTTTATTCTCTCTATTCTTCGTGGGAGGCCTGGAAAAAGTGTCAAAGAGATAGAGATACAGAGATAGAGATATCCTGGATCTTAAAGGATGGATTAAGTTTAATGTCTCTATAGTTAAACAATATATTTTGAAGTCATTGTGTGTTTTCATTTTTCTTCCTCTAGCTTCTGTGATCTAGATATCTGTTGTTTATCTACTCAGACCTCGTTGTGCCTTTCTGGAAGTACTTTCTTGCACGAATTCATTTTTTTTATTGTCGCCTCAGAGAGGAAGAACTTGATTGCCAGGAAGATGATGGCTAACCTGAAAGTGAGCCTGTGATAGAACTTACTCAAGTGTTCCAGGCTACAAGCCAGGCCTGGCAGGCTCAGTCTTTTTTTTTTTTTTTTTTAACATATAATGTATTATTTGTTTCAGAGGTACATGTCTGTGATTCATGAGTCTTACACAATTCACAGCACTCACCATAGTACATACCCTCCCCAATGTCCATCACCCAGCCGCCCCATCCCTCCCACCCCACTCCACTCCAGCAATCCTTAGGTTGTTTCCTGAGATTAAGAGTCTCTTATGGTTTGTCTCCCTCTCTGGTTTTGTCTTGTTTCATTTTTTACTTCCTTCCCCTATGATCCTCTGTCTTTCTCTGACTTATTTCGTTTAGCATAATACCCTCTAGTTCCATCCACATCGTTGAAATGGCAAGATTTCATTTTTTGATGGCTGCATAATATTCCATGGTGTGTGTGTGTGTGTGTGTGTGTGTGTGTGTGTGTGTGTGTATACACACACCACATCTTCTTTATCCATTCATCGGTTGATGGTCATCTAAGCTCTTTCCATTGTTTGGCTATTGTGGACATTGCTGCTATAAACATTGGGGTGCATGTGCGACTTTGGATCACTACATTTGTATCTTTGGGGTAAATACCCAGTAGTGCAATTGCTGTGTCGTAGGGTAGTTCTATTTTCAACTTTCTGAGGAACCTCCATACTGTTTTCCAGAGTGGCTGCACCAGCTTGCATTTCTACCAACAGTGTAGGAGGGTGCCCCTTTCTCTGCATCCTCGCCAACATCTGTCATTTCCTGCCTTGTTAGTTTTAGCCATCTGACTGGTGTGTGGTGGTATCTAATCGAGGTTTTGATTTGTATTTCCCTGATGCCGACTGATGTTGAGCGCTTTTTCATGTGTCTGTTGGCCATTTGGATGTCTTCTTTGGAGAAATGTCTGTTCATGTCTTCTGCCCATTTCTTGATTGGATTAATTGTTCCTTTGGTGTTGAGTTTGATAAGTTCTTCATAGATTTTTGGATACTACCCCTTTATCTGATATGTCATTTGTAAATATCTTCTCCCATTCTGTCGGTTGTCTTTTGGTTTTGTTGACTGTTTCCTTTGCTGCACAAAAACTTTTTAACTTTTTTTTAATTTTTTTATTATGTTATGTTAATCACGATACATTACATCATTAGTTTTTTAAATAATTTTTTATTGTTATGTTAATCACCATACATTACATCATTAGTTTTTGATGTAGTGTTCCATGATTCATGGTTGCGTATAACACCCAGTGCTCCATGCAGAACGTGCCCTCTTTAATACCCATCACCAGGCTAACCCATCCTCCCACCCCCCTCCCCTCTAGAACCCTCAGTTTGTTTTTCAGAGTCCATCTTCTCTCCTGGTTCGTCTCCCGCTCCAATTTCCCCCCCTTCATTTCTCCCTTCTTACTATCTTCTTGTTTTTTTTTTTAACATATAATGTATTATTTGTTTCAGAGGTACAGGTCTGTGATTCACAGTCTTACACAATTCACAGTGCTCACCATAGCATGTGCTATGGAAAAGCTTTTTATCTTGATGAAGTCCCAATAGTTCATTTTTGCCCTTACTCCCTTGCCTTTGGCGATGTTTCTAGGAAGTAGTTGCCGGGGCTGAGGTCGAAGAGGTTGCTGCCTATATTCTCCTCAAGGATTTTGATGGATTCCTGTCTCACACTTAGGTCTTTCATCCATTTTGAGTCTATTTTTGTGTGTGGTGTAAGGAAATGGTCCAGTTTCATTCTTCTGCACGTGGCTGTCCAATTTTCCCAACACCATTTGTGGAAGAGACTGTCTTTTTTCCACTGGACATTCTTTCCTGCTTTGTCGAAGATTAGTTGACCATAGAGTTGAGGGTCCATTTCTGGGCTCTCTGTTCTGTTCCATTGATCTATGTCTGTTTTTGTGCCAGTAACCATACTGTCTTGATGATGACAGCTTTGTAATAGAGCTTGAAGTCCAGAATTGTGACGCCACCAACTTTGCTTTTCTTTTTCAATATTCCTCTGGCTATTTGAGGTCTTTCCTGGTTCCATACAAATTTTAGGATTATTTGTTCCATTTCTTTGAAAAAAGTGGATGGTATTTTGATGGGGATTGCATTAAATGTGTAGATTGTTCTAGGTACCATAGACATCTTCACAATATTTGTTCTTCCAATCCATGAGCATGGAACGTTTTTCCATTTTTTTGTGTCTTCCTCAATTTCTTTCATGAGTATTCTATAGTTTTCTGAGTACAGATTCTTTGCCTCTTTGGTTACATTTATTCCTAGGTATCTTATGATTTTGGGTACAATTGTAAAGGGATCAACTCCTTAATTTCTCTTTCTCTGTCTTGTCTTTGATGTATAGGAATGCCACTGATTTCTGTGCATTGATTTTATATCCTGCCACTTTACTGAATTCCTGTATGAATTCTAGCAGTTTTGGGGTAGAGTCTTTTGGGTTTTCCACATAAAGTATCATATCATCTGCAAAGAGTGAGAGTTTGATTTCTTCTTTGCCAATTCAGATGCCTTTTATTTCTTTTTGTTATCTGATTGCTGAGACTAGGACTTCTAGTACTATGTTGAACAGCAGTCATTGATAGTGGACATCCCTGCCGTTTTCCTGACCTTAGGGGGAAAGCTCTCAGTTTTTCCCCCTTGAGTATGATATTTGCTGTGGGTTTTTCATAGAGGGCTTTTATGATATTGAGGTATGCATCCTCTATCCCTACACTCTGAAGAGTTTTAATCAAGAAAAGATGCTGCACTTTATCAAATGCTTTTTCTGCATCTATTGAGAAGATCATATGGTTCTTGTTCTTTCTTTTATTAATGTATTGTATCACATTGATTGATTTGTGGATGTTGAATCAACCTTGCAGCCCAGGAATAAATCCCACCCGATCATGGTGAAGAATCCTTTTAATGTACTGTTGGATCCTATTGGCTAGTATTTTGGTGAGAATTTTTGCATCCATGTTCATCAGGGATATTGGTCTGTAGTTCTCCTTTTGGTTGGGGTCTTTGTTTGGTTTTGGGATCAAGGTAATGCTGGCCTCATAAAATGAGTTTGGAAGTTTTCCTTCCATTTGGAACAGTTTCAGAAGAATAGGTATTAATTCTTCTTGAAATGTTTGGTAGAATTCCCCTGGGAAGCCATCTGGCCCTGGGCTCTTGTTTTTGGGAGATTTTTGATTACTGCTTCAATTTCCTTACTGGTTATGGGTCTGTTCAGGTTTTCTATTTCTTCCTGGTTCAGTTTTGGTAGTTGATACATCTCTAGGAATGCACCCATTTCTTCCAGATTATTTAATTTGCTGGCATATAGTTGCTCATAATATGTTCTTATAATTGTTTGTATTTCTTTGCTGTTGGTTGTGATCTCTCCTCTTTCATTCATGATTTTATTTATTTGGGTCCTTTCTCTTTTCTTTTTGATAAGTCTGGCCAGGGGTTTATCAATCTTGTTCATTCTTTCAGAGAACCAGCTCCTAGTTTCGTTGATCTGTTCTACTGTTCTTTTGCTTTCTATTTCATTGATTTCTGCTCTGATCTTTATTATTTCTCTTCTCCTGCTGGGTTTAGGCTTTATTGGCTGTTCTTTCTCCAGCTCCTTTAGGTGTAGGGTTAGGTTGTATATTTGAGACCTTTCTTGTTTCTTGAGAAAGGCTTGCATTGCTATATACTTTCCTCTTAGGACTGCCTTTGCTGTATCCCAAAGATTTTGAACAGTTGTGTTTTCATTTTCATTGGTTTCCATGAATTTTTTTAATTCTTCTTTAATTTCCTGGTTGACCCATTCATTCTTTAGTAAGATGCTCTTAAGCCTCCATGTATTTGAGTTCTTTCCAACTTTCCTCTTGTGACTGAGTTCTAGTTCAAAGCACTGTGGTCCGAAAATATGCAGGGAATGATCCCAGTCTTTTGGTACTGGTTGAGACCTGATTTGTGACCTAGGATGTGATCTATTCTGAAGAATGTTCCATGTGCACTAGAGAAAAATGTGTATTCTGTTGCTTTGGGATGAAATGTTCTAAATATATCTGTGAAGTCCATCTGGTCCAGTGTGTCATTTAAAGCCTTTATTTCCTTGTTGATATTTTACTTAGATGATCTGTCCATTTCAGTGAGGGCGGTGTTAAAGTCCCCTACTATTATTGGATTATTGTTAATGTGTTTCTTTGATTTTGTTATTAATTAGCTTCTCCCCTGTTAGGGGCATAGATATTTAAAATTGTTAGATCTTCTTGTTGGATAGACCCTTTAAGTATGATGTAGTGTCCTTCTTCATCTCTTATTATAATCTTTGGTTTAAAATCTAATTCCTCTGATATAAGGATTGCCACCTGGGCTTTCTTTTGATGTCCATTAGCATGGTAAATGGTTTTCCACCCCCTCACTTTAAATCTGGAGGTGTCTTTGGGTCTAAAATGAGTCTCTTGCAGACAGCATATTGATGGATCTTGTTTTTTTTTATCCATCTGATACCCTGTGTCTTTTGATTGGGGCATTTGGTCCCTTTACATTCAGGGTAACGATTGAAAGATATGAATTTAGTGCCATTGTATTGCCTGTAAGGTGACTGTTACTGTATATTGTCTGTGTTCCTTTTTGGTCTATGTTACTTTTAGGCTCTTTCTTTGCTTAGAGGACCCCTTTCAATATTTCTTGTAGGCCTGGTTTTGTGTTCACAAATTGTTTTAGTTTTTGTTTGTCCTGGAAGCTTTTTATCTCTCCTTCTATTTTCAATGACAGCCTAGCTGGATATAATGTTCTTGGCTGCATATTTTTCTCATTTAGTGCTCTGAATATATCATGCCAGTCCTTTCTGGCCCTGGCACGCTCAGTCTTGGTGCAAGGTTAATCTTATTAGTTACTAGCTTCAACTGAACCCTCTGAGTATAAAGATGATTAACATTATAAAAGGCATTTCTGTTTTCATTATCCCATACTTTGGTCTAATATTACAAAAAGGAATGCCAGGTGTTCTCTCTATAGAAATAGATGTCCCCAAAGACAGAGCTTGTGAAGTTAGGGGATGTCAAGTACATCTAGCTAACATTTTAATTTTTGCTTCATTTATAGGTCTGAAGCAACATGGTCAAGTTTCCTAACTTATTGTTGGGTATTCCCATTGCAGGATTATGCCAGTTTCCCACTCATATCATTCTTACAGGAAATCATTACTCAAATAGTTAGGGTATAGCTGCTACCCCTCAAAAATAAGAAATGGCTCCCCAGAAACAATGGGATTACCATTCATTGTATTTTCCAACATGTTAATTGATTTTAATATCCTGAGTTAACTTTTTTACCTAAAGTGTCCATCATTATGAGGTTGCAGAGGTGGAGGGAACACTACAGCAAGAGCAGTTATCTGGATCACCAGATCTTGCTCTAAGAGTTATTCTTAAGATAGGGCCAAGCCAGTCAACTTATCAGTCTTTGCTTTCCACTGAAATAATACAACTGAAAGCTGAATTGAAAAATGCTCTGCAGCATATAAGTTATGATTTTGACTATTATTTTCAAGGAGTCACTAAGTTTTAACAATCCAAACACACCTTTGGAAACCAACAACAACTTTAAAGGCACTTTTACCCAGCCCTACTGCACATACTATTTCTGTTATCTAATTACATGGGCTCAGCACTTTTAAAATATTGTCTGTTAAGACATAATCCAAAATGTGATTTAGAAGCATACGCTGCCTTAGGCCATGTAAATGTAGGAGGATGAGAATCCTCTAACCCTTGTCCCAATCTTGGATTTTAACAATGAACCTGTAACCTGTCAGTGCCTTTCCTAGTTAGCCTTTGGAGCACACAGTGGTATCTAAGCTATGAGTACATTTAATGCATTCCTTTTTAGAGATTCCAGGGTGTTTTATCTTCCATTACACTATCATGGTGGCTGACGATGCTAAAAAAGACATAGTGGACTTTGGCTGTGGAGAGACTAGAGTAAAGGGAAATTTCTTTACCTGGGAAATAAGGCTACCAGTAGTAATTGATCCTCTTTAAGTGCCTGTTGGGAAAATAACAAGAAGCATCTGTATTGAAGTAAAGATGTGAGCTCTTGCAGAGACTCCTGGTAATGGATCTGTGAGAGAGAATTCCTCACCCCAAGTCATGGCTTATCTCAGGGGTATGAATATGTTTATACAGAGCTATATTCTTGGAAACCACTCATTTTATTGAGGACCAATTTCAAAGCTGGGTCTTGATCTGAGCCAACCTCTTCAAAATGAGGTCACCACCAATTCTTTCATTCCTAGACATTAAGTTCTATGAGAACAAGACCCATGCCTGATTTTCTTAACACCTCTGTCTCTAGGGCCAAAAATGGGACCAGGCAGTAGAAAGTGAAATTTTATGGTATGACTAAAATAAATGCCCTAGAGCAAAGGATTGTATTGCCTGTGATCTTGAGTTATCTGTAGAACACTAGAACTATACCTCTTAAGGCTTTCTAAAATGGAATCTAGCTTTCTGATTTCTTTGTATTTTGATGTCACATTTGTTTTCTAATGTTTCCTGCCGCCAGAGGAACTTACAAACTAAAGATGATAGTGTGTATACCTGAGAAAATGGGCAACCAAGCAGATATTTTGTATGCTCCTGGGGAGCAGTATAGAGAGGTGATCCTTGAGCTGTCTTAGTGTTTTCCCTCCAGAACTCTAATTGTGTAGAGGTCCTCAAAAATATAATAATATCTACTTCAATTTCTACTTACTTAATTTAAGAGCATAAAGAATAAAAATACTTTTTCAGATGGTCTCCCATTACTTTTTTGCGTGATGAATCTAGGGCTTTGCATCCAACTATTTAAAGATTCAAATTTCAGAGAGGGAGTTAAACCAGAGACTCTGGACTCTGAAAAACAAATTGAGGATTGCAGGAGGGAGGGGGATGGAGGGGTGGGGTAACCAGATGATAGGCATTAAGGAGGGCACATGATCCAATGAGTACTGGGTGTTATAAGCAACTAATGAATCATTGAACACTACATCAAAAAATAATCATGTACTACTATATCTTGGCTAATTGAACTTAATTAAAAAAAAGTAGAATCAAAAGTAAATCCTCCCCCCAAAAGATTCAGATTTCAAAGTGTTCAGATTTACAAATAAAACCACACAAAGCCATGTTTATTTAACAAATATCCACTGAGCAGTCACTGTATGCCAGGCACTGTGCTCAAGCTGGGATAAAATAATGAGCAAATCACCAAAAGATGCTCTGCCATTATGGAACTAACAGGGAGACAAATAAGTTAGTAGATGATGCTACCTTGCAAAAGTATTTAAACTAGTGGAAGCAAATCAATCAAGAAATCCTAGAAGAAGTAATGAAAAGGAACTACTTAAGCAAATAGGTAAAGATAGTAGAGAGAAGGTGAAGAGAGAGAGAAAAGCTTCCAGGCACAGAGAGCAGCATTGCAAGGCCAAGGACAGCCAAGACATCCAACCTTCAGTAAACCCCATGTAATACCATTTAATTCAATATAGCAACTATTTACTTGGTATCCACTATTTGCCTAACCCTCTGCCAAGTACCATGAAAAGTATAAAAGGTGCATACTAATATGTATCTTTCCCTAGAGGATATATGAGCTCACTGGGTGCTCAAAACTGAAGACCTGAAATATTAAGAGAAAAACACTTGATCATAGAGGATAAATTGCCAAAATCAGGCCTAGAGGAAAATACTTGGTGAAGAAGAGATAATAATATGGCCTGGGGCTGATTTTAGAGAAATGTGTTACAAGATATCCAATAAATTATATTCATTATTGCTGTTTGCCATTTAATGTCTTATAAAAAGTAAGATCAACAAATAATTTCTGGGCACTTACTTCACCTTGCTCACTACCTCCTCCCATCAACACACACACACACACACACACACACACACACACACACACACATTCATACACTCGTATTTAATCTGTAACCAAGTTGCCCTTGTTTGACCTTTATCATCTCTCACCTAAACTATCACAAACCTCCAGTCATGAAATAAAAAGTCATGGGGATGTTAAGGTTCAGCATGGTGACTATAGTTAATAAAACTGTATTGCATATTTGGAAGTTGCTAAGAGAGTAGATCTTAAAAGTTCTCATCACAAGAAAAAAAACTTTTTTGAAACTGTGTATGGTGACTGATGTTAACTAGACTTATGGTGGTTATCATTTTGCAATATATACAATTATCAAATCATTATGTTGTACACCTGAAACTAATATAATGTTATTTGTCAATTTTACCTCAAGGTGGGGAATAAAGTTTTTTCGTAGATCTATCGACTTCAAATATTATTTTCAAATTCACCCTCAATCCTGCTGTCAGTAATCTTTTAAAAAACCATATTTAATAATCTTCTCTGCCTAAACACCTTTGAGAGCCGCCAGTTTCCTATAGAGTAAATGCAGTGTCATCAATGTGTCATTCAAGCTCTCTCATTCTCTGGTTCTAGACTGTGTTTCCAGCTTCGTCCTCTTCCTGTTTCACCCTGTTTTCAGACCATGGTCTGCCACAGTGGTCTTCTACCTGTTTAAAATCCTATTCACACTAAAAGTCTGTTCCTAATATTTATTAGTGTTTATACACATATTAGAATGCCCTACTGGATTTTGCATCCTTAGAGGACAGAGACTGTTTTATCTTTATTAACTCCTAATGGCTAGTAAGTGTCTAATAAGTTTTGGATTAAATTGATGTACTTTAGAAAATATAAATATATATCTGCATATGCACATGTATATCTATCTATCTATCTATCTGTCTATCTATCTATCTATCCTCCAGGAACTTACAATCCATTAATTGTAGCAGGTAGCTATTATTTATGGTATGTTGTCACTGCTAGAACAGTTGCAAAAAAAAAAAAAAATCACCTGCCCTTCAGGGATTTAATAGCTTAGTAGAAGAATTATATGAATGAGTCAAAGATATTTATAATTATATATAATATATAAATATATAATAATATATAAATATTATATATAATATATAAAACTATTATATATAATATATAAAACTTATACAAAGTTTTATAAAAAGTTTTATAAAAAGGCATCAGGGCAATTGGTTGGTTGATTGATCCCTTTCTTGTTCTAAAAAGTATTTAAAATAGCTTATAAAAGACATCAAATAACTTAAAAATATATATGTAGGATGAAAGTAAAGCAGAAATATGGGCTATCACATGAGTTGGACCTTGAAAGATCAATAGAATTTGGAATATTGCAAGAAAAAAATTAAGATGAAGGTGAGGACATAAGAAATTGAGAAAGGAGAGATGCTGCAGGCATTCATGATGGATAAGCTCAGACCACTCACAAGAGGGAGTGTTCTTGTAAGACTGAGGGATGTAAAGGTAAGATTGGAGACTTGGAGGATCCTCATCAAGGAATTTTTATAGGAACTTCCAAGAGAAAGAATTGCCATTTGAGTGCAGTCTATCAGTAGTTAAATGATGTGAATCTGTAGAAAATTTGTTCAGCATAGTTGCCTAACTTTTCCCACCAGTTTTGCAGCTCAGCTTGAGGAGTAGAAACAGCCTGAGGATTTGACATGCGTCAATGATGGCAGAAGTACAGGCCTTGTAGGCCTGCAGGGTCCTTGCCACACACACCCCACCCCCCGCAGCACACCCCTCCCTCCAGGTGCAGAGGATGCACTGTCTTACTCAAGGCCTGCCCCGCTCCCTCCATGAGTTTTCCCCCTCCTCTCCTGCATCTCAAACTTTCCCTCTCCATTAGTATTCTCTTCCTTTTGCCCAGAAACTTGCTTAAGTGTCTCTATTCTTAGGCAAAAAAAGAAAGAAAATAAAGCAACTCTCCCTTGATCTTGCTCCTTTTCCAGCTGTGCTCCAAATTTTCTCCTCCCTTACTTGTTCAACCTTCTCAAAAGAATAGTCTATATTCACTGTCTCCGCTTTTCTTACTTCACAATCCTCTCAGATCCGGCTTTTGTTCCCACAGTTCTCCCCAAAAGACTCCTCCTGTGATCCCTCATTGGCTGCTCTATATTACTAAATCAAAGGAACTTTTCCACTTCCTTTAGGATCTCTCTGCCATATTTAACAGCTGGTTCACGTCCTCATTTGTGAAACTCTTTACCCTTTTTGTTCCCATGGCAACATACTCTCTTTTTCCTCATTATCTTTGTCTTCTCCTTCCCTCTTTCAGGGTGTCTACCATGGGTGCTTTCATCTGTCTCATAGTTACCACCTAGAGACTCCGGTCACCTCCAGATCTACAACTCAGCCCAAACCTCTCCCCAAACTTCAGCCTCACCTAACTGCCTGCAGACACCTCCACCTGCCAGTTCCATAGCCCCTTCTTCCCCACTCCGCCTCCAAAGTCTTTACCTCCTTCTGAAGTCATTTCTCACCTGGGTCCTTAACCATCAGTCACCCCAAACAAGAGATCTGACAATCATCCTTGCTCCTTCCTTCCATTCACTCTTACATTTAATCAATAATCAAGTCCAACCAGTTTTAACTCCTTAGTATTTCTTTAATTCAAAGCCACCCTTGCTACTACTGCCCTAGTTGAGACCTTCGTTGTCTCTTGTATTATTGCTACAAAAGCTTTTTAAACAGGCTCCAGCCTCACATCTCCAGTTTTATCCCTTCAAATCCACACTTCAAATAGCCACTGGTGTATTTTTTCTAAATTGTAAATCCAGTCATCTCATTTCTAGGTATAAAAGCACCCATTCAGGGGTGCCTGGGTGGCTCAGTTGGTTAAGCATCCAACTCTTGGCTTTGGCTCAGGTCATGACCCCATTGGTCATGACACTGAGCCCTGCATGGGGCTCCCCACTCAGGAGGGGCCTGCTTGGATATTTTCTCCCTCCGTCCCTTCACCCACTCATGCTCTCTTTCTCTCTGTCTCTCAAATAAATGAAATCTTCAAAAAAATAAAACAAAAACATTCATTCACAAACTGCCCAGAGCTATAGGATGAAGGCCACTTAGTATCCTAGTTGACAAAGCTAGCTACTTGGTCTTTCCCTGATTAGTAGTAAACCACTTGCTGTTTTTCACTCTCACTACACTGTTTGTTGTCTCAGTGCCTTTGTTCATGTTATAACCCATCCATGCAATGCCTTCTCCTCCCTGCCTCTCCCATTTTTCTATATCCTGACTAACGTTTACTAATCACTTAGTAGGAAACAGAGATGTCACCTGCCCCAAAATGTCTTCCTTGATTCGTGCCTATGCCTTCAGAATTATGTATAGCCATAATTATTGCACTTGCTGTCACAAAAAATAATTACTTATTTATGTGCTGTCTTCCTCCCAGCTCCCACCCTCACTGACTGTGTTCCTTTAGGAGAGAGAGCATCTTAATCACTTTTGAATTCTCAATGCCTAACAAAGTATGTGCAGCATGATAAACACTCAGTACGTTATGAAAGGACAGTATAAATAAATGTGAGAATAAGAGAATAAGTGAATGAATGAATGAATAAAAGAGCCCCAGAAGACCAGGCAAATTACAATTATTTTCATAATTTTAAGCCAATCTCTAGAACTACAAACTGAATTTATATCTAGTTAATGGATAGTGAAGCATCATCCTTGGTAAGGTTAAATGACCTCCGTAGTTTCAAAGAGGATGGTCCCCATTTCTCCTTTTCTACCTTCTTAGAAAGATAAAGATAAAGCCACAGATAACTGGATAGAGAGTAAGCTGTTCATGGGTCAGTCCAACCACGCTTCCTAACTTAAGTTACAGATACTCCAGAGCTTACAGATACCTGTGGAGTGATGCAGGGACCAGGTGATTTTGCAGAACTTACACCCTGGGAGCATGTCCAACTACATAGTTTGTGGGATCCAGTGCAAAATGAAAATGTAGGACCCCTCATTAAAAAAGTGGGAGTAAAAGTGCCGTCAAAATTACATAAAGGCTTTTTCCTTTCTTCCTTGTGTTTTTCCAAGCTTGTTATGGTGTTTTTTAATTTACTATTTATTTAGTATTCTGAGTAAAGAAAAATGAAAATTTTTTCTTATTAGCATGAATTTGGCCATTTGTTTTTATATTGTGAAATGCCAATTTTATTTTTATTTTTTTTAAAGATTTTATTATTTATTTGACAGAGAGAGAACACAAGCAGGGGGAGAGGCAAGCAGAGGGAGAAGGAGAAACAGGCTCCCCGCAGATCAGGGAAAGCCCGATATGGGACTCAATCCCAGGACCCTGGAATCATGACCTGAGCTGAAGGCAGTCACTTAACCAACTGAGCCACCACCCAGGTGCCTGAAATGCCAATTTTAAACACAAATATCAAAGTATTTAATTTGTATGTAGAATCACCAAAATCACACAACTTTTATTTCATAGCTGTAATCCAAAGGGTGCCTTGAGACACCAAAAGAGACAAATACAAACCAAACTCAGGAAGGTTGAAAGTTGGAAGGAAGGAAGAAGTTTTCCAGGCAAGGGAGTGCTCCCAGGCAGAAGATACTTGCAGGGAGTGCAGACTCTCACAGGCACCTAGGACCCTGCCTCCTAATGCAGACACAAGTGCCTCACTGCAGAGCCTGATATCTGCTGAGCCCCACCTTCCAACAGCCCTCTGACCAATGCCCAGCACCTTGAACTGGGCAGGGTCTGGGGAAGTCAAGCTAGGCATCTCCCTTTCCTAGGGGCCCATCATTTGAACCTATGGGAGACAGGGGACCTCCAAGGATTCTTAAATCTCTGTGTCAGGACATGTTTGTTACCTGGATCAAGGGTAGACTTTGGTTGACTGCCCACCAGACATGCCATGGTGCTGCCAGCCAGTGGGGGAATAAGAGACACTATACCCCACGCTGAGGTGCCATAGAGTATGAATGCCTAATTTCAACCCATCCTGTGCCAGGGCCCACAACCCTGCTGGAGGTAGAGAGCAGGGCATCAGCAGTTTTAGGACCAGGTAGAAAGGAGACCAGGCAGGGCCCAGGGCCAGTGAGCCTAGGAAGCAGTGAAGAGCTTTTCAGTAGAACCCATCACTGAGTCATGATGAGAAACCCCAACACATACTCTATTGTCCTATCAGTCTTCATTTACAAAATTCAAAGCCAAAGAAAAAATGCTGAAGAATTTCAAGACAGCAACCACAGAGCATTAAAACCCCAAGCTCAGGGCCCTTCTGAGCCTGGGGCCCAGTGGGATGCCCAATTAAGTGACTTGCCCATGGCCAAAAAGCTAAGTAAATGGCAGAGCTAGGAATAAAATCTACATTTTTTTCCACCACACATGCTGCCTCTTTCAGAATAGACTATTTCTGGCAAAAACAACATGAAACTAGAAGATTTACAGCTCTATGTTCCTAACAAAAAAAAAAAAAAAAGAGAAAAAAAGTAGTTCCTAGCAGGCACGCTTTATTTTTAGCAATATTACTTTATAGTTTATGAAGCAATTCCATAAACATTATGTACCACATCCCTAAAAGGTAGGCGTCATTGGTATCTCCATTTTAAGACGAAGAAAGGAAGCTTACTTGCCCAGAGTCCCTCAGCTCTTAAAAAGCAAAACTGCAATGTGAACCCAGGAGCTCCAAATTCCATCCTCTTTATTAATCTCCAGTTCCTCAGTAGAGATCATGGGAAAGAGAGCTGATGCAGACCACGGGGCTAGTAAGGAGAAACTCCCCGCAGCTGATCTCTGTGAAGCGATTCCATGTAGAAGACACTTGTCTGGAAACTATGGGATGTGGGGGCATCTGGTTATCTGATCCCATCATCCCCCTTTATTGCCACCTCAGTTGTCACAGAAGCTCTACCACTTCCTGTGTGATCTCAGCCAAGTGTCTAGTTATCTCTCAATTTTACTTTTCTCACCTGTAAAATGTGAGTATTAATAATACTATCATTTCATAGAATTTTTCTGAAGATTAAAGCAGTGTCCAGCCCACAGTCAACACCCAATGAATGTTGCCAGTCATTATTATTATTACTACTGTTATTATTATTAATTCAGTTGGTACACTTGGCTGAACCCAACCAAGTCCGTGTCCTCTCTCATTATTATATAAATGTCTATTAATACTTAACACCATTTAAAGAGAATAACTTCCCCCATACAAGGAGAACTATTCTTCAAACAACTTGAGTATATGAGTAGATTTACTCCCAGCTAGAACCTCCAGAACAGATGCTGTGTTAAAAAGGAACATCTGGTCCAATTTTATCATTGTTCAGTTGAGAAAATGAAGTCCTAAGGAAGTTAAAAGACTTTTCCAAGTTTACACAGTTAATTAGTGATAAATCAGGACTCCTAATTCGGTGCTCATTTCCAATGAATGTTGCTTCCGTAAGACTAAACATAACTACGTTGCTATCATTGCCTTGAAATATACCTCTGCTTTGTCATAATGCAACATGCTTATGAGAAGTATATATTCTTCTTATTTTATTCATTGTAATTGACCCTGATAATCATTATAATGATTATTATACCATAGATAATGGTTTAAATTCATTTGTGCTCCTTGTACACATAAACCAAAACCTATACCAGTATTATTTTCACAGTGTGTTCTCTTTTTCCCTGTCGGAAAGGAAATATTTTTGAGCCATATGGGATCCTAATTCTCTGAATGCTTTTAGATTATCAGATGTCTCAACTGACAGTCCTGGATGAAAATCAAATCATGAGAATTTGCAAAACTGAAAAAAATTAAGAACATTTTGGTGTTATCATGTACCGGAAATTCCATCTTTATCCTTTCTTCAATTAGGAAAAAAAAATCAGACATCCTAAATATTAGAATTTTCAGCTCAAACTTTTCAACCCTTTTGCTACAAACTTACTTGGTGATCCTTAGACTGGATATTTTTATAAACTTATGGTTCATATTTTTTTACTTAGTATTCATTCTTTCAAGCTTTTATTTTATTCAAAATTTCAGCAAAATCTAGGTAATAGGGAAGATGCAAAGATGCTTAAGTCATGATCATTTCTACCAAGAATTTTGCTATCCAGTGAAGAGTATAGGGCATATAACACCAAGTAGAAAGAAATAAGAGATTCTATGGCCTATTTAGCATCTGCTTTAACTTAGACAAGAGGTGTCCATTTTTAATAATGTTCAAATTAATATGAAGGAATTTATGATGGGTTTGGTACCAGTGAACTTCTCTCTTTAATTAGAAAAATTAGACAAGGGGACATTTAATAATATTCATCATGAGAAAAGGTGTCTCCTTTTCTCGAATATCTTGTTCTTGTTTAGTGAAGAAAATGACAGGAGGAAATGAGGAAAGAGTATCCTTAAGTATAGATGCCATACAGAGAACATGAGTGTTTGTGTGCCTTGCACAAATTTTCCCTTTGTATTCAACCCAAGGCCAAATGATGGAGCAACACAACTCTACAACAGCCCAAAGGACTCTTCTGAGTTGTGATTTCACTCAACGTTCTTTAACCCCTTGGTTGGGTTAGCCTCCTGCCTGTGTAACCCACAGTGACCATTTTCTCATACTTAATTCCAGTGCTGTTTTCTGTCTTAGTCCATGCGGGGTGCTATAACATAATACCGTAGACTGCTTGGCTTAAAAACAGTAGCAACTTACTTCTCACAGTTCTGGAGGCTGCAAGTCCAAGATCAAGGCACCAGCAGATTTGGTGACTGATAGGGGCCCACTTCCTAGTTCATAGATGGCCATGTTTTCTCTGTGTCCTCACATGGCAGAAGGAGCAAGGGTGCTCTCTGAAGCCTCTTTTATACAGCACTAATTTCATTCAGGAAGGGCTCTATCCTCAAGACCTGACCACCTCCGAAAGGCCCCACTTCCAAATATCATCACATTGGGAAATAGGTTTCAACATATGAATTTGGAGGGGACACAAACATACAGTGAGTTTCCCCAACACCACATTTTTTATATAAAGCAAGCCAAAACAAAGTTTTCATGGGGGAAAAAAAATGTTTTCTACTGAAGACATTTCAAGAAAAATGTCTTCAAAACCAAAACTAAAACCGAAATAAATGTGGAGAAAAGTCAAGAATATTCTGGTCAACTGTTTCAATAGGGTAATCACCATTCACTGCCCACCAAAGGCATTCCAAGTTACTAAGGACCTAACCACAAACTTTGACATCTCAAGAGTTCAGGGAAGTCACACACCCAGGCCAACTTAACAAACCCCCCAAATGTTCTCACTATTTCTGCTCTGTTAAGATTATAATGTGCTCAAGTTTTAAGTGTAAAAATTCTTTCCTATAAAAACTCAAATTTATGTAAAAATGTGCTTCCTTTAGAACCACAATGACTATACAATCTCTGGATGCCTGTCATCTTCAATTAGAAGTTAAAAGCCACTCCCAGATTTAAAATCTGTCAACTCCATCAACACTTTGGTAATTTCACATCCAGCAAATGTGAACAGAAACCAAAATCCATAGGAAATAAATTCCTTCAGTAATTATTTCTGTGAGATTTCATAATTTGAAGTCAAAATTAGAACAAACAAATCTATACAAATCAGACACACACACACCCTCCCAATTTTGTTCTGATAACTTTCATTCTTTCTAATATCCTTCTCTATCCCTCTTTGTGGTTATCGCACCCAGGTCTGTCTAAGGTTAATTGTGAATACCCCTTATGACCTCTATTACATGCCATAATCCACATCCTCGTCATTATTTTCGTTAACAGATCAGCACTGGCCAGAGCCACTTGTATGCCAAACATGGAGACAGCTTTAAATTACCTTTCTTATTTAGGGACTAACTCTCCCATAATTCATACTTGCCTGCTTACAGATACCCAATAGGGTTATTTGTTTTTGGTGGTTAACCAACTGTGAACCCATCTCTGTCACTTTATATGAACAAATGACCAAACTCATCGGGGGAAAGTCCACAGCCACTTTCTTATGGACATACAAGGATACCAGGTGAATTTCTCCCTTTTAATCAGAAAAGCAAGTTTTTCCAGAAGTTCCCCAGTGGGCAAATTTTGTCACATGTCCACCCATAGCTTCAAGGGAGGCTGAAACAATTTCTCCAGCCTCCATAGTAGAAGATAGCAGGGGAGAAGGGGATCAGCCTACCAACAATGTCTACAACTTAGAAATAAAAATGCTGAGTCCAAGGAGTATGGATGTTTACATTTTAATAAGTATTATTCAATCTCTATCCACAGTTGTATCAATTTAGACACTATATCAAAGACCATTCTGACTTTTATCTTTGCCATCTGGCTTTTCTTTCTGATTCAAACAAAAGATTATATTTAGCTTGGAAATTTGGCTCCCCAGTGAGGCCAGTTCCTGTGGTTCTCCAACAGGTCATATTTCATCCCATTTTCCTCAGATTTCAGTGTCTCCAGGCTATCGTTTCAATTCAGGCTGTTGAGTTCAAGTTCCATGTCACCCAATTCCTCCATCCATTCTTCACACCATAGCCAGAGTATAGTAAAAAATATAAGTCAGTTTATGTCCTTCAGTGTTTCCCATTGCACTTAGAATAAAATCAAAGCCCTTATCAGGATCCCCATTAATGTATGCCCTGTTTCCCCTCCAATGTCCTCTTCCCTCTCAGTCACTATATTTAGTCTTATTAGCCTTCTGTCTATTCCTAGAATCTGTCTCTTTTCCCACCTCAGTGCCTTTGTACCTGCTCTTCCTTCTACAATGCCCTTCTAATGACTCTTTCTGTGGTTTGGTTGCTCCTTTTAATCCCTCATGTCTCAGTTTACATATCACTTTCTCAGGGAGGCTTTCCTGACCATTCTTTCTAGCATAAATCTCCTTTGTATTTTTTTTTTTTACCACAGCACTGTATTAATTTTCCTTAGAGCAATTTTTACTAGACATGTGAACCTGGGCAAATTATTAATCTCTGTGTCTTCAAGTCCTTATTTGTAAATAAGGGTAACAACTGTACCAACCTCAGGGTTTTTTGTAAACAATAAAGTAAAGTTCTTAATATTTCTTGGCCTATATAAAACTTTGCTAAATAATAATTATTTGCATTATTTTTTGTTTAGTTATTTTCCTGTTTTCCCCACTAGACTATAAACTCTAAAAGCAGAGGGACCTTGTCTGCTCTGTTCTCAGTGTGTCTCAGGACCCAGCCTAGTACCTGGCACATAGTAAGTGCTCACAAAATATTAGGTGAACAAATATATGTTGAATAAATGAATTAGTGGCAAGTCCTACCTCAGTGGAAGCTCTGATTGTGGATTGGACTCTGCAAACTCATTTTCAGTGTTCAGTAGCCTCTTCTGTAAGCCTTCCAGATTAAGCAAATAAAAGTATACAATTCTAGGTAAATTGGAATTTCTGTGTTTTATCTGGCAACCCTACTTTCCTCACTACCACATCCACCCTTAATAAGCAATACTTTCTCTCTCTCATTCTCTCCCTCCCTGCTTTCTCTTCCTCTTTGCTCCTCTCCTCCTACATTTATTTGACTATTTCTGAATATAGTTCAGTATCAGGTAACCTCGTCATCCTTAAATCTGTAGATATCCACTCCTTGAGGACAACCATCTCTTTGATGGATTAATGAGCGCCTTTATGACCGGTCTCCCAATTCCCACAGGACTAAATTATCCACCTTCACCGTGACAGGCTCCTTCAGCCAGGATAGCCTTCTCAGGGGACTGCACTGACTCTTTTCTCTGGATTCAGAATATAGTAAGTTAGGGACACAAATGTCCTTGATACATTCCCAGGCATTTTCTACCTTATTGGATAATTTTCCAACATCCTGGCCTTGAAAGAGACCTAAAGAAAAGAAATCCAACATGTCCTTTCCCAGTTGACCAGACAGGTAGTTTGACAAGGGCTCTACAGAAGAGCTGAGGAGTGCCAAGTTGATGCCATGCTGTTATTTTCCACCTCCCAGCACAGTCCTGGCTCAGACATGAGAAGTTACTTGGTGCTTTAGCCAGACTCTTGTCACTTATATTAACATGCTCTAGATTGCGCTAAGGCAGTTGGAAGAACTAACTGCTTAACCTTTCAGAAGGTAAATAATTTATTTGAAACAAAATGTGTTGGAGAAACCATGGCAGTCACTTCCAGTGGTCTGTCAATATATATGAAAGGCTGTGGTGAAAGTAGCAACACAGGAGTTACTTCTCAGCAGTGTTACACATCCATTGACTGGAATCTCCATCCAGAAAATGTCCTCTACTGAACATTTGGTTCCTTCACTGTAGCAAAAGAAATATGGGTGTCACAGTCTGAAAGAGTAAAACATTGATCCCAGATCCATTGTATTTTAACTGTGTGAACTAGCTAGATGGTTTCACAGCTCTGGGGCTCAGTTTCCTTGTCTGTGATATGAAGGTATTGCCTCCTAGCTTAGAACCCTGAGGTAAGGTTTCTAAATAAGGTAGACAAAGTACCAGGTACTCAGTGAGTGCTCAGTGGCTGCTAGTTAACATTAATCATTTTAGGCACTTCTTTTCTGCTTCAGAGTATGTGGCTGTGTTGGTTATACTCGGGAGCAAATTGTCTTTGTTTCTCCAGAGAGGAGCTTCCTTTTAGAGCTCTGTATCACCAGTGAGAGACCACTCGTAAGAGGAGCCTGTCGTAAACACAAAGGTGCCATGTTCCTCTTCTGTTAAGGGCAAGGTGTCCAAACTAACCTAACTGCTGCTCATTTTTCTCTTATAAGGCAGTGGGGAATGTTCAGCATATTAGATAGAAGAACAAAACTCAGATACCTGCCAAGATTATGTACGGCCTACCCAAGGAAAAAAAAATTTTTTCAACGTCACAGCTTGTGAGTGGAAAAGGACACAGGACAGCTGCTAACTGTTTTCATCTCCACTTTTGGCATGTTCTTCTAATAGCTCTCCTGTCACAGTCTGCAGCACAGTGTGAACTAAAGGAATAAGATTGAGGTGCCCCCCCCCAGCCCCAGCCCCACCCCCTGCCCAGATTCAGCTATTGGGAAAGACCATTTAAAGAATTTAATATCCGCCCTATCCCTTTGGGAATGGTGTAACCCAGCTAGACACCACGCTTCAAAAGAGAGAGGGAAGTTAAAGCTTTGCGGTTAGTTAGGGACCGTTTAGACAAGAACCCCCCCCCCCCCCAGATCCCTGCCAGCCCTGATTCCATGATTCCGTGAACAGAGAGGACTGGAGCAGAGGAGGGAAGAATAGGTCAGACAGCTTTCCAAATTCTGTTCTATAAAGAAAGATTCATTGTTGTTCAAACGTTGTGAAATCAAACATAAAATATGTTGGAGCACTTGCTTTTCAAATGTGAATTTCATGCGGCTCTAAAGCAAAATGCAAATGGCTTAGGTCTTGCCACATTTTTTTGCTGAACCTTTTCTCTCCTACACTAACCCCACTGGAGGCAGTATCGGGTAATAGTTAGGCTCCTAGTAGCTAAGGGAGTACATTAAGTACCCACCTCAGAGAGCTATGGTGAGATTAAATAAGATAATATGTCTAAGGCATTTAGAACAGTGCCCGATGGGGTGCCTGGGTGGCTCAGTCGGTCAACTGTCTGCCTTCCGCTCAGGTCATAATCTCAGGGTCCTGAGATCGAGCTCCACATCAGGCTCCCCGCTCAGCAGTGAGTCTGCTTTTTCCTCTCTCGGTCTCACTCTCTCTCAAATAAATAAATAAAAATCTTCAAAAAAAAAAAAAAAAAGGTCCTGGCACAGAATAGGAACTCAGTAAGTGTGTAATTTACTTTATGTTTACACCAACTGCAATTGGTATGAAAATTGAAAGAAGACAGTAGGTGTTCATAAGCCTCATATTTTCATATGCATGTATCTGGAAAAAAGTAAAAACATACAAATAAGTTTTGTTCACAACCTCGTTTCTTCTCATAAGACTGGTGGATTAACATCCTTAAAAATGAATAGGCTTCCTCTTGCATCTGTGAAACTTGACCAAGACAGTACAATTTACTGTACAAATGACTTTGAAATCTTATACATAATTCTAAAATCTACATGAACACACTCAAATGAATTAGAATTATAACATGAAATCATCAAACCTTGCTCACTACTTTAACAAATAAATACCTGAATACTTAAATTCCTTTTTCTCTCTCTCTCCATAGCTTCAGAACAGATGTTTCAAAGGGGAAATAGACTTGAAAAGTAAGAGGGAAAAACTGGTAGTATAAAACTCATTATAATCATGTGAGCTATAAATACTAATCGTAAAAAAATAATTCTAAGATATAGATTACTTATTAAAATATATACTCTATGTATATAAGATGCTCTCTAACTTATTGCTCAATAATGTGACATTTATTTGAATCAATGATCCAAATGGTCTAAAGAATCTAAGAAACTCTTCATAAGCTAAGAATGTGAAAATCTAATCAAGTTGTGAACAAGAAATTCCATTGCAATAGACAGAATATTTTCAAATGGAGGGCTAAGATAGAGAGGTAAAAAAAATACTGTTTTCTTCCACTGTCATTTCATTCATGTAATAAAGGGAATTAAAATTGGAAGAAACACACACACACAAAATTTCTTTTAATTTTAAAAAATAAAATTAGAAAAAGCACATCATCCATTATCTGATTACTTATGGTAACCCATGTTTCCATCTGATAAACAAAATAAAGCTTTCCAACATTGATAGGGAAATTATAAATCTGGGACTTATCCCAATAGTTACCATCCTAATCATGCAGAAAAGAGACATTTGGCTTACTTGTAGGTTGATATCAAATTGACTCAAAGAAGCTAAGAGGTACCTTATTCCAAGAATTTTATATATAGTTTTATGCCACCACATCATTTATGCTGTAAAAATATTAAAATAGACTAAAATATGTGTTTCTCCATGTGTGAGTTTGCAAGATTTTGCTATCATTCTATTATACAAATATTCTATTTTAAATATTCCAGGGCACACAAATTGTGGAGAAGAATCTAGTTTGGCTAATTATAGAGCAAAAGAAATTTTCTCCAAATTGACAGAATCCTCTCCATTTTTTCAGTCTTGAACTGGAGAGAGAGAATAAGTAACATCCAACTTAAGCTTATATTAAAAAGAAACAAGTTCCCTACGGTCCTTAAACATGTTTCCCTAGCATCTGTAGAGATTTATTATATATAATATGCAACATGAAGGAAAGTTTGCTAAATGAATATGCTATGGAATTGAGGTTATAAAAATAAGAGGACTTTTCAAGCTGGAGTTCTGAGAGACAGAAGTGATCAGTTTAGATATATTTGAGAGATGATTTCAATAAATAGCTGTTATATTTCTCATGGAGCATTAAGTACAAAACACTACTTTTTATTCTATTTGGTCACCTTGTTAGTATATCACAGCTGAAAAAAAATCCAATAATATAAAATACTCTCCCCAGGGTCAGAGAAACTTCAGTTTTCAGCTCTCAGAGCATAAAATATGTTATTTTTCCTCATTCCATGATATAAGAAAGCAATAAAGACCCCCTGGATTAGATATTTCTTGTCAGTAAAAGAACAGCTCTTCTAAAAATACTGTCTTGGGCCTTTGATCCTTCCAGTAAGTCATTAACTAAGCAACTTTATCTACTGATTATTATTCCCTAAGTGCCTTGTGCAATGTGCCTGGTAGTGTGCTAAAATAAAAAATTTGATTTGTCATTTTGATAGCATAGATTTCTAGTCCCATAAGAAACACTAATGAAAATAGAACTACTACTAATTTGTTTTAATGACTGAAAAATTCGAAGAAAATTTGCTAAACATCTTCAATTTTATGTTCATGAACTTTGACTGAGAAGCACATCAATTATATCCTAAGGATGACCCATGAGTATTTCTGAATCCCTGTTCTGATTCCCTATCAGTCCCCATTTTTTTTTCTCCTATCTGTGTGATTCAACTACAGTTTCAATGTCTTTAATTGTGGAGAAGTGCTGTCTAATAGAATTTTCTTTGATGACAGAAATATTCTCTATTTGTGCTGTCCAGTAGTGTAGCCACCAGCCACACGTGGCCAATGGATTTTTTGAAATCCAGTTTGAAAAGAATCAACTAGATATGGCAACTGAGAAGTCTTTCTCACCATTTGCCAGAGAAACTCTATGGAGTTAGTCGGGGTAAAAGCATATTGCAGTGGGTTGAAGAGTAAATGGGAGATGAGGAAGTAGAGGCAGTATGCATACTGGGGATGAGGAGGTAGAGAGTGAGTGCAGTGTAGTAGTTGATTAAGCAGTAAGACACACATAATGGAGCTCTACTCCAAAAATCTTTGATCTGGCAGTCATGTGAAAAATGAATGGAGGAGGGAGAAAGCTAGAGTTTACATTCAGCTGTTATTGGGGGCGGGGGGAAGGATAAGCTGAGATTTTCTAACATTTAGCGAAAGCAAGTCATAACATGAGAATAAATTTCAACTCCCCAGGAAGAATGGAAATGTTTATTGTCTTTGATGGCACATCTGTTACCCAAGTGCAAATGAAATGGTTAGTTGTAAGATTTGAAATATTTAATTTTTCTCTGAAAAGCTGTAAGAATCCACGATATTACAGAATGAAGGTATTTTGTCATTTCTTTTAATAATAAATGTTATAAGTTCCTACCTAATACTGAGATTAATTTGTCCCAAAAAAGTGCATTCTTGTATTTCTCTATAATTACAGTTGACCCTTGAACAATACAGAGGTTTAGGGTGCTGACCACCCCCTCACCCCAGTTGCCCCATGCAGCCAAACATCTGCACATAACTTTTACCTCTCCCAAAATTTAACTACTAATAGCCTACTGTTAACAGGAAGCCTTACTAATACATAAACAGTCGGTTAACACATATTTGGCATGTTATGAATATGATATACTGTATTCTTACAATAAAGTAAAATAGAGAAAAGAAAATGTTATTAAGAAAGTCATAAGGAAGAGAAAATAGATTTGCAGTACTATACTGTATTTATTGGAAAAAAAATCAAGGTTTAAGTGGACCCACACAGTTCAAACCCATGTTGTTCAAAGGTCAACCATACTTCTTAAAGCTAACTTTAGGTTGCAAGTTCTGAAATACTAAAATGTAGTTGCAATGTAAATGTAACTTCAAATTATACAATCTATATTTACATATAAGGATACTAATCAAAAGTTAGAAATGACTGAAATCATAGCATTTTAGAACTTGAGTATTCATTGAACTGCATTTTACGAGTGAGGACCATGAGACCTAGAAATAATATATGACTTAGCTAAGTTTACCCAAACAAGATTCGGACCCAGATCTTTAGACTCCAAGCCTGGTGGTGTTTCAAAAAAAGACTGGCTAGATGATGCACCAGGATATTTTTGGTGTCTCTATATATTGCAATAAGAGAGAAAATAGAAAATCTCTAACAGCATGCCTCATTGGGGACAGTGAATCCTTTTCTTTACATTTCCACAATTAGTACCATTTCCCCTTGGGCACATTCTCACCATTTGCACTGTGCTTCCCAAATTTTCACTCATTTTTCAAAAGTGTTTGGTAATTATTCCATATGCTAGGAAATTTGACCCAAAGAGAAGATGTCTAACTTCCCTACAATTTTTCAAAAAGGTTCCTCCTACTGAAGGTAAGAGAAAGATGGTATATTGGTAGTTTAGAGAAAAAATAGTGGTTTTAAGGATTTAATCCTTCATATCATTTCAGTATTCAAATACTGAAATCAAATTTTCAGGATTACCTGTAGATAGTAGGTATCTATAATTACTGAAGCAGAAGACACACTGACAGAAGACAAACACAGACACACCAAAGAATGTGTGTGAGCTAATGTTGTGGGCTGCTAATTTAGCCCATGGAAAACCTGGTAATGGTCTAACACATAGATGGACAAAGTTTTTTGTTTCTTGTTTTTTTTTTTTTCTGTTTTTGTTTTTTAAGATCCTTTTAACTCCTTTTGGAAACACTTTAAAGACTAAAAATCAAATACAGAATGGTATCATATATCCTACTCAGGACATACTGGTCCATTTCTGGAAATAATAATGCTTTCTCAAAATGAAGCCGTTTATATTCTTAGCCATGCTCTATTGTGTGCACAGAGTAATTTCTTGAGAGCAATGTTTCCTGTGGCATTTTGCCAAGACTGGCTTTATTTGTTTTTCATTAGGCTTTTCATTATCATGCTGCTCTATACCTGGATCGTTCTGCCTCCTCTGAGAAGGCCAGGGTAGCTTAAGCATAGGAATGATATCATGAGTAGGTGGAATGTTTTTGCCCAGTGAATGCCCATTTTAAATCTCAAGCTATGGTACCATTCTTATGGCTTTAATCTTTCTAAGAACAATCAATTATCCATTTATAATGTAGTCTGATATTAAATTGTTTATATTCATCTATTCTGTCCCTGTACAGGGAAAGATACTGGTCTCACTTTGTACCATGTAGACAGGCCCATCCTCCTTTATTACCTCAGGAAAAGACATCGTGATTCACCACCATTGTCCAAGCCTGGAACTATTATGTGTTCTGCATTTCTCCATCATTACATGCATTCAGTCACTGTGTCAAACTCCTTGATAGTTTCAAACCCACCCATATCTTTCTATTTCCCATGACCACCACTACCTCAGTCTAAGCCCACATTGTCTCTAGAACAACTGTGGTAGCTCCTAATGGTCTCCATGCTCCCAGGATTGCCCTTTCAAATTCATTCTCTTTTGCTTTAAATATCTGTCAGTACCCATTGCTCTCCATAAATATGTGTTCTGTAATTTCTACTCATAGTGTTTTTGTTACACATTAATAAGACAGTTTGATTTGTCCAGAAAAGGAGTGATCTGAATTCTGAACTTCTCTATAGACCCCTCAATTTAAACACTAGCTTACAAGCTACAAAAGACTAAAATTTAGGGACAAAATAAACAATCTATAAATTTTTGTATTAGAATATTAATCAGAGGCCTAAAAAATCATTGAAATCAAAGAATTTCAGGACTAGACTAGTCCTTGGAGATCGTGTGGCTCAACTTTGTGATGCTATAGGTAAGGAAACTGAGGCCCAGCCACTAAATTGATCTAAAACTTAACTAAATTGATCTTTATAAATTTAGAATCTCATATGTAACTCCTGTTTTTACCATCTATCCATGGCTCCCCGTTATGGTCAGGATGAAGTCTAAATTCCTCAGCCTAGCATACAATGTGCATATAGTCTGTCTTCGGCTTAGCTTGCCAGCCTTACCTTTTGTTCCTCTCTCCAACTCATCCAAGAACCCAGTGCTTCCTAATATGCTATGTTCTTTCTCACCCACAGGACGCTGTACATAATTTTTCTTGTGTCCTTCCTCTGTTGAGTGCTAAGTCCGAACCATGCTTCAGATATCTGATCAGACATCATCTCCGCTGAAAACACCCCCCAGATTCCCTTGGGGTTCCCAAGCATGTGTCACCATCATAGCACATTCACAGCATTCTACCTGCCTTTGAAAATCTGTTTCCATCCCTGGACTAGAAAGAATAAAGACAGTTGTGGGCAGGGACCTGCAAATTATTCATTGTTGTATCCCCATATCTTGATCAGATGTCTGGCATTCAATATTTTAAGATTAATTATTAATTCCCAATTTTAACTAGCCTAGTATATTTCAATTTTTTAATCAGTCCTCCTCTCACAATCTGTTTTCAGGGGAAGAAAAAACTGATTCATTCATGTCAACATATAGGTAGATCACTGAAGATCCTAAAGGGCAACTCTTCTCAAAAGCATTCACATTTTTAGGGAAACAGAGTTTTAGGTCACAGAAATGAATCCCCAATGCAGATAACCCAACCATAAATATTGAGCCATAAGAGCATTTCTGAGAGGAAGGAAGCTTTCCCAGCACCTTCACCTCAGTCACATAGGTGACCTCCTACTTGCCCTCACCCTCATAGAAGAATGACTCTGTTTTCATTTGTAAAAATCAGCTCACTTGTTGGTTATTTTTCTCTGCATTAAATAAATCATTATTTACCCATAGTAAAAATACCTAATTTAACTTGTAACATTTCTGGGTTTGTTTCAGGGAAGCAATGTTATGGAAGATCAGGATTTGTTGGAAATTGGAATCCTTAATTCTGGGCACAGACAAAGAATTCTACAGGCAATCCAGCTTCTTCCAAAGGTAAGCAATGCTTTTTTAGCCTGGCCCTATATACAGCAGTCTTCAGACCAGATGTGAAAGGGCTGTTAGTACTTAGGACACCATCTCTACATATTGATTAAACTCCCCAAAGCAGTTCTTCTTAGGTCCAGTGAAATGTTCAGACTCACAAGACTACTGTGGGCCAAACTTGGCTTTAGGTGGATGAGAAGGATGTCATACAGGAAACACCACTGACCAGCAGGGCGCCTTCAGGGGTTCTCTTCAGTGCGAGTCCTTATATTGGTACAAACATCAGTCCACGTCCCTCAGGTGACAACTCAGGTATAAGAAGACAAGATCAATATTGGGTGGGTGTGGGAATGTTCCTGAATTAAAAGCCTCATGCCCCATGAGAGGCATTATCTCTTGTACAACTCCACAGACTTAGCCTTCAGGGGCAAGGAATCTGCCTAATTACAAGAGTCATCACTCAAGGAAGACCAAAGTATCACATCCCCATCAGGTATTTATAGTTAATGTATAAATCCTCCCAGTCTAGATGCAGTTTGCCAACCAACATGTCCTTTTAACTGTAAGCACTATGTTACCTAGCAACAGAGTTGACCTTCTGTTTCCAGATAAGGTTTCATAGGAGCCTAAAGCAAGAGGTAGGATCTGAGCACTGATCTTCAAGATAATGTAGGACTTTAAATGATAAGGAAAAGGAAAGCATTTCAGGGATCAGCAGAAATCATATAAATATAAATATAAATTGCCAAAAGTATTAGGGGAATAGTGATACTGTGTGATTTAAAATGCAATGGGATTTACCTAACAATGTGAATGTCCTTAATCATTGCCATTAGATTGTACACTTAAAAATGGTTAAGGTGGTAAATTTTATGTTTTTTTATTTCACCACAGTTTTTTAAGTAATTTTTTTAAAAAAATCCAGTGTGATTAAACAATTAGAGAGTGGAGAGTATAGTCAGAGATAAAGCAGAAAAAGTAGGTTGGGTCAGTCTATGTCAGGCTAAGGAATTTGAAATTTGTTCGGTAGGCTCTGGGGAACAGACATGACTGGACTGCTTTAGGCCAGTCAATTTTGGAGGCAGTCTACAATAGGCGAGAAGGAGGGAAAGTTGAAGTAGGGTCAACCAGCTGGGAAAAGATTCAGGGGGCAAGACTGGAAGCAGATGAACAGTTAGACTTGCACCTAAATGTATGAACTTACCATATATTTTGTATTCTCCTCTGCTCTTTTCCTTTCTAATGAGGCTATAATTTCTCCTTAGAACAAGAAAGATAAATATTAACCACTGTTTCTAAGGAAGTGATCTGATGAAATTTGCCAACTGACAGTGAACTGGGTGTCTACTAATAGAAGCTTAACACTTTTGCAAATTCAAGGAGAGTTACGCATACAAAGGAGTTTGATCGTACAGTTTTCTACAGTAAAAGGAAAACAATAAAGTGGCCTCAGAACTAATTCAGAAGTAATTCTTATAAGCCTATTGTTCACCTCACTACTTTTGTATCTTAAAATATTACTTCCTCAGCAAGTTTGCTCCTCATTCTCTGCAAGGACTTCTACACTGCTGTACCACCAACACTGAGCTCAGTGTGCAGCCCGTGGTAGGCACTCAATAAATCAATAAGTGACTACCCTCTTGTCACAAGCCTGCCTGTCAAGTTCAGCTCAAATAGTTCCATATCACTTCCTTTATAAAACTTCCCCTAAATGGAACCACTTCTCTCACCTTGGTAATTATCACCCTAGTCCAAACCAACCACCATTAACTGGACTGCCACAACAGGTTCTATCTGTCATCTCTAGGTTAGACTACTGGAGTCAATTTCTCATTGGTTCTCTCTAGCTTGGATAATTCATAGATACCTAATCTCTGTCCTGGTTACCTTTCTTACCACTCTACATTTGAATTTCCACACAGCATCCAGAATAGTCCTTCTCAAATGTAAATCAGATCACGCACACTCTGTTCAAAATCTCCAATGGAGGGTACCTGGGTGGCTCAGATGGTTGGGCATCTGCCTTCGGTTCAGGTCATGATCCCGGGGTCCTGGAATTGAGGCCCGCGTTCGGGGTCCCTGCTCAGCGGAGAGCCTGCTTCTCCCTCTGCCTCTCTCTATCTCTCATGAATAAATAAATAAATAATCTTAAAGAAAATAAAAATAAAATAAAATCTCCAATGGATTCCCTTCTCACTTAGAATAAAATCTTTATCACAGCCTACAGAAGTCAATAGGCTCTGGCCCCTTCCCACCTTCATGGCCTCATCTCTCACTCTCCCATTTTCCTCAACTCTAGTTATAGGGTTTCTTTTTGTTCCAGAATATACCAAGCTCATTTTTGCCTCAAGGGCTTTCCATACTGGTCTCTTTGCCTAGAAAGCCTTTTATTCAAATTTTCATACCCTTGTTCCTATACATCATCAAATCTCTACTCAGCTGCTCTCTCCTCACTGAGGCCTTCGTGACCTCAATGTCACACTCACATACTATCACTGTCCTTCATATTACCCCACTTTAGTTTCTCCGTGGCACTTAGGGCTACCTGAAGTTATATTATTTATGTGTTTGTTTTTTCCTTATTTTTCACCTCTCCCCCAAGATGGAGGGTCCATAAGCTCAGGGACCTTGACTATCTTGTTCCTTCCTATATACCCAGCCCCTACAGCGGTGCTAGTCATATCATAGGTGGTCAAAAATGTTTGTAGAAGGCAGTAATACACTGCTGTCTCTTTCCTCTGAGATTTGATAGCTCTGCCTGTTCTGAAGGTACTAATAATACTCTACCACTTCCGCCTTAGAAACATCCTGAAGGCAGAGACAGTGTCACATCCATCCTTGAATTTCCCAGTGTGCTTAGCTCAATACATGTGCATTTAAAGAATAAAAGAATGAGCGACTGAATGAATATTTTCCTCTCGTTATTCAAATATACATTTTTTCAAATCAAAGAGTGCCTCAATCTTAAGATAGACCCGTAATTGTGTATATGCCATTTGATAATGAGAACAAAAGAACCTGAACTCGGAATTATTTGGAGAACAAATGGAGTGTTTATTTTTAAGACAGAATATCATTCCCATTAGAGAAAACAATATAACAGAAACAATACAAAATTAAGCTTTTATCAAGAGGCTGATGCGAAAGTGCTTACTATGCACCCAAATGAGTAGAGAATATGTAAAAACATCCAAACACGTGTTCAGCAGCACAAACAGAATGTTATAATGCTACAAATTGATGCTTTGCCTTCTTAGGTAATGAGCCCAATCTTCAGATGGTTAATAGTGTAATTTTACTGCCAGCACATTCATTTGCATTCACTCTAACTTTGCACTGCTGCAAAAGGGACACTGTGTCTCTTTGTTTTGTTTATGCAATTTTAGTCTTCAGAATATCTGTGTTCTTCATCTGTCATGAAAAATATTCCATGATTGCTACCTGAAATCCTTTAATTAACATACTGTGTTTTGGAATCCCTGAGATTGTTCCTAAACAGAGAAAAGGTGGTTTGCTAAATGCAATCTTGATCTGTTAGCACACTTCAAGGCATGTTTTTCATGCTTTATTTGTATTTGTTGTTTCAAGTTTCAAAGACAAAAGTTTATTCCTTTGGTAAGAATAGTTTTTCTGTAATATGCCCTTTATAATATTGAAATATTCACCAATGCAAAGGTCTGCATGTTCTCAAGTACATTTGATACATCAAACTCATGGAAGGTATTCTAAGCATAGACATAGTTACAACAGTAAGCACATTAATTCCTCTCTTCCACTCATAATTTCCCCCTGTCTTTTGTAATGCTTGACCTTTAGTAGCAAAGCTCAATTATCCATTTTCACCCGGTCTCCACTTTCCTCACCAACCCCAGCTCAGTCTTTTCTTAGGTCTAAAAGTTTCCCAGAACTTCTGAAGATCAAATTTCACCCTTTTCTCTTTTTAAGAAAGGAAACATACCAAAAGTTTCATGAGAAGGTGGCTTGTTTTTACTCCCCTAGAAACTGTTAGCATATTGGACTTTTTCTGTCCCCTAGACTTGGGGAAATAATCTGATTACTTGTTTGCAACACGTAATTTACCTTTTTCCAGGTAAGAATTCCATATGACCAAGTATTTGGATAATCCTCTAAAATCCTTTTAAAAAGGCATAATGTCTTTTGTCTTTTGACAATATAACACTTGGAAGTCAGAAATTCAGAGCATCTTCATTTTAAAGGTTTGCAAGACTTGTGTCAAAGCCCCTGTGTCTTCTCTATTAATGTCTCTCACCCTGAAGATATTTTGGCACACCAGCAAATTTTACGTCACATGCTCACTTCTTTTTCAACATTTTCTTTCCAAATAATTTTATGTTTTTTTATCTTTGGAATTTTTGAGTAGTGGTTTATACTCACTATCCCCTTTACTGTGCTCCTACCGATCCTTCAGCCTACTTGGGTCTAACTAGTTCCTGTGTTATACCACCCCACACAACCAGTGCTAAGGTTATCAGTAACTGGGAGGGAAGAAAGTCCATATGTCCCTTTCCACCTTCATCCCACTTCAGCTTTAATAGGTTCCTACACTCATGTCAACTGTCAGTATTGTCTTATTTTGTCCTCCTCCCTCCTCATTACCTGGCTATCTTCCTACCTCTCTGATGCTCTCTCTCCTCCCCTGCTCATTTTCCTCAGTTAAAGGTTGGAGTTCTCCAAAACTCAAACTCAACAACATTTGATGTCTAGTAAGTGTTGTTATCACAGGACTCTTGATCATAGTACAGTTTCTGGTGTTCATAGTTTTGCTCATCATTGCTAGCCTACTTCTACTTTACTGCATAATGAACATTTACATTTCAGCTGCTCATCATTTCTAAGTTCAATTCAATTTAACCAGTATTTGTTGGGCTACATACTTTCAATTATTCTTTTCACTGAATGACACTGAATACCTCTGGTTGGATTAAATCATCCCCTTTCCTATCTTCAGTTTGAGATTTTTGTAAAACAAAAAACAAAACAAAACAGAGTTATCTGTTATTCCCATAGAAAAACAAGACTCTGTGTTAGCTACCTATTGTTACATAAGAAATTACCCTAAACCTTAGTGGCATATAAAAACAACATTTATTATCTCATAGTTTCTATGGGACAAGAATCCAGGAGGAGCTTAGCTGGGTCCTTGGTTCTGGGTCTCTGGCAGGGCTACAGTCATCTCAAGACCCAAGTGGAAAGAACCCACTGCCTCGCTCACTCACGTGGTTGTTTGTAGGAAGGATTCTGTTCCTCAGGGGTTTTTGGACTGAGGCCTCAGTGCTTCATAAGCTGTTGGCTGAAGGCTTTCTTTAATTCCTTGTCATGTGGGCCTCACCATAAAGTATCTCACAACAGGCATCTGGCTTCAACAGCACAGCAAGTGAGAGGACAAGAAAGGGCTAGGGAGATGGAAGTCACAGTCTTTGGTAACATGCCCTCCTTTTGCCATATTCTATTCATGAGAATCAAGTCACTAGATTAAGATCACACACAAGAGGAGGTGTTTACAGATGCAGTAAATAGCTGGAGGTGGGATCACTGGGGGATCACCTCAGAAGTCTGCTCACTGCAAATACACTTTATAACGGTCCACTTTAGAGTCTAGTTTCCAGGTCCACATTTGTGATTAAAGTGGAATAACCTATCAGCAATAACAACAAAAAGGGCTTTTTTTATTTCAATGGGCCATCTTCATGGGACTATGATATTCACAATTAAATGACTTAGAAGCCACATTTGCAATCGCCACTCAAAAAAGAGGTACATGTCTCTGGTCTGAAGAGTTAGGTATGAAATAGCATGATATGATACAATGATACACAAATTAGAGACCCCAGAGATGTGCCAGTTACACATAAAGACTTCATGATCCAAACGCCACTGATGTAAGTGATACACACAAATCAGCAATCCCATAAAACATTATAAATTTTTAAAACATATTCAGAACAAATAGATAAAAGCAACAGTAGACCAAAAAAAAAAAGTTTGTGAGCAGGGATGTAGAGAGAAACTGACAGGGATTGAGAACTCAAATACTACTAAAGACAAGACAATATGGAGTGGTGGAAACTGGCAAACTGGAGAATACAAACCCTGTCCCTCCAAAAGTACTAGTTTTGTTTCCAAACACTTTATTAATGAATCAAATCACAGAGGACCAGAGTTAGTTATAGCTATTACAATGGGATCATGGATTATTTCAGAGCCCTAAAGGAGTACTATGGAAGTGCCATTATCCCAGTTTGGCTTCCTGTCTAAAACCATGCTCTTAAAGATGCTAGTTCTTGCAAGTTCCTTAAAATTCAGATGTGTGTTAATTCTAGTCTTGATGGTTGATGAAGATGCATATAAGCTTTAGGGAAAAAGCGTTTAACCAATGTAATTTCTTTAAAGTCTAGAAAGGAAGGTTCAGTCTTACTTCCCTATCACTTAGAAAAATGATAGAAGCTCATTCCTGTTTCTTCCTCTATTTTTCAGAAGGGCAATGACAAAACGTAGGCTGCGGGCACAGAAGCTCTCAAGATACATTTGACAGGGTAACTCTTCATTCCCCCGTGCCATCACTCACTCTCCATCTACCTTCATTCTTTTACTTACATTTCTTTGTTTTTGCCAGCTGATGTCTTAAACTTTGTGCCACCCAATGTTGGCCCTACCACCCTATGAACATCCAGTTAAAGACAGACTCTTAAACAAAATCTCACACACATACATGCACCATTAGCATTAGGGGCCCTATCTTAAAGTTAATAGACAATTGGACCCACAGTCTAACCCAAAGCATAGGGTATTCTATTTCCTTCAGGTCTAGTCCTTGGTGAGACAAACTGTGGTGTCTGAGAGTCCTTTCAAGTTCCATTCAGTCCTGCAAGTGTTTTATGATTCTGTGACAAGCAGATATGCTCCCTTAGATCAGTCAGGTCAGTGTAAAAGCTTACTTATTTCTCAGGAGAAATTATTATCTCCAACAGTTGGTGCTGTTGGAGAATAGGGAAGAAGGACAGACTAACTGACCTTAAAGTGATAAACTTAGGCAATTTGTAGTATATAAATCTTAAAGTGACAGCAAATCATTCAGATCTTTTCTATTATTTCTTAGCCTAACAACCCTGATGGCTTGCATTTTCCTAGAGTGACCTCTCCCCCCATGCCTTATGCTTTCTGTTTACACATGGAGACCAATAACTAGTCCGTTGTTCAGGAGTACATTGGGAGAAGGAATGGCTGGTGTTTATCAAGTTCTCTGGGCCCTCTGAAATGCCAGAGCCCAGTACATACAGAGTACGAAATAGTTATAGCTGATTGGGCTGCATAGATATCCCAAGAACTGCTGGGTGTGAGCAGAGTGCAGTCCTAGCATACTTACCGATGCTCTGTTCCAAGATTTTTCTGCAGTTTCAGAAAGCAAGATGACTGCTACATTTCTCCTAAGCTAAAGGGGGAAGGTCTTTTAATGTTTTCTTTTAAATGAATTTATGGTGGAATAGTTTATTATGTAGACCAGAGAGCTGAAATATCATTTGTACTCGTAATCCCCCCTGATATTTACAGAGAAATAGAGGAGGAATTCTGCAAATAAATAGGTTTTGATTTATTGCCGTCCCCAGCAGCTGTCATCCTTCAGTTTTGAGTTCACCCCCATTTAATAAAGAACAATGGCTCCCTTGGAGTGATACTGCAATCAGTAGTAATAGTAGAGGAACTTTGATATCTGGGCACTTTCCCTTCCTTACATAATTCTTCCAAGAAGATCACAATTTAGAGCTGCAAAAGACCTTAAAATATCCAGCTCAATATCTCTCCTGAGTCTTTCACAGGTGAGGAAACCAAGTCTAGGCCATATTAAATGACTTGCCCTGAGGCAGATTGTTTCTTAGCGACAGAAGTGGAACTAAATCCCAAGTGTCTGTGCTCATGACAAATGCCTCCCGGGCGAATACTGTGCTATATCAGAGACCCAAGGCTCTGATAGCCTGTGTATTTTCGAGAGAAACTGTAAAAAGAACAGGAAAGGACCAAATGACTAAACATAAGAAAAAGAATTGTTTATAATATTGGGCCTTTTTTTAAGTTTCAGGCTTAAAAGGTAGTTTTTGCAACCTCCATACATCACTAAACTCCCTTTTCAAGGCTGGAAGGGAAGGATTGTGCCAGGGATCCAGAAGCTCTAGAAAAGTAGGAAGGAGACAGACAGGGAAAAGAAGAAAGGCAGACATAGACCATGTCAGTTGTCCAGTGGCTCACTGGGAGTCAAACCATTTGTTTACCCTCGAAGGTGGCCTTAGAAAAACTTTACTAACAGTAGCCATTGCTGTTTCAAAGAAGGAAAAGCATAATGGAATAAAATAAAATAATTGAAATAATCTTATTTATTTTCCTCTTTAATCTGGGTAGAGAGGAAGGAAAGATGGGCAAGAGAGAAGGGCACTCTCTAGGAGAGAATGAAGACACAACTTTAGAGCATTAAGCTCCATGGAGATGACATTTTTAGAAGAATCAGCCAGGAAGCGGCATGGTATAATGGTTGGGAACATGGCCAGATTCCCTGAGTCTGATTTTACCTACTTCATAGGGGTGTTGCAAGACTTAAATGAGTCAATATTTGTAAAGTACTTAAAATGGAGCCTGGCATAGCCTATGTACTATATTTATGTTTACTAAATTTTTTAAAAAATTGAAGGTGAACCAAGAAAAAAGTGAGGTTCCCTCATCCCATTAAAAATTACTACTGCAGGCATACACAATAAGCAAAGTAAACCTCCTTTTATACATTCGATAGATATATTATGAAATACCTACTGCATGCTAGGTCCTCTTCTAGGTGTTGAGGATTTGATGTCAGGAAACAAAACCTACAAAGTCACCGCACTCTTACAGCTTACATCCTAGAGGGGGATGCAGACCAAAAGAAGTAAACATATGTAACTTCAAGTAATGATAAGTGTTATAGAAAAATTAAACAAACAGGGTGTAGACAGAGTGAAGAGGATGTATAAATGCATTTCAATTTTAGGTGGGCAAAGTAGGATTCACACCCAGGCAGTTAACCTGAGGTTCTTTACCACCTCACTGCGTTGTCTAAACACTATATTTCAAAGCACACTAAGGGTACTAAGAGGATATTGAGATGACTAAGCTAAATACTCCAAGTAAGGCACCTTCAAAGAACTTGGAATTTGGCAAAAATGAACTCTCGTGAGCTTTTAAATTAACCTAATTTGATCCTTGTTTAGCCACCTACCACTTGTGTCACTTGGGCAAGTTGTTAAATTCTGTAGTCCTCAGTTTCCTCATCAATGAGATGGAGATGGTAGTAGAACCTACCGTGTTAGGTAATGGTGAGTTCTAAGTTTAAAAATCCCTAGGAAGTGCCTGGCATTTAGAAGCACTAAATTAATAGTAGGAATGACTGCTTGTAATTGTTTAGTAATGCTCATTAAATTAGCAAAACTCAATGAATTTTTGCCATTGCTCTTGCCTGGAGCCACACAGTAACAAAAATGGACTTACTTCCTAATATAAGTCTCTGGCTAAAAATGCCCATGAATGCATTGCATGGTGAGCTTTCCATTCTTACTTGTGGATTTCTCACAGAACAAATTATTCATTCTCTAGCTAAGAAGAGGGCAAAACTGTTGAATCTGATTGTTATCCACTAAATTAATTATTTTTTTTACTACATTTAACCAATTAGGAGCTAGAAGAAAAGGTGTTTAAAATCATAACTAGGGCCTTCCTATCTAAGAAATTAAATGAATAAACATAATACTTAGAGGGCATCCTGTCTGCATCTCTTAGGGGGTAATGTAATCAGGTCCATAAACTAAGTGGCAAGTGATAGAGTAGTGGATACAGAGAGTACTTTGAACAGCAAGGGCTCAGTAAAGATATGCAGCATAAGATGGCATAGAATTGAACTGAGAAGCTGAGTGGGCAGACCTTAGTGCAGTTCCAGTAAATTGCTGAACGCATTGTGATTTCATAGAAAAGCAAAACTATGTAAATTTACAGAAGAGATCTAAAAGAACATATCTGAGGCGCCTGGGTGGCTCGGTTGGTGAGGCATCCAACTCTTGATTTTGAGTGGGGTCATGATCTCAGAGTCATGGAATCGAGCCCTGGTTGGGGCTCCACACTCAGTGCAGAGTCTGCTTGAGTTTCTCTCCCTCTGCCCCTCCCCCTGCTCTGCTCTCTCTCTCTCTCTCTCTGTGTCTCTCAAGTAAATAAAACTTTAAAATAAATAAATAAATAAAAGAACATATCCACTATTTTGAATGTGCCATCCCCCCCTTTACCATATAATTGAATTAAGTGCTAACTTAATAGTTGAATATAATTTGGCTGTATTTCTTATTTTTGATCAATAGCACTCAAGTGAGAAGTCTGTGTTTGATTATGTGTACAAATGCATTGAGTATCTACTTATGTTTCAGACACAATGCAAGGAGAAAAAAAGATGAAATTACACAGTATCTGCCTTCAAAGAGATTACAGTCTAGCAAAGGAGGTTGAACCAACATCCAAGTGATTTTAATACAAAGCAGAGCATGCAGGAGCTATAATAAAAGTAAAAATACAAGCTCTGGATGTTAAATGTAAGGGAAGGTCTCTTATGTACAGGAAATCAGGAGAGGGTTCCTGGAGGAGGAGGCAGACGAATCAAAAGTTATTCCTTAGGGGAGGGTGGTGGGGGGATGGGTTAGCCTGGTGGTGGGTATTAAGGAGGACACGTACTGAATGGAACACCGGGTGTTATATGCAACATATCATGGAACACTACATCAAAAACTAATGATGTAATGTATGGTGATTTAGTGATTAACATAACATAATTTTTTTTAAAAAGAAAGCTATTCCTATGCATCTTAAAAACTTCTTTGCTATGGGGAATTTTGAAATAGCTCATGATACTCTGAGCAGAAAGTGACCCAAAACAGTTGCTTACTTGTTCAGATGGCTAGATATGCTGTTTGTTTCTCATTTGTAATAACCATCCTCTGAAATACAGCCCATGCCACTAATCCAGCTATGAATTTCATCCATTTCATCCATCACTTTGCTTTTCAAGCTATAATAAGTCAAATACTTTGAACCCTAGCAGATACCCATACTCAGCTTCAATGGAGCAGGCTAAACTAGCAACAGAGTTAATATTCTCCTACCCTAAGCTAAGCACTTTTTCATTACCTGGTATTTCTTTCTGATAATTTTCTTTGTCGGTGATTAATGAGATCTCAGATTTCCATCTTTTGACTCTGGGTTCTAATCTGATGGTCTATCTGTAGACCCATAGTGAATACACTAGAACTACATAAGAATCCACATTGCCCAGGATGTTCCTGAGCATGCTCAGAAAGACACTGTAGGCAAGCACCTGTGTTAACAACCAACACTTTCTTAAACAGAAATTTTCCGTGTGCCAGGCACTTTTGTAGGTACTATTAGGCTAACTCCACAGTTACTCATTTAAATCTTAAAATTAATTAATTCTCTCTCTTACAGATGAAGAAACTAAGGCACAGAAAAGTTAAGTAACATTCCTAAGGTCACACAGTTAGAAAGTGGCTGAGTCTGAACTGGAACGAGGCAGCCTGGCTCCAGGGTCTGTGCCCTCAGCTGCTTTCCCCTAGTGCCTCAATCACCAGAGCATCACATGTCTTTGCTCTGTGGATAGCCTGTCAACGCTTCCACCTTTAGACAAATGACTGGCTATTGTCATTGCCTTCCACAGATCTAGCATCTTCTATTTTAATAAGAAGTTCAGCTTTTTTTTTTAAGTTAGCAGATAACTACTGTGCTTATCAGAAAAAATGAGTACTCAGGAAACTGCCAGATTCCTTCCTTCTTGTCTTCCAGAGAAAATACATTTTCGCTTTACTTGTATGAATCTGTGATGGCATAGTGCTAAATGGATATACTTGAGATGACCTTTAAGGTTATCTTTTATGAACCGCAGAGTCCCAACAGGTTAAAAGCTTTTTCTTCAATGCATCGCCGGTTTTAACCCTCAGTTGCTTCTTTACTTAGAGGCCACTGCTTGTTGGGAAAGGGTTGTTTACAGTTTTCTAATACTAAGAGGTAAATGTAGAAACTTTTGAACGTGAAATTTTCTCCACAAATGTACAAGAGATTATTGCATAGATGTAGAGAAGATTGATTTCCCTGCATTTTACCTCTGGGACTCGATTACATCATCATCTATAAACATTGCTGGTGTCCACTTTTGACAGAGTACTTTTCTAAGTGCTACTGATGTAGACACAAAATAGCAATTGACCTTGCATCCCAAGACCTTAGCATCCGCGGTAGGATTGGAACCAGATGAAGGAATAGGGCAACTCCAGACACATAATGTCTGCAAACACCCATATGCCCAGAGTTCATCAGTGAATCTATGATTCGTGCATCCATTCAATCAGACAGTCAGTTTGTTTTGGCCCTCTGCTAGCTTCAGAGATGAGGATGCAAAACTGGATAACATTTGGTCCCTGCCTCAAGGAGTTCTACATTTTGGACACAAATATGTCAAAAACTAAACTACTATGTGGAAAAAAAAAACCAAAAACCTGCTACAGAGGAGGGAAAGGCTAAGTACATGAGGGTCAAGGAAGGTTTTCTGGATAGGTAGATGATGCTTGAGCTGAATCTTAAAGAATTAATAAGTATTTTTCGCTAAATAGAGCATTGAGGAAGTCACTCCAGGCAGAGGACGCTTCCTGTGTTCCTGCTAGATCTAGAGACAGTAAGGAGAAATGGATGCCTATATTCATCCATTTTCTGTCTATCTCTGTCTGTTTCTTGTGCATGCACACTCACTTTCACACACACACACAGAGAGAGAGAGATTCACTTCCTTTCCCATATATTAACCCCAAGAGAAACTATAGAAGAGTCTCTTCCCAAATTTCTCCAATCCACTCAAGTTTCTTTTCTGGAGCTTATAAAAACATTGGCACTTAATTATTTTCTTATATTCAAATATATACCCAAGGAAATTACATATTCCTGGAAGGAGGGAACCTTAGGCACTTTTATATTTTGATAATGCCTAGGATGATGTGACATATATATTTTGTGCATTAAATTTATTGTTGAATTAAATAAATAATAACTACTAAAACTGTTGTTAAGAGCTGACTCTCTACTGAGGATTCACATGAGTACAGCTGAAAATTCTAAGCCACTCCAATGTCTGGGGTAATTAAAAATTCTGAACTGACCAAAAAAATCTAAGACTATGAGGCTAGAAACATTTTCATAAGGGCCAAGATATTGTTTATTGTGACTGCCAATGGTAGTGAAATAGTTCTTAGATTAGTCCCTCACTATAAAAATAAGAGTGCTCAGCAACTCCAGCCAGAGTTTCAAAATGGGGTTACAATTCTCTGTGTATTCTAAACCTTGCTGAAATACCTCCTAATGATTTGTTCTGAGTGTCTCACATCACATGTGCTCCATTAACCAGACCACTCACTGACCATGTGACATCTGCTCTTTTCTGCCTCTCTTGCTCTTACTTATCACCAAAGCTTGAAGCAATGCCACCAGGACTTACCAAAAGTGCTCTCAGTGCTGTCAGTACCTGCTGAGGGTGCCAAATCTGCTATTAACAACTGCCAAAGCCTGCTTCATAGCTGCAGGTGCCCAGCATGTCAAAGGTACCGATGCTTGTGCTGCTGGCTACAATGCCCAGTATCTTCCCATCCAAAGCACCTTAACCAGTGCCAACGGAATGTTCTGCCAGTGCCACTGAAGCCTGCCAATGTGGGCACCATCACCAAGTGCCAGTGCCCAATGTTGAGGGCACCAATGTCTAAAATATAGCATCATCTCTGCTTGCTGATGAAGTTGCCAGTGCCAATTATGCTGACTCTTTTTGTTCCCAATGTCCTAAAAATGTCTCATGAGGCAACTTTTTTTTTGACGCTTCTTCTTCTTAAGGCTGATCTATGGGAGCTGGGCCAGGGCCTAGTCAGAGCACCCGATCCTGAAATCCACTCAGAATCGAACATTCCCTATGACACTTGTCTATTGTCCTTTGAATCAAATACAAATGCATTGGCTGCCTTCTTTGAGCAGAAGAGTCTTTTGAGGACTCTGAATTCCTCATTGAAAACAGACCCATGCCAGGCCAACCCTGCCAGTTAAACATACATTCCCACACATGATAGGTGAATATGGTTCTATGCAAGTTGAAATCCTTGAACACAGCTGTAGCCATCAAGCTGACAGATTCCCAGTCTGTGTTAGAGAACAAGGAACATTTTATTTTGTGTTTCAAAAAATCATCCAGAATCTGACCCCTTCTCCCCACCACCTTTGCTACTCTCGCACCCTGTCCAACCCATTAGCCTCTTTGTCCTGGATTATTACTTCCACAGCCTCTGAGGTCTCCCTCCTAACTCTTGCCTCCTTGCTAGGAACTATTCTCAATACAGTGGCCAGTGATGCCACTGCAACATAAGCTAAACCATGTCACACTTCTGCTCAAATTCTCACACTGGCTCCCTGTTTCTCTCCAAATGAAAGCCAAAGCCTTCCAAGACTCTCAGAGCTTTACCTTCTCTGGCCCCTGACTACCTCTCTGACCTGCTCCCCACCCCTCTCTTCCTGCACATGCTGCTCTAACCCCTTTGGTTTCCTTGTTATTCCTTGAGGACACACCAGGCTCACTCCTTCCTGAGGGCCTTTGCCTCTCCTGGTCCCTCTACTTGGTTAGAATCTTCTCCCCTAGATTGCCAAGATTGCTGGCACGGCCACTTTACCGCCCGTAAGTCTGTTCAAATCTTGCCTTCTGAATGAAGCTTCCCCTAACCACCCTGTTTGCCCTGCACAGACACGGCTACTCCACAGACACTCTCTAGCACATCCGATTCTCCTGCTCTACTTTCTCTTTTTTTCACAACACATCACTTTCTGACGTAATTTCCTTATTTACTATGTGTGTTAATTACTATCTGTCTCCCCCGTTAGAAGGTAAGCTCCTTAAGCACTGGCACTTTTACATGTTTTTTGACTGATGCTCAATGCTTACAGCTCATGCTGTAAGTATTTGAGTGAATAAATGAATGAGTAGATGAGTGGATGGATGGATGGATGGATGGATGGACGGATGGATGAATGTGTGGTAGATCTCCAATTCTGTAATTCCTATACTAATTTTTGGCCACCATGGGAATGATATCTTTTGTCCTTCCCTACCTGGGCAGAACATAAGTTACTCATTTTGTCCTTCCCCACCTGGACAGAACATAAGTTATTCATTTGTATACTCATTTACGGTACATTTATCTGTTTGAAGTACGTCAGTGGGTGATGTTGATTATGCACATGCCTGGAGGCTCTGAGAATGGACATGGTTTTTAAATATCAAATAAATAGAATTGGCATTCAGAACATTCATTATTTTCTGAAGACTCAAGTTTGGGGAATTTTTTTGCTGAGACTAATAACATGCAAACAATTTTCCTGACTGATAGTAGCTTTTAAAATGTCTGTTTTAAGTGTGCTACATAACCATTGAATATCTACATGAATGTCAGCAGATATGTACTGTCAGTGGGAAAAAGAAAAGTGATTCTGTATCTTTATCTAAATATAATTCATATCACTGATAGAGCTTGAAAATGTGAGTGATGGTGAGCATTGTTCAGCACCTTATTCTAGTTGCAGTAAATCCCCTTCATCTTTAATCTGAGCTCGTGTTTGGTGAAAGAGCTTTGCAGCAAGGAACTACATCAAAATAAATAGTGATATTTAACAAAAGGATCTAGGGTCAACATTATTGCAACAAGGATTTTACAAGTGAAAAGACAGGAAAAACATGTCCTTTTACTGAATTAAAAGAAAAATGTTTCGCCAAAAACTTCAGAGTGAAGTACAACAAAACCATTCAATAATATCATTCAACTCCAGTGACCATGTTTACGGGTGTACTGAGTAGTGGTTCTACTGATCTCTTCACCACGACCCCACAGGTCTTATCTGGCAGGTAATTGCCCGGTTCTCGGTGATGCCGTTAATGGCAGTCATTCTGTGCATGCCTAAGAGGAAGCTGAAAATACTCGTGTCTGACTGGCAGTCCACTCACACTGCTTGCAGAGTGATAAAGAGACGGCTGTGTCATTGTTGCCGTTGTTGTCATTTTTTTTTCCTACCATGATTTTTAGAGATTGTCTGTTTTGGCAGCTTCACTCCTTTAACTTGTGGTCAGTCCAGTGCCTTTGATCAAAAGGGGTGCCCCCTAACCCTGATGGCTAGAGGCTGGACTAGTCTGACTAGTGCTTCTACTTGGTTCACCAGCCTACTCTTCTGTGCTACTGGAAGGCGATCGCCCCTGTGTCTTGAAAACATTTCTTATTTATGCACCCTTTGTTGTCCATTGCTTCACTTGCAGTTTACTCCATGGTTTAAGGCTTGTCAAAAGAAGGGAAACGTCAGGGCTTCTCTGGGCTAGACTTCAGTTTGTCTCTTTTAGTCATGAAATAGGAATCACAGGGCATTAAGAGACAGTGCCCAGTCCAAAGCACTTTACCTTTATTCCCCCAAAATGTAGTACAGAGTAATATCCAGCTATGACTCCCTCCCTGCTCCTGCCCTATGCCTAAAGCTGGGAGTCTTCAGTGTCTGAACACTCAACCTGTCGGCAAGGTTCAGTTGCTGGCGGGGGGAAAACATACAGACGTTACCATTATCTGCAATTGTACGACCATAATGACATCCAAACACACTTCGCTTACGAAGCTCTGAGGGGTTAAGTTTCTTCCTATTCTTTTATAGAAATTGTATCCATAACAGAGTATGATTGTAAACAAAGGGACCTCGAGCAAGAGATTTGTACATGTGCATGTCTCCCTCCCCTGCCGCATACGTACAACCAGAGACCTATCACACCTCACTTCCTAACAATAGTCACAGTGTGTTAATCCTTTCAGTTCCCACAGAAGGACTCTCACTACATGGGGTACCGAGAGTCTCAGGCTCTGTAAAGGGTATTTTCCCAAAGATCACCTAAAACCCCTCACAAATGAGATAATGCATATGAGATCACTTTGGGATATATTCAAAGTCTCATGTGATTGTTAGGTGACATTCTTATCATTAATAGTCCTATCCTTTCTGTAGACGTGTCTCTCCCAGCCAAGTTACACTACAATAGCACTTAGATGGTGATGCAAAGACTTTTTTCCGGGGCCCCATGGTCAGTGGATCTGCCTTTCTCTTTCATGTTCAGTCAGTCTTTTAAGAGCCACTGATGAAACAGCACAGTGATGTTTAAGCCCAGGTCTCAAAGCCTATAGGAGATCTGATCCTCACACTACTCGATAGACCTGAATTTGGACTTGGCAGCACACTGCCTGCCAGCACTGCTTGCCCTGGTTTATTTTCAGGGCTGCTGTTAGTCCGAGTCTTGGGTAGCAGCAGGACAGAGCAGAAGAGGCTAGAACAAGGAGCAGGAATAGAGGGGGGCACCCGATGATATCAGCTGTCTGTATTACAAAAGTCGTATCAGGGAGTCTGAGAGTACAAAGTACATCCAGTGGGAAGAGAGAAGCCACGGTCCATTGCAGCTTCATAGGCAAGTTTAAGTCTCTGAGCCTGGTGCATTAGGGCTGTTGCAATCAGTAGGTTTACATAAATGATAGTCAGGTTTGTGTGTTCGTACCCAGGGATAGCTGCCCTTGCCCACATGAGGACCTTTACCAGTACTTCACATACAAGTTTCCAGCTCTCACCGAGTCCAAGCCAGGTAACTTCTAGACCCTTACAACTGTTTTAACACAAAGATTATCAACCACAAACTTACTCCAACTATGCCTCTCATGCCATAATTTCCAAGAAAGGCCAGCAAAATCCCAACACAAAAGGCAAAATCCTCTACCTCATCTCAATCCCCATAGCACCCTTGGACTCTTTTATTTATTTATTTATTTTGTTAAAGATCCTATTCATCCATTTGACAGAAAGAGACACAGCGAGAGAGGGACCACAAGCAGGGGGAGTGGGAGAGGGAGAAGCAGGCTTCCCAAGGAACAGGGAGCCGGATGCGGGGCTCGATCCCAGGACCCTGGGATCATGACCTGAGCCCAAGGCAGACGCCCAATAACTGAGTGGCGCCCCATACCCTTGGACTCTTATTCCCTTATATTTCAGACCTTCGTCAGCCCTGAGTCCTCATTTCTCACTCCTCCCCATGCCTTTTCCTTGTACTTTCTAAAACCTTCCATCTCCCTCCTCCCCTTCCCGTGCAGACTCCTGAAAAGAATAGCTCTGATCACAATTTCTACTTTCTCATCTCTAACTTAAACCTCAACAAAGGGCAGCCTCGCCTCCGGGCTCTTTTCCATAAAATCCTAGTGACCTGTCTGCCAGATCCCATGAACCTGTCTCCTTCCTCATCTTAGTAGACCCCTCTGCAGCCTCCCACCACTGCTAACCACACCCTCTTTGAAGCTAAGTTTCCCCCCCTTCCCTTCTTGTCTTGACTATTGCTTTTTTGGTCTCCTGAGTATGATTCTTATCTTTCACTTTGAAAGTGTTGGTTTGTCCTGACACCACTTCTCTTCCCGCAGTACATACCCTCCGTAGTCTCATCCATGCATGATTTCAGCTCCCACTGACGATAAAAATAACTTAAGATTTATTGAGTGCTTCTGTGTGCCAAGTACTATGCATTGTTTCACTGCGTGCCTACTAGTTCCCCCAGAGGTAGACATTCTTATCGCTCACATGACTAACCAGAAGACGGACGCTGAGGAATACTGAGTGGCTTACTCAAGGTCGTATAGTTGATAAGTGGAGGAGCCAAGACTCCCACCTGTCCTGCGAATGATGCCCAAGGTTATATGTCTCCTCGGATTTCTCCCCCAAATTTAAAATGCAGTTCCACAGCATCTTTAATTTCTCATGTCTCAAAATTATTCACGTCCTGTCAGGCTATATTCTCTTCTTTCTCCGCTAGTAACACCACCATGTACCTGGGTACAAGGACTCAAAGCTAGAAACTTGAGGTTTTCCCACGATTTCCCCCTCTTATACCTTGTGTAGTTACCACAAAGGGATGCTAGCATGATTGACAGAAAGATGCCAACAAACGCAGTTAAAGGAAATGAGGTTTCTTTGAATGGCAAGGGCTGTGAAAATTAATGGCTTCATAAAACAAGAGACAATGTGACGTACTGTCAAGTGGAAGCATAGGCTTCCTTAAATGTTATGTATGAAATTACTTTATTTTCGGGGCGCCTGGGTGGCTCAGTTGGTTAAGCGACTGCCTTCGGCTCAGGTCATGATCCTGAAGTTCCAGGATCAAGTCCCACATCGGGCTCCCTGCTCAGCAGGGAGTCTGCTTCTCCCTCTGACCCTCCCTCCTCTCATGTGCTCTCTCTCTCTCTCTCATTCTCTCTCTCAAATAAATAAATAAAATCTTTAAAAAAAAGAAATTACTTTATTTTCAATTCTGTTTGTATTAGAGGAAAGGCGAAGCTTCTAGAATAGAAACCTCCATAATGTAGTGGTTTAAAGAATAGAACATATACTTCTCCCACGTAACAGTCTTGAAGTACGCAGTCCAGGTTTACAAATTGGCTCTGCTCTGTGCGATTCTGGAAGGACCCGGGACCCTCCATCTGTCGCTCTGTCATCCTCTAACACACTGCTACTCAAAGCATGGTCCATGGACTGACAGCATTAGCATTACCAGGAAGCTTGTTAGAAATGCAGAATCTCAAATTCTCCCTCCAGCCTATTGAATTAGAACCTGCACGTTAACAAGATTTCCCACGTGATTCTTTTGTACATTCAGGTTTGAGAAGCAGTTCCCAAACTCTAGGTTATTATTTTGCTGGTGTCGTCAAAGCTGGGCTGCAGGCACTGATGTTCCAGCTCATGAGAAGATGGGAAAAAAAAAAAAATAAAAGGCAATTCTAGAGCAAGGAACCTATCTTTTAGGTTGAAGGTGACCTGGAGGTTACATGCATCACTTTGCATGCTCAATATATTCTCATGGAAACAACCAGAAGCAAAGCTGGTGTTATCTTTTTTTTTTTTTTTTGGATATTTATTTACTCATTTGGTGTATCTTGTCTCTAGTAAGCCTCATTACCGTGGAAGAGGAGGGAACAGATTTTAGTGGACAACAAGGGATCTCTGTTTCAATTTGGTAACAATTTTCAGACATAAAAATATCTAATTTGTTATTGACTTCCGGGCTTCCTTATTCTCTTGATCTAATTACCATGCCAATATCGTAATGCTGACTTAACAACTTATTGTATTCGGGACTATTTTTTGAGAGAGTGGGGAGGGGCAGTGGGAGTGGGAGGAAATCTTAAGCAGGCTCCATTCCCAGCGCCAAGCCCAACGCGGAGCTCGATCTCACCACCCTGAGATCATGACCTGAGCCGACCAAATCAAGTCAGATGCTTGACTGAGCCATCTCAGCACCCCAGAAATTTTTATGTAATCCCAAATCTATTATAATACAATATCTTTCCCTCTTTTTATTTCCTTTTCCTATTTTTATTGCCTTCTTGCTACAGCTTTCATCCTGTGGCTCCATCAGTTTCTAAAATACTATCCTTGTCTGAACAGACAAAGCTGGTTTCAGGCAGAGAGGAGGAATCACAGGCAACACATATGTGTCCATACAGATATAACAAATCCAGAATATTTCAAATAAAACTGAGAGATTAAGAGGAAAGAGAACTGTAGTGGTGGTGTAATCTTACAAAAGTCTTCTAGATCAATGGTTTTCAAACATTTTTTTTTAAAGCAGAGAGAGCTCTTCTTCCTCTTCTTGGCTGTGTAAAACACTTTAAAATATGGGGTACCCTGACAGAGGTAGACTAGGCAGTCCCAGAGCCTCACCTGTTCAGCTGCCCCCTAATTGGCTCCCTTAACACCCCAGATTCCACAGAGCACACTGTCCTGGGTCAATAGTCTCTGCATGCTAGGTAGCCTGTGATGTTATCAGTATGCCCTCTCTGAGGCCAGATTTGCTTTAAGAGGCTCCTAGAGGAAAGTCAATGCAGAATAACATTTGCATTTGGGCAGAATAACAAAACACTGAGAGCAACAAGGAAGGTATTTAGTAAAACGTATCAACGTATCCCAATTTTTTTGAGACTAAAGCTTCTTTCACTGCTAACTCCAATTTCTGTCCCAGCTTGGGTTTTCCCCACACTTTGGGATTCAACAAGTTGAATCAGATCAATTTGTTGTGAAGCTCTGTTAGGAATGCCTAATGCCTGCCCACCACTCTGCCTCTCAGACTACAGCCTGTGCCTGACTCCCATTCACGCTCGGCGGTACTGCAGGCCTGGCAGCCCCTGCTACTCTCTGTCTAGCTCTGTTCTGCGGGTGTTCCTACTGGAAAAGAGTCTCAGCGCTGGTAATTTGAGAAAGCAGTCGCAGTGCTTCTTGTGGATGCTGCTGACAACTCATGAAAGATGCGTGGACGCCGTCTGAACTTCAGCCTAAATGTCCTGTTGTCTTTTTTTTTTTTTTTTTTTTTTAAGTTTTGCCTTTGGGCTTCTTTTTTCTTTACTGGATAAGTAAATCTGACACTAATTTGATATTAACTTACAAAAGATAGAATTGCAAGATGTAGGAATTATGCAGCAACTTTGAGATCATTGGCCCAACACCATCATTTTACAGATGAGAACACTGAAGCTTGCAGAGGTGAGGTAACTTGCCGATCGTTACACAGCTTGTTAACAGTAGAGCCAAGATGCTGGTTTATAGAAACAAAGCCCAGTGCATTTCGTAACACAACATACTACCTGGAATTGGTTCTTGGTATGTAATCATTTTAAATAGTTGTACATTAATGTTAGATAGAAAAATAGCCTCCATCTTCATAAGATGTAGCACAAAATACAAATGTCCCTTATAAGTGGACGCCATGCCACTGAATTTGTCACTTTATCTTCATGTGTTCATTAAATCACTTAATTTAATAAACATTTGGCAAATGCCTGCAATGTATGGGATGCTTCACTGGGACCTAAGAGACAAAGATGGCTAAGACCTTGTTTCTTCACTGAAAGGGTGAGAGTCTAATGAAGAAGACAGATACTCATATCTCTAGCGATAACAGAATCATATGCAAATTACCACAAAAATCTAGGAGAAGGTATGATTAATTTTGACTTGGGAGTAAGGGTAGCACTGGAGAAGGCTTCACAGAACAGGCAATATTTAAAAAGGGTCTTTAAAGAAAGGATAGAATTTCAACAGGAGAACAGAGGAAAAACAGTATTCTTGGCAGAGGGAATGGCAGGAGCAAAGGTACGGAGTTATACTAGTTATAAAATGGATATGCCCCCCAAAATTATACTTCTAAAATAAAGAATTACTTAGTTTAGGGTTAGCAAGGATGTAGGACATAGATGTTTACTAGATAACAGTAAAGGTGGGGCGAGGCCTCATCTATAAATTGCCACACTGACACTTCTACCTGTACCATTGGCCAAGCAAGTACACGGCCAACATCAATGGGATGAAGAAGTAACTCAATCACAGTGGGATACAATGCAGATCCCTTGGCAAAGAGCACAGACGCATAGTTCTAATACAGAAAGAAAGTGAAGAGTTGGAAACAATTCAATCTACTTGAGTGACCTTGTTAGATATATTTCTGAAAAGTAGCTGTCAGCTGGGGTGGGGGTGGTATAAATAAGTTAACAGACATAAACCCTTTTAAAATAAGATGGAAAAGGAAGGAAGTGAGGGAAAGAGAAAGGGATGAGAGAGGAAAGAAGAATCTTGATGGGAAGTTGAAAAGATTAGCAGCCAAAGGATTCAATATTATGCAATTTCTAAATAAGCATGGGCAAAGCAAACAAATAAATAAAAATAAATAAGCATGAGCCTAATTTAGAGCAGTGATGAGGGAAGAAAACTAAGAGTCATTAAAGACCTGTGCTAGGCAATCATATAATGTTTACACTTGGGGTAGATACTATTGTCAGATTCCAAAGTCCATTTTGGAATCAGGGAACTGAAATCAAATTTATGAGCCTTGTTGACCTAATTAAATATGATAGTAAAACAGAAAGAGGAAAGTAAGATGACTTACCAAGTAAGCATCTACTTGGGCAATAGTGTGATGCTTCCCCACTAACTGAGATCGGGAACACAGAAGGAGGGCCTGTTTGGTAGCTGAAGGAGATAAAGTTGTTGTTTTTTTTTTAATGTTATGTTAATCACCATACATTACATCATTAGTTTTTTGTTTGTTTGACAGAGAAAGAGACAGCGAGAGAGGGAACACAAGCCGGGAGAGTGGGAGGGGGAGAAGCAGTCTTCCTGCCGAGCAGGGAGCCCGATGCGGGGCTCGATCCCAGGACCCTGGGATCATGACCTGAGCTGAAGGCAGATGCTTAACGACTGAGCCACCCAGGCACCCTCTCACATCATTAGTTTTTGATACAGTGATCCATGATTCATTGTTTACGTATAACACCCAGTGCTCCATGCAGAATGTGCCCTCTTTAATACCCATCACCAGGCTAACCCATCCCCCCACCCCCTCCCCTCTAGAACCCTCAGTTTGTTTTCAGAGTCCATCATCTCTCATGGTTCATCTCCCCCTCTGATTTCCCCCCATTCATTCTTCCCCTCCTGCTATCTTCTTCTTTTTTTTTTTTAACATATAATGTATTTATTTCAGAGGTACAGGTCTGTGATTCAACAGTCTTACAAAATTCACAGCGCTCACCATAGCACATACCCTCCCCAATGCCTATCACCCAGCCACCCCATCCCTCCCACCCCCCACCACTCTAGCAAACCTCAGTTTGTTTCCTGAGATTAAGAATTCCTCATATCAGTGAGGTCATATGATACATGTCTTTCTCTGATTGACTTATTTTGCTCAGCATAACACTCTCCAGTTCTATCCACATCGTTGCAAATGGCAAGATTTCATTCCTTTTGATGGCTGCATAATATTCCATGGTATATATATACGACATCTTCTTTATGAAGGAGATAAAGTTTTGACTCATATTGTGTGATAGCTGTATGAGCCATCTTTGTGAGGTATCCCAAAATGTTTGGAAATTTGTATCTTAAAGCTCAAGAAGAGAAGCTAATCGTGGAAAAACACTACAGAAATAAAGGCAAAAGCTTTAGAAGCATGGAAAATAATATGAGCAAAGATACAATAGTGTCTTGCACACACAATTCATGTTCATGGGATGGCTAGCAGCTTAACACACTGTTTAGGCATGCACATGCATCTAATCATATGTACTAGGGTACACATGGCAGAGTAGTAGAGGGTTAAGTTGAAAAGATAAGTTTATACCTGATCTCAATTGCCCTAGAATTCTGGAATAGGACATTTTCACTTTTGTTTTTCACTTTTATCAAGAAGGAGTCACTATAGGTTTTTGTGCCAGTGTTGACTTAAAAGCCTGCGTTTTGGGAATACTGATGCAGCAGCATCATAGAAGCTGGACCAAAGGTGGGAGGCCAAGTGGAAGGCTGTTACATTAGTTTTCATAAGCACTAACAAGAACCCAAAGAGGGCAGTGGCAGTAAGAACAGAAATGAAGGAACAGATGGAAGAATTGCTTCAAAAGAAATTATTGTGCAGCACAGTAACCATTCTGCATATCATTAAATAAGTGTCAAGTTAATTTTGTAACTTCATTTGGCTCTAATGCTTTCTTCTCCTCAGGTATGCGGAGTCTTCATAATTTATTGGTCACCTGTTTGCATAGTTTTTAATTAAGAGTTATAATTTCCTTGAGGAAGAGACTCAGACTGTTTTGTTCTGTACTGCTCCACAACATTCAGAACAGGCACTGACTAAATATTTATTGAGTGAACCCTCCCCGGCACATGTCAGTGTGTTCATTTCCAGGTTCTCTCCGCTCTTGCTGTCTACCTTGTCCCCATCTCTCATCCTCCCACCAAATATGTTCCTCCCTTTCACCTCCTCAAGGCTGCTCAGGAAGAACTTGCCTCACAGGAGGAACCACATTACTGAGAGTCTGCATTCAGTCAGATACTGATGTGCCTTTTTTCTGATCCTGCCTTCAACCAAGCTCAACTGCTTCTCTCTTTAGTATTTTTAATGTCATTCAGACATAGCCAGTAACTTTCCAGTCATGTAAAATATTGAAAACTCACTTCCAATCCATGTAAGCCTCTAATTTTATTCACTTCATCCCTCCCCCACCACTGCTCCCCAAGTTTAGGCTTCCCCCAAGGGACTGGCACCTCTCTTTTCTGATTCCAAATTTCCTGCCACTGGAGGAAGAAGGAGGGGTTGGAAGGAAAAACAAACTTTTTTCTACTAATTGGGTTTTCTTTGCAGAGTTCTGGTTGGTGTCTCCGTCCCTGCTCATCACTGGCTAACTGTGACCATCAGCCAACATCTGTATGGCAGGTGGCCAGGGATTGCTCTGTGTGTGTGCATGTGTGTGCACTTTGGGTGACCTATGGGGACCCCAGTGCAGAATTCTCTGGTGGGGGACGTCTGACTCTACCCCAGATTGTTTCAAGGCTCCCTAAGCTCATCCCCAGGATCTGCCGCTGGGGTGGTCAGGTTCTGGAGGGCTAACAGTAAAACCTTGCCAAGCTGTTAATTTCAACTCCAATGGGCTTCTCTTCCTACCTTCTTGCCCTTTCTCCCATTATTTCTTTCTGTCAGCTGAGGCAGTCAGGGAGTTTCCAGGGCTGCAAGGATTAGTCAGGATAGTAGCATTGGTTCAACCATCTCTTCATAAGTCCTGGAGAATGTCCCTAGCCCCAATATTTTTATAACTCTATAGTATATGTAGGTACTTAGTACCTTTGTGCCTCTGCTTTGGATCCTAATTGCCAATTTTACGCAAACAACATTCAGTTACTTGCAACTGCCACTAAACTTCATTTTACAAACTCTGAGTTGTCGTTTACATTTGTAGCTATTGCAGAATAAATATTGTGTTAACTGTTACTGAACAAATGTTCAGTGAGTAGCTAAAAGACGTCAGTCCAAGTACAAGTGACATATAAAAGTTTGATGTTGTTCAGACTCTGATGCAAATGATGAATTATACTGTAACTCCCAATAGAAGACATTTAAACCTCAAAGTGTAAAATAGATTGGGGAGTGGAACAATAGGAAAGAGGAGAGGAGGAAAGGTAATTTAAAAGTGAAGGAGTAAATATAATCCCAGAAGAAGAAAAGGGAGATAAAAGGGCAGAAGAAATACTTAAAAATATAATCACCTTGAGCTTTGATTAAGCCTGTCCAGGAGGAAAAAACAAAAACAAAAACAAAAAAACAGCTACAAATTCTATTTTGGGGACATGTGGGGAATTTACATACGGACTGTATATTAGGTAATATAATTGGATCAATGTTAGATTTATTGAGTGTGCCGCTTCTGTGGCTATGTAGGAGGTCGTTGCTCTTAGAAGATGCATGCTGAAACACCAAGGCTAAAGTTCCATCATGTGTGCTAAAAGTTCAGGGGAAAAACTGTCTTCCCAGTGGTTCACCTAAAATAAAACGTGTGTTGTGTGCATGTGAATGAGGAAGTGGGTATAGAGAAAAAGGTAGAAACCCAGTGTGGGCCAAATGTTAACCTTGCGTGAATCTGGGTCCAGGGTCTTCTGGGAGACATGGACATGCTCCTCCCGTCTCTCTCTTCGAGGAAGGAGAGTAGTCAGCAGACAACCTTCAGCTGTCAGCACCTGCAGAGTCTGTCTGCCTCTGCTGCGGAGAGTGGCCCCACTAGGTCCTGCTTTTCCCATAGCAGCCGCATCCAGTGACGGAGAGTGTGGGGCACAAAGGGCCAGTCATGCTGCCAGCAGGGGACGTCTAGGAGCATGACCTGCGCCAGAGCTCCCCACTGGGTTCACAGAGCCTTCGTCAGGACCCATCACAGTCCGACACCTCTTCTGTCCGACCCTCCTTCTCGTCCCTCTTTGCATAGGTGTTGATCCCTAACGAACACCTTGAATCCAAAACAAACAAACAAGCAAACAAATGCAAGAGTAAGGAGAACCTCCAAAATGAGAACGCTGCATAGTTTAGGATTAAAATCTGAGTCCCTGACAGCCAGACAAATCTTTTCTCCACAGAAATCAGAGCTATCTAGATTTCCATTAATATTTATCTCCTTGAATCTGAAGGAAGAGGGAAACCTATGTATTTTGCCCAGTTCTGCTTTTCCCATCCTGCATTGCAACATCAGGTTGGTGTGGTGCCAGTTGTCCGTAACAGCGGAAGTATCAGATCCGCGGTGTGGCATGCAGAGCAACGCAAGTCCTCGAAGTGACTTACTTCAAAAGCCAAGAACCAGAAATTCAACCAAAATTTCAAATAAAAGCTAAAAAGACTAGAATAATCATACAAAATTTTAAACCCAGAAGTTTCTCTTGCTTAAATTACTTTCACACTCCAATTTAAACTCAGAAACGTTATGCTGCTGTCACACTTCTTTGTTCTCCCAAAGGAAAAAAAAAATCTGTATATAGCTGACAAAAAATAGGAACCTGTCTGCCAGCAAGTTCTCTATTCATGTCTAACATACTGTAGAGTCTATGCTGAACACATGGTCTTTAAACACCAAAAAGCCTCTTCTTTACTGGCTTAACACTGCAGTATGTTTCTCCAGCATGTTTGCACTACCTACATGTCTTGCATAAGCATGCATTCCTTTGGATGTTTGAGCCGTGCAGTATTTTCACATGCTTTGATGTTGCACATATGAGAATTATCATCTACATTTTGGAAGTGCAGTTCCTTGTGCCTTCAGCATTGAATTTAAGACTGCTCAACTGCCATGATTTTAAGTTTCATCCAACAGAATGTCAGTAACATCTATGAACAAAAGTTTGACACATTTCGTTTTCTCAAATATGGAGTTGGTGCAGCAGCTAGGTTGGAAATTTCTGGGTGCACTTTCGAAAACTAATTCAGCGTGAAAATTATTAGTGACTTAGAATTGTGCATAAAGTATTTTGGTTTTCTTATTTTCTTATCCACAAAGATCTGTTGCTTCAAATCGGATAAGTTTCCAAGTGGCAAGATCCATTCTGTTTGTTGGAACTCGAAGTAATCCTCATCCTACGTGGTGTTCTTTATTACAGATGAGACCCATTGGCCATGATGGCTATCACCCCACTTCTGTCGCTGAGTGGCTGGATTCCATTGAACTAGGTGACTACACCAAAGCCTTTCTAATTAATGGCTACACATCGATGGACCTGTTGAAAAAAATCTGGGAGGTTGAACTTATTAACGTAAGTTGGTCTCTTAAAGATACCTTACCCGTTCAACCCTTGGTAAATGAAATTCCTGTTGTAGGTAGGTAATATTTTCTTTCTTTGTTACTATTTGGACATCCATCAGGAATTTACAGATATGGCTTCTGCTTTTAAATACATGTCTGTCTTGTTTCCAGTCAAGCTCCACGGTCGTTGTCTTTTAAAGTTTGGATATGGGGAAGTGGGAGGACTCTCAGGGTGTTTTGCGTTATGCGAGAGAAACTTCCCAAGCATTTTGAGGCTTTCCATTTTAGAAAATTTAGTTAGCTCAGGATATGGACATGATAACAAATAGGCTCCCATCCTGATCTTGCTCATATTCACTGTTAAAGATTAGAGTTCTCATTTTTAGTTTCCTATCTCTATTATGTTTCCCTCTCTCTGTTCCTTGGCTGCATATATAAACCCCATTCTTGAAGACACTGCATTTGTTTTATTAAGTAGGCTGCTATAATATCAAAAGTTTATTATCCAGAGTTTGTATCTAATCTTAAGTTGTCTCTGTTTTATTTATATACTTGGCATAGATTTTCTATAAAAACTGGCCAACTTATGTTGCCGTGTATTCAGGCCCAAAGAGATCAACTAGATCTGCATAAATGGTTTTAATACTGATACTTTACTTATTTCATTTTTACTGCTCGTTTATGTCCAGTGGTGTCAAGGAATGAAAGAATGAAGAGGTAACATGTAATTAACATGCCTTCACATTATATTTGGCATCCTGAACATTTCTTTTCCAAAATGGGTGAAAAATCATTTAATCTTTTAGAGAATTTCTTAGATTTGAATTTTGTATTCTAAAACTTTAAGAAACACTCATAACCTGAAAGATAAAGCAAATAAATTTCTGCTGGTTCAAAAGAGATTCATTTTACTCTCTATGCTACTTTCTCTCCACAAGTCCAATCGCTGCATATTGCATGCCATTAATTATTTTATTTTTATTAGTCGTAACTAATTATTCTTTGCTTTTAAAGGTCTGTCTTAAAAATAATATCTTTTCTAGAACATCTCATAAAAACTGTCCTTCGATCTAAAAATCATAGTAAATGGACAAATGCTTGGCCCCTTCTTCTAATTTGCCATTAGTTACTCTTTGCTTTCTGTCCTTACTCCTTCACAAAAGCTATCATTATTTCAGCAGAAACTCACTGACTGAAAACCTCTGATTAATTTTGTTCTTAGCCTGTGTGGCAACACAGCAGAACGCACAGAGAGTGTGTTGCATTCTGGTTGCATCCAGGAGATTTCAGTTCTCCACTGAGATTCCAGGACTCATCCGATGGCTACGGTTAGCCATTTGTTAAAGGGGGACCTTCCATAGATCAAACAAACATGTTTCCAATTAAGTGACATTCTAGTCAATTATACAACTTGACAAATATCTCTGCATAAAGTCTTCCGAATAATATTGTTCCCCACTGAAGAACAAATACTTATACAGCACATGAGTTACTCACTTAATGGGCATTAGCAGTAATCACTCATTGAAAAAGAAGGGATGCCAATAGAACTCTATGATAAAATGTTTTCTTTGAAGCAAGGCTCATCAAAGCAGGACTAGAAGTCTCTCAAAATCCAAATGCTGGGGCTAACGTTGAAGGTGTGAGCTTGGGCCCACACTTTTCCCAGTGCTGGGGGGACCAGCCGCCTAGGAATCCCTGTTCAGTCACTGTGTCCCTTGTGGATGACTGCAGTGACTTCGGTCAGGGAGGCTCTGAGGCCCCAGGTTTAATGCCAGGGCTCAGGGACTGATCTACCACCACCCACAGACCAACTAGGCTTGAGTTGGGACAGAAGAATAGCCTTTTCCACCCATACAGACTCTTGAAGCATTTTCCTTTTAGCTCCATGTGCTGTAATACAATCTGTCTTCAGTCCTGCAAGAAGTAGCTTGTCACAAGCATTGTTATCAGAACTAGAAAACACAGTCACTGGGTCTTAGATCTTGAGGCCAATTCCTCTGGCCTGGAGTACATCTGCATCTAATATCAACCGAGTGTATTTTCCTTAAGCTGATAGAATTTAAAGTTTGTGACATCTTTATGGGCAAGTTCACACTCTTGAGGAGGCTTTTCGAGTCATTTAATTCCATAGGTTTATTTATTATAAACAAAAATCGATCTGTACCCTTAGACTTGGAAATCAGAGAACAAAATTTTTATGCCCACCAGAACTGCTACAAGGGTGATGCCTTTGATGGTTCTGGGTTGTTGGGTTTTAAAATGAAAGAAAGGCAAAAATGTGTGCCTTCTGGCTTACAAAGCTTTAGGCTAGTTTCAAATTCAAGGCTTTAATTCATCCCAACTAATGAGGTAAGACGTCCAAATATGAAATAATCTCATATATAATATATGGGCCCAGCAATTCTACATTAAGTACCCATAATTTGTTGTTTTCTGACCTGAAGGGAATGTGCAGTCACTTTGATTTAGAGCAAAGCTTTTTAGAGAAATTCACATCCTGAATCTTTGTAATGAGTGGCTCATTTTAAGGCAGCCATTTGGCTTCAATAACTGTTGTTCTGTGTAAAGTGAAGAGAAAAGTGCAAGGTAGGGGGCTGTCTTTGATAGTGGGGGCTGCTGGTGGAGGGGAGGAGAGCAGAGGGTGAGGAGGCTGGCTGTTGCTGTAATCACAAACACGTTTAGCATCATTAAATAGTATTGAGTAAGCCTCTAATGTCACATGGTATTTTGCTTGATATTTGAAAATAGCAACACATTCTCGGTGGGTATAAGTTTATTCAAAGTATTTTCATGAAGAAATGAAAACTATACAAAATTGTGATTTGAAAAGTACAAATGCATTTGAAATTATAATCTTTCAAAAATACCTCAAAGATTTTTTTTTTTTTTGGTGAAGTGCATTATTACCTTTGAAAAACAAAGTTATTTGAATAACCTAATGAAGATTTTTGGTCACAAAACTACCCAAAGTATAATATAGGGACGAGGGAGATTAATAGAAATCTCATTTCTTAATATCAGCATTCTCAGCAGTGGAAATTAAGCAGAAAGAAACTTTTAAGACATAGGTTTTACAGGCCCATGTGTGTCTAGACTTAAAGAATTTAGATGCCAATAATTGTTCCTTTTATTCCCTAATCCATGCTTCATACGCAGAAGCTCTTTTATTAATAGCTTTGTTTTGCCTGTGTCTGCTACTATCATTAATAACATCATTAATACTACTCTTACTTTTGTATTGATATTTTAGTGTTATGTGAATATATTGAGAGAGGTTGTCAGGCAAATTGTTCCCTGTGCAGATGCTAGCTGGATCAACCCCTCGCTTGAATTATAGCCCTCTCCAAAGGCTTGTTGAGAGAGCTAAAGACTAGTTAACAGTGCATTAGTACATGAATTTTCTTTACTCAGAAGGTTACTCAGGCCTTGTACAAGGTATTACCAAGTTTACAGAGCAGTTCCTACTGCTATTGATAACCTCAAGCAAAAAAGTATGGCAATTAATAATTATTATTAATATTTAATAATTTATTTTACCACCGAGTACCTACCAAGGGGATTCTGGTTAGATGAGATAAATTTGAACACTGTCCAGTTTATTAATGTGTAAATCTTAGTGCAGAATATCTCATAAATTTCTTCCCAGTGGCTTTACCATTATTTACCAAGGAAATAATTCTAGCCAATGCTTATGACACCCTACAATATTGATAATGATAAAAGTACCCACCAAGGTGTGCCTGGGTGGTGTAGTCAGTTAAACGTCTGACTCTCGTTTCGGCTCAGGTTGTGATCTGAGCGTTGTGAGATCTAGCCCCATGTAGAGCTCCATGCTCAATGCAGAATCTGCTTAAGACTCTCTCTCCCTCACCCTCTCTCTCTGCTCCTCCCCACCGCCACCTCACCCCCACCCCACCCACCCCACTCTCTCTCTCTCTCTAAAATAAATAAATCTTAAAAAAGAAAAGTACCCACCAAAAGAACAAAATAAAAATCAGCTTTAGTGCATTCTTAATTCTCTGTTCATAAGTACAAGAATAGCTTTAAAAATCTAACTACAGTGATTGGCTGTGTTTTAAATACCTTCGGGTAGAAATAAAATAATTAAGGTAGCAATACCCATATGTGTCCCATGAAAATCATTTGACTTATTTTTTTCTTTTTTCTTTTTTTTATTATGTTATGTTAATCACCATACATTACATCATTAGTTTTTGATGTAGTGTTCCATGATTCATTGTTTGAGTATTGCTCCATCCAATACATGTCCTGTCTAATACCCATCACCCATTTGACTTATTTTTGCAGCAGAAAATTGATTAGAAGAACATTTGCTTCTTTCCTAATAGCTGCTGAAACTATACTTACATTACTCTTTCATTTAGGACTGTCAGATTTTTCTGGTTTTTGGTTTTTTGGTTGGTTTTGGGTTTTTTTCCAATGTTGTTGATTTAATTTCTACCTTTCCAGGGAAATTTTGTGATAATCTAATCACTTGGAGATGTACTAAGAATCTTCCAAATTTAACATTCAAATTTTATGTTAAATCTTTAATTATGTGACTTTATTTGCTTTAAATGCTATAGAAATACAGTCCCATCAGTATCAGGTTTAGATTTATTACTTGCTTTGATGTTTTTTATTTCATGATCAGCATTATAAACTCTCACTCCTATCTACCGTACCCTTCCTGCTTGTAACTGCAATTAAATTTACTCCCTAAAAGTCTTTTTTGTGTTGTGCACGTGAGTATGTGTGTCCGCATCTGTGTACACGTATCGGATAAAGGCAGATGGTAACTCATACTCCCAACCAAGAAGAATAACCAGCAAATTCACAAATTGCAGGGGATGTAAGGGGAGGATGAATGTTATAATTCGATTTCCAAGCCAATTATTTTAAGTAAAAGGTTAAGCCTTCACTATAGGACATTAACAAATGAGAAAAACATTCATATTTCCACATCAGGGAGGCTATATTGTTCAACACTTCAAATGTTAACAACTTTAATCAAAGCCAAAGGCTTTAACTAAATAACTGGATATGAGTATTCAAGTGTAGAACAAACTAAATTCTCTGTGGATGTAAGCCTCCACATACGGTACAGCCGGATCTACAGAAGACTTTGGGACCACTAGGTACAACCTCTGAGCTTTGGACTTTTTCAGGTCTGTATCAGGCAAAGCCCCCGGACTCCATCCCCCTCACTCACTGCATCTGAACTGCAAGCTCTTGCAGGGATTCTCTAGAAGCTTCCCTCATTCGGCTCAAGTTGTGAGAAAAGCACCCTTCTCCCTTCCTTACGTGAGATGAACAATCACCCCCCAGACAAATACTCACTTTCCAGTGATTTTTAGCCCTTTCCTATCTGGCCTGGGGAGTGGTGATGGCTACCCTGGTGCTTTTGGTTCCACTGTCTTTCAGCATATTTTGCATATCTGCACCTATCATGTTGCTCTCGACTTTGGAGCCTTGACCTACACTGAAATCGAATTATACTACCTAGAATACACTGAAACATGAGAACTTCACTGGAAGCAATCAATATAGCTTTTCTTTTGCATCCAAAGTAAATTTACATATTTGCAGTGCCTCGGGGTCAGTCTGATGGAATAGGCATTATTGAAGTGTTGATGCCAGAATTAGGATGCACACGCACACACACACACACACACACACACGCACTGAAACTAAACAAGGTATTTGGACTTCAAGAGAGCACTCAATAACAAATGAATTTCATGAAGAACTAACACCCTCTGATTATAGTCATTTATGAACCACCTCTGTACAAAAAGGAAAATCAGGTTCTATCTAGAAATGTCTATCTTAAAAAAAGTTGAGTGGACAACTGTTTGTTTTCTTCCCGGCCCCCACCAGATATCATTCACTCTTCTCCTGATTGAAAATCAAAGCATTCCTAATTTCCTCTGAAGAAGCCTCCTATTATAGTCTCCCATGCCTGAACATATGACCTAAGCCAGACTCAGCATCCCAGCCTTCACCCCCACTCTCATGGGCTGCACAGGAGTCTTCATTAGGACCATTCTTAATTCTTCATAATTGGAGGGTCCCATGGAAAATGAAAATAGGGGACCCTTTGTTCAAAAATTATTAAAAGGCTTTAAAACAATGACAGCAGAGCATTAAGCAAAGCACAGATTCCTTCAAAGGGCAGGTCCTTTTGTAACCTCATAGGTCACACAACCCACAAAGCCATCCCTGCTCTTCATTCTTCTGTGTGTAACTGTATTTCCATCTGCCTTCATTCTCCTGTACAAGCCCTTCCTTTAACATTTTTTAAAGTGTGGGCTACTGGTAAAAAGACTTTATTTTCCAAAGCTGTTTTTGCTGAGTATAGAATTCTTGTGTAACTACTTCAGAGATATGGATCCACCATCCTCTTTCCTGCATTATTTCTTTTTTAAAAAAATATTTTATTTACTTATTGAAAGAGAGAGAGACAGAGCACAACCAGGGGGAGAGGCAGAGGGAGAGGGAGAAGCAGGCTTCCCACTGAGCAGAGAGCCCGACATGGGGCTCGATCCCAGAACCCTGGGATCGTGGCCTGAGCCCAAGGCAGACACTTAACCATCTGAGCCACCCAGGCGCCCCACCCCTGTGTTATTTCTGAGGAGACATGTGCTGTTATCCTTTCTTTTTTTGGTTTTGTTGTTGTTGCTTTTCCTCTGTATATAACTTGTCTTTTTTCCGCCCCCCTCTGACTGCACATAAGAGTGTTCTTTTTATTACTGGTTTTGAACAATTTGATTATGATGAAACTTGATGTCATTTTCCTCATGTTTCTTGTGTATAAATGATTTTTGAGCTTCTTAGATATGAGGTCTATAGCTTTCATTAACTTTGGAAAATTTTTGGTCTTTCTCTTTTTTATTTTTTTGGTTTCCCAGTAAATTCTTATATTTCTCCTTTTTCCTTCAACTTTCCAAAACTTTTTTTTATGGAAGTATACACACAAAAATCCATATAAATGAGAAGGGTATTGCTTAGTGAATTTTCACCAAAAAGTTACACACCTCTAACTAGATCCCAGAACAAGAAATGGAAAATTGCCAGCACCCAAAAGTCCCCTTCCACAGCCCCCTAGAGTAACTACCATCCTACTTTAACAGCAGAGTTCAGTGCGCTCGTTCATTTGCATCACACTGCATGTAGTTTTAGGATGATGCATTCTCTCTTATTGCTGTGTGACATCTTGAACTTGTTTTAATGGTTTTATTGAGATATAATTCACATATCATACAATTTGCTCACTTTTAGTGTACAATTTCGTCATTTTTAGTATATTCACAGTTATGCAAGCATCACCACAATCATTTTTATTGTAGTCAAAAACACATAAAATTGGCCACAGCTTTTTAAGTGTAAGTGCAGTGGTGTTTGTGCACATTGTTGTGCAACAGATCTCTAGAGCTATTCATCTTGCAAAACTGAATCTATGTCCATTGAACAATTCCCCTCTTTCCCCTCTCCCCACTCTTGCAACCACCATTCTGTCTTCTGTTTCTAAGAGTTTGACTGCTACTCTAGATGCCTCACATGAGTGGTATCGTGCAGTATTTGTCTTTTTGTGACGAGCTTATTTCCCTTAGCATAATGTCCTCAAAGTTCATCCATCTTATGGCATATGACAGGATTTCCTTCTTTTTAAGGCTGAATATATCCATTGTATATATATATACCACAATTTCTTTATCCATTCATCTGTTGATAGACATTTAGTTTGCTCCCACCTTTTAGATATTATGGACAATGCCACAATAAACATCGGTGTGCAAATATCTCCTCGAGATCCTGGTTTCAATTCTTTTGGATATATACCTAGAAGTTGGATTACTGGGTCATATGGTAATTCTATTGCTAAATTTTTGTAGAACATCCATACCGTTTTCGATAGTGGCTGATCCATGAACATTATTTCTTAATATATTATTTTCTGTCCCACATTCTCTCTCCTCTGCTTCGGAAACTCCAATCATATGTATATTAGGCTATTTGAAGTTGGGCCACAGCTCATCAATGTTCTGTTCATTTCTTTCAATATCTTTTCTCTCTGTGATTCATTTGGATGGTTCCTATTGTATGACTTCATGTTCACTAATCTTTTCTTCTTGTAATATCTAATCTGCCATTATTAACACCCAGTGTATTTTTTATCTCAGTGATTGTAGTTTTAATCTTCAGAAGTTAGACATGAGTCTTTTATATATTTTTTCATATCTCTATTTAACATGCTCAATCTTTTCTCTAACTTACTGGGCATATGGAGTGCAGTTATAATAACTGTTTTAATGCCCTCGTCTTCAAATTCCAATATCTGTGTCAGTTTTGGATTGGTTTCAGTTGATTGATTTTTCTCCTCATTGTTCTTGGCATGCCTGGTAATTTTTATTGCATGCCAGACATTATTAATTTTACTTTGTTGAGTGCTGGATGTTTTTATATTCCTGTAAATACTCTTGGGTTTTGTTCTGGGACATAGAAAAGACTCCTTGTGTATACTCTGATCCTTTCAGGTCCTGCTTTGAAGGCTTGTCAAGCGAGCCCAGAGCATCATTTAGTCTATGGCTAATACTTCCACTACCGAGGCAAGATGCCTCTGAGTATTCTAACAATGCCCTGTGAGTTTCCAGACTTCCCAGTCTGAATTGTGCAAACTATTACCAGCCCCATTTGAACTCTGTGTCGTATTCCCACTAATCTTTTGAGGTAGTTGTTGTTGTTGTTGCTGTTGTCTAATCTGGCCTCAGACAGTTTCCTCATCTGCCTGTGCTGATCAGTACTTTCTCCTCTCTACTCCTCTGCCCAGAACACTGCAACCCCTTCAGTCTCCATCCTCTCAGTTCAAAGAGTCTTCCAGGCTCCCTGGGCCCCACCTCCCACACCATGGCCTAGGAGTTCTCTCAAGGTGGCCAACTGGGGTCAACTGGGGTCAACTGGGGTCACCTGGGGAAATTGTAGGCCTCACTTTGTTTCTCATCTCTCAGAGATCAGTGTTCTTCATTGCTTCGTTCCAATGCCTTAAATATCAATGTTTCATATACTGTGTCAGGATTTTTAGTTGTTTCAGGTGAAAGCAGGGTGGGGATAGATCCAATCCCTGTTAATCCATCTTGGCCAGAAGCCCAATCCCCTGCTACTTTTGGTAATGCCCATCCATAGGCTAGGGCCCACAGCTAAACAATTGGATCGACATCTTTGGCGATGGCATCTGGGCACAGGGCATTTCTTAAAAGCTCCTCAGGTGATTTTAATGTGCCACCTGGGTTGAAAACCACTGCTGTCATCAGTGGGGAGCCATTTAAGGGATTTTAATCAGGAGAATGACATGACCAGAAGAGTAGGTAGGGGCCAGAAGCCCAACACACTCAAGAAGGAAGAGCTGACTGGGAGGCAAGGAGCTGAGTCAGCCAATTCTGCTGTGCAGCTATTTGGAACCACAAATGTTTTAGGCATGACAGCAGTAAAACCCGTGGGCCACCTTAGAACCTGGGACTATCCCTCAGTTGGAAGTACATAGATACAGAGTCAATTTTCATTGTTATATCCCTACCTATCAAGAAGAGGATAAATTATAGTCAGTACTCAAAGAAGGTTAGGACAAATATGGTACAGTTCAGAAATGTTTTTCAATAGTGGCTAAAACTTTTCAGTTTGACCCTAAGCCCTGGTTATGTAAAAGAAATATATATACTTACTGTTTATAAAGTAAAGGTAGGGCATATGGTATGTGTCAGTGTTTCAAATGCGCCCTCTCTTCTTTCATCTGTACCTTGAAATCAGGCCACTCAATTTGGAATCCTGTGTCTGGCGCTCACTATGGGACCTTCCGTCACTTACCACCTCTGGGCCTCCGTTTCTCACTGGTAAATAGAAGAGAACAGTATCCACCCCCACTGGCTTTATAGGTTTCCTGTGAGACTCAAAATCACATGAGAGCTTTTTCTTACCCAGCCCTTTCTCTTCCCTCTCTATCTGATTGTTCTTTTGCCTCTCTTTCTTTCTCTCTTCCCCAGCTTTGTCTCCTAGAGTTGGGCTGGGAGCCGGCCAGCTCCCCTGGAGCCTGCTCTCACAGCTCAGGTGCCATTTGCTTCTCACTCTCAATACTCACCTGCTGGAACCTAGAAAGCCCTGTGGAATGTGCAAAGTCCGGTCTCTAGGAATCACTGCTTAGCCTCACTCTTGCGCCCTTCCCAACTTCAACCCCTTTCTGCTATGCTGGCCTCTCAACCTCCCCTCCCCCATCAGGTATCAGCTTTCCCCACCAGCCCTGCCCAAACCCTCACTGCCTAGTGCTGCTCAAAATCTGTACTCCTGGAGTGGGCGAATGTCAGGTGGAACGACTCTCTCAGCTCCTGTAGCACCTTTCAGGGTAAAGCTGCTGAGGATCTTCCCCCACCTTTTTTTTTTTTTTCCTGACAACGCTTAGATACAGAATTGCTAGTTTCTTTTTTTTTATTCCCCCAACTACACAGCGCTGACCCTTGATTCTCAGCCACACACTCCTTTTCATTCTTGAAACAGAACACCTGAGGGCAGAGCAGGGGAGTGGCTCAGAGGTTAGGGATGTACTCATTCTCAATTTATCCTCCCTAATCTTAAATGCTTAAACCCTGTTGCAGAGTTTCAGCTTGATGATCCATAGAGTGGGAACTTCTGACTGCTTTTTGAACTCGTTGATATTTTCTTTACATTGAAATTGCTTCTTTTAAATATATAGTATTATTAATTATAATGAAGTCAGTTAACTTTTTATTCTGCATTTTGCTCAGATTTCTAACATGGTTTGAGGACTTTTGTTTCTTTAAGAACTCTTTGGAGATATTTAGGACAGAGCCTGTTGCTAAGGAGATTCATGTATGTTGCAGTTAAATAGATACAGTAAACTGGCTCTGCACTTCTAGGAGCTTTGAGAGGGGAAAAATTCTAATGGACTATTCCTATAGTGCAGAAAATAAAAAGGATGGGGCACCTGGGTGGCTCAGTCAGTTAAGCGTCTGCCTTCGGTTCAGGTCATGATCGCAGGGTCCTGGGATTGAGTCCCACATCGGGCTCCCTGCTTGGCAGGGAGCCTGCTTCTCCCTCTCCCTCTGACTGCAGCTCCCCCTGCTTGTGCTCTCTCCCTCTCTCTCTTTCTCTCTCTCTCTCTCTCTCTCTGTGTGTGTCAAATAAATAAATAAAATCTTTAAAAAAAGAAAGAAAGAAAGAATATAAAAAGGGCAAAATCCTCCATAAAATGCAAATACACTTTTCGTGCTATCCTGATGGAGAAATGCTTTGGGTCTTCCTTGGGAGGACATCTGAGATCATACTGAAGACATAAACCTCTGTCTTCTTAGAGGAAATGGAAGCCAAAGAGGTATTTTTGTTAAAAGAATATTATTAGGAATTTTGAAACCTGATATATGAGCTATGATGGAAGAGATTGACAATAAATAAAGACTCAGAGTAAATCATAAAGATTAACAGTTTTACTAAAGTATATATATAAGATTAGTGTTAGAATCAGCCCACTATGAAAATAATTTAAAAAGCTGGGAAGGAGAGAGTTTAGGTGGGTGATTTTGTAGCTTGAGATTTATATCTGCTTTAAAGATGTTTAAGGTTGATTTAGAGTTTAAGTCTAGCTGTTTTTCTAAAGAGATGTATTATGTTAAGTTGAATATCTGTGGTCTCAAATTATTTTTGAACTCAAGCAAAAAGCTATTACCTTGAACCTCAGAAAGCATGTAAATTCCTTACTGTACAAACCTTATGCCTGTCACGCTGCCGCCACCTGGTGGCAGCATACCTAAAGTACATGGCAAGTGATTAAATCATAAAATAATTTCTTAACTGCAGAAACTAATTGCAAATTCAGTGCCAGTTTTATATCAATCTGTGTTTATAATATTAATATAATAAAACATGAAACAAGAGAATTTTAATTTTGTAGACATCAAATACCAAATTCAAACCTCGTATGCCTAAAACGATATAACAAAATGGGAAAACCCTCTACTGTGCATTCCACCAATTGGATTAATTTGAGGTAACAGTGCCCTTTTAAATATGTGTGTGTGTGCATGTGTTTAACATATAAATATATATATATTCTCTAGGAGAGTCTTACTTTGGTATAAACTGCTTTTGGGGGATAATTAGATTTCCTAAAACTTAAATAGGATCATTACTTTTTTTAAAATTCTATTTCATGGTAGCTGTGGGAGAAAGTACAGTAAGTATTTTATAGACTTTACCCTCAAAAGAGCTTCCAGACTAATGGGTAAGATGGCCATTTATACTAGATATAAGAAAGAAAGTAGTATTAAGGGGCGCCTGGGTGGCTCAGTCGTTAAGCGTCTGCCTTTGGCTCGGGCCATGATCCCAGGGTCCTGGGATCGAGCCCCACATCGGGCTCCCTGCTCCGCAGGAAGCCTGCTTCTCCCTCTGCCACTCCCCCGTCTTGTGTTCCCTCTCACACTGTCTCACTCTGTCAAATAAATAAATAAAATCTTTAAAAAAAAAAAAGTAGTATTAAGGGGAACTAAATATAAAAGTGGTCTCTGCATCCCAAACTAGAACACAGGGTCTTCCTCTGAAGGGGGTGGAGGTAGGCAGGAGAAAAGGTGAGATGGGGGGACCAGGAGAGTAAGCAGTAAGCATCAATAGTAAAAGCACAGAGGCTCTAAAAGCAGTCTTCCAGGGTTTAGCTGCCCATTTTATTTCTGATCATTTAGCTACCTTGCACAAGTCGCTTAACCTTCTCTAAGCTTACCTCTAAAATATCCTTGCCTCTAAAATTTAAATAATAATAGTATCTATCTTCTAGGTAATCTTGTTTTCAGGATTAACTAAAATAACCTAGTGGAGCATTTTGTGCAATGCTTTGCAAATAGGAAGCACTTGATCTTAGTTTCATGGCAGCCAAATGGAGGGGCAGCTTCCAAGTTCCCCAGATTTATGGGACACATTATCAGTTTTCCATTGACACAGCAATGCCATGCAACAATCTGTCTGAAAAGGCAGGGTTAAAGCAATAAGCATTTGTTTAGTCTGTGGGTCAGTAATTTAGGCTGGACTTGGCTCAAAATTTCTTCTTTTTTTTAATTTAATTTTATTATGTTATGTTAATATACATTACATCATTAGTTTTTGATGTAGTGTTCCATGATTCATTGTTTGCGTATAACACCCAGTTCTCCATTCAATACATGCCCTCTTTAATACCCATCACCAGGCTAACCCATCCCCCCACCCTCCTCCCCTCTAGAACCCTCAGTTTGTTTCTCAGAGTCCATAGTCTCTTATGGTTCAGATCTCACATCTGGCAGTTGACTCTGGTCTGCTAATCTGGGTGGTGTCAGCTGAGACAATGAGGGCAACCTGGCTCTACTCCAGGTGCCCCATCCTCTAACACGCTCTCCTAGGCATGTCCTAGGGCAAAGACAGAAAGAAACAAAAATGTGCAAGCCCATTTTCAAGCCTCTGCTTGCATCATATCTGCTCATGTTTGGCCAAAGGAAGTTACATGACCAACTCAGAATTAAGTTGAGAGGGGAGGCTAGAGTTCACCTCTTGACAAGATGAGCTGAAAATGCATAGTAAGTGGCTTGGATGCAGGTCAGAATGAAAAATTGAGACTATTAGTGCAATCAATCCACTACAAAGAGCTTTGATTAGAGAAAAGAGAGAATTTTAGAAGTATGGATGCTCTTATCATTGTTTCTAAGCCTCCGATCAGAATACATGAAATCAAAACCATCTTGGAAAATCTAAAATGATTAGTGGTGCTAAAGTGTGGGGGCCCACAGGGGGAAAAAAATGGACAGGGTACTATACTAATGGACACAGGGCTTAAATGTATGGAAAAGTTGGGGACAGGACCCCCCCAACATTTAACAAGTAGAGGATAGTAACCTGGATGGTAAATATGCTGTATAATAGTGGATTTGCTAGATCTATAAAAAGATGAAAAATTGGTGAATTAATTGGCCATGAAACTAAATTATTTTAGAAAATTAAATCCTAAAGTATTTGCCTAATGGAAAATCATTCTCTTGTCTTGCTCAAGTATTTGTTGCATACCAACTCTTTGCTCAGAGTGAGTATGCAACCAATATTATGGAGGAGGGAGAAAATTATATATTTAATTTTAAAAAGTGCCTCCAGAATGTATAAAGAACTGTCAAATTCAATAATAAAAGATAGACAACAAAATAAAATAATAAATTTATGAACACACCCTAGAGTGGTTCCTAATAAGTCATATCCTTGTCTAATCACCTCCCTTTGAGTGCAGGTAGAACTTATGACTTACGTTTAACCAGTAGAATATGCAAAGGTGATGGGCTGTCAGTTCTGTGATTACCTTAACAACAAATTTTTTTAATTGAATGTAGTTCCTTAGGGTAGTTGCCTCCTCTAGACACAAGAGTAATAGCAATAATAACAATTGTACAGTAGTAGGAGTTTCAGTACCTTGTCCTCCATCTTCCCCTTGATTAAATGTCACTCTTGCTCAAGATTTTGTCCTCAGATCTCCTCTCTTCAATGCTAAGCTCTTGGACAATATCATCTATGGAAAGACTTCAACTGGCACCTTCAAGCTGATGGCTGCCAAGCACACATCTATGGCTTTATTCCTGATGTCCAGTCTCTCGGTTCACGCAACATCTCAAGTTTCTTATTCACCTTCTCTTTCTCAGTGAATAAGAGGTGCTATGGAGTCACGGAGGGGACAGTGGGCTCTGGTGCTAGACTCGACAAAAAGATCTTCATCCAGGCTCTGCCTCATTGTTAACCACCATGAGCTCCATCAGATTGTAGATGTATTTTGTTTACTCCTATAACCCCAGCTCTTAGAACAGGGCCTAGCACACTATAGGTGACAAATAAATATTTGCCGACTGACCCAAGGATGCTTATGTGTGAAGCAAGGTTCTAACCACTGACATGCTGACACATTTCATCCCACCTTAATCCTATGAGATGTGCACTGTTACCACTCCCATTTAATAGATTGCAGTGTACTGAATGTTTGCTTCCCCCCGCCCCCCACCAAATTTATATGTTGAGACCCTAATCTCAAAGACATGGCATTTGGCAGTAGAGCCTTTGGGAGGTCATTAGGTCGTGAGGGTGGAGCCCTCGTGAATGGGATTAGGGCCCTTATAAGAAGAAACCGGGGAGCTAGCTCACTTTTTCTACCACATAAGGACACAACAGGAAGCTTGCAGTCTACAACCCAGAAGAGGGCCCTCACCAGAACCCCACCATGCTGCACTCCGATCTCAGCCTTCCAGCCTCCAGAACTGCAAGAAATAAATTTCTGTTGTTTATGCCATTCACTTTATGGTAATTTGTTATAACAGCCTCAGCTGACCCAGATGAAGTAAGGTGAAAGGAACTGGTTGAGTTTTAATGAGAAAAGCCATTAGTCCTTCCTATTTACATCCACAAATGTCTTGTACCCTGAAACGTGCTGCACTATGCTGGTCTTGAAACAGAGACACATCTAACAACAGAATGAATACCCACAATCTTTTCCCTCATGTTCTTAGCCTTACAGAGCAATTTTTTCCAACAATGTTAGCCTCAATGGCTGCCTAAGGGAGCTCCATTTCTTCCCCGTGGTGGTCACTGGATTACACATGTCGCTCAAGATGAACATGGGTGCAATGTCTGAGGTACCATAAATGATCCCGTATCACCACCACACACATGTGCACACACATACAGAGAGAGAGAGAGAGGGAGAGACTCTCTAAGACTGCCTAACCTCCCAAATGCCAAAACTGAAATACCCACTGCCCTTCAGAAATTGTACTAAAGAAAATTCCATGCCCGACCTACTTCATGCATTGGTCCTTGAAAGCCTAGAGAGTCGGGACAAGATGGAAAGGCTCAAAGTAAATAAGCAGACCCCACGTAGTACCCTTTCCTCCACAGTCTCCTCCAAAAGTAGGTAAAGAGACCATCCCTCACACACGTCTCCTCGAGACTGGCACAGCAGAGAAGAACAAGTTGTAATGCCAATGCCACCTGAGAGAACTGAATCTATAGTCATTCTCACTTCCTGTGGACTAACCAGATAATCAGCTGACCTAGAACTTTGCCAAGAAAGGCAGGATTGAAGGGCTTTGGATCGAGAGAAAGGGAGGAGAGAGTTGTAGAGCAAATTTAGAAATGCGGAGAAGCACCAGAGGGAACGCAGACTTGGGTGGCAGGGTGAAAAAGAGGCTGGACTCAGAGTGACGTGGGCCAAATTCAAGTGCTGGTTCCTTACTTCCTCTGGGGCAAGACACTTAACTTTATAATAGCCCTTTTATTTATTTGGGTTCGTCCTTATCACCCCCACCCCTGCCAGATACCAAACTCTTTGAGGACCTGTAGGCTCAGCTGTATGTCTACCCCCAATGCCCTTCACAAAACAGGTGCTTAAAAATATTCATAGACCGCATTGCTGCGAGGGGAGGATTGAGGAAAGAAAGAAGGAGCCACAGGAAGCAAAGTTATGAGAGTCAAACGTCCCCTACTTGATGGTGGAGGGCCCAGGAGAGGCAACCGTTTGTGGCACATACTATGAAGAAACATAAAACGGGGCACGAGGGACAGAAAGTGACTAGATCTCAAGGAGCCTAGTCAGAAATGACTTCTTCGAGGAGGTGTCATCTGGGCAGAGATCTGAATGAAATGTGGAAATAAGCCATGCAAAAGATCAGCATTCCAGACTGAGGGAACAGCAACTGCCAACACCCTGAGGCAGGACCACTCTCAGCCCGTCTAAGGACCAGGGAGGAAGCCAGCATGGCTGTCATAGCGGAAGCACGGGGCAAGGCTGGCAGGAAATGATGTCAAAGACGCCCCAGTCATGTGGCTTATGGAGGGGGATTGAATTATATTTGAAGTGTGAGTGGAAGCCTTCGTAGGGGTTCAGAGTAAGAGAGTGTGACATGGTTTGGTTTATGTTTTAAAGGCTCATTTCACTGCTGTGGGAAGGACAGACCTGGGATGGGGGTGGGGGGCTGTCAGCGAAGGGAGAGTGAAAATCTGGCTCAGAGACTCTCTCAGTAGCTGAGGCAAGAGATGATGGTGCCTTCCACTGAAGTTGTGGTGAAGACAGTGAATCAAAATGGACATTGGAGACAGAGCTGGTGAATTAGACATTGACTAGAAATGACAGGAATTGAGGAGAAGCCAAAGGTCCTTGGCCTGAACTATTTCCTGAGATTGGGAGTATTTAGGAGGAAAAACTGGGGAGGAGACAGCAAGAGTTCTGTCCAACATGGTTAAGTTTGAACTACCTACCACACATTCCAAGTAGAAATGTCTAGGAGCCATTTTACAGTTATATAAAATATATTTAAATATATGTTATACATTTATTTCTTTATTTGTAGGAATATGTAACACGTCAGCTCTTCTTTGCATTTGAAATAAATATTTATGATCTATGCCTGAGAAAACCCGAAGTGTGGCCAAAACTCCTTTCTGCGCTCTGTACCCTACACGGGGCCACACTCTCATGCTGAAGCTTTTTCTCCTGAGAACCTGCTAGTACAACAAATAGGAGGCCTGGGGTTCAGGGCTGAGAGGTGTGTACTCCCTCCATAGCCACACGCCAGGTGGCATGTCCTCGGCTACTGACCTGCTATCCATCAAGGAACTTGACTACCTCTTTAAGATGGTATCCTTGAGTAGAAATAAGGGAATGACTGTGGACTCAAAAAAAAAATTCAGCACCGACTTCACACTCAGTGATTGACAACCAGCCCACAGCAGGGCTGTGAATTGTTTCCTAGCTTTCCAGCTGACTCTCCTCCCAATCTGCCTTTTCACACTGATCTGAGAACACCTTTCAGGAAAAAAAAAAAAAAAAAAGCAAACCTCAAGGCCTTTAGCCCTGACTTTTCAAAATCAGACGTAAAAACACAATGACCTTCTTAAATTGAATTTTATTTTTTTATTTTTTTAAATGATGCCCTTAGCTAAGTTATCTTATTTTTCATTAAAGCTATTTACTTCACAATCATCGGTCCATGCTCCATATCTATCCAAGCACTTAGATGGTTTTGACTAAATTCAGTTCGCTAACCAAGGTGAGCAAGTTGCCCTGAGAATGTTTTGCTCAGTCTACCATAGGCATGAGACGCAATGGTGAGTTATAAGTTTTCAAGCAGACACATCTTTGCTAACGTGTAAATGGGCTGCAGAGACACTTTGAATGTAATGAGATAAATGGGATCTGGTGTTTGCACAGTACTCGACATCTCAAGATAAAAACATCTGCTCTGTTCTAAATAATCTAAAATGCCACTTATTATGAGATACACGATTATTTTATGTGTCCTTAAGAAAGAAAAATAATGCTGATAATCAAACTAAGACACGGTGCCTTATGGTGATTCTGTCCAACACATAAACCCCCCAGCAACAGCCTTGTCAGCTTTGACATTTCGTTCATTTAGAGGGTTTTGTCAGTTTCTCCTGACTGTTGAGTTCCCTGGCACGTAATAGGTCATTTTCTTCAGGTAGCACAATAACACAGCAGAACACGACTCCGTGTGTTTATAGATATCTTCCTTTTTCATAATGCACATGGTTACTGCTTTTAAAGAAAATATGTAATTGCCTCTTCTCTAGTGAAGATATTTGCTTCACAAATATCAAATTACCCTCTTTCTTCTCTATTAGTACCTTTCTAAGTACCAAATAACTGTTCATATTAATCCCAAAATATAGTATGATCTTTTTTTTCCAAGATTTTATTTATTTGACAGAAAGAGAGAGACAGTGAGAGAGGAAACACAAGCAGGAGGAGTGGGAGAGGGAGAAGCAGGCCTCCCGCGGAGCAGGGAGCCCGACTCGAGGCTCGGTCCCAGGACCCTGGGATCACAACCTCAGCCGAAGGCAGATGCTTAATGACTGAGCCACCCAGGTGCCCCAAGTGCGATCTTTTTTAACACAGCTTAAATGCTCATTATTCTCACCATGTTTCGCTACAACAATGCAAGTAGACTCAGTGGACAATATGAATAGTATGACCAAGCATGCGTGCACACGTGATGGCAGTCATACCACAGCAATTATGAGGCACCCCTGATTGTAAGATGCATTACCAGTTCAGAGATGGCAAAATGAGGGACAAGTGTGTGTCTTAAAAATTAGTGAAGTACGGTATAAGCAAGGCATTGTGGGAAGAGTGCATAAAAAGAAAAAGTGTGAGGTCTTAAGTTAATATTTTTCTTTGCTTAGGGAAAAACTCCCATTCTTTTCCATTTCCATAGATATAGGATGATATTGTGTTCATCTACCAAGAAAGACCTCAGATTCTGTCAGGATGTGGTAGTATAAATGAAGTCACTTTGGGAATCTGACTTTTTCGGTCATGATATTTGTCAGGGATTGACATCACTGACTTATGCCGCTGCATTTCCTCATGTATCGCCAGCTTTAAAATCACTGTGCACGTAGTGAAACTATCCAAACCATCCTTAGGGAGTGGAGGTGCAGGCCTTGTGTGACTGGAATCCTCAAAGCAAGGCAACTGCAAAGCCAATGCAGTACCTCATTACAGCCGGGAGCATAGGATTGCTGCTGTCAGAGTTGACAGGCTGTTGGTATCAGGACAGCCCTGAGCAGCTTACCCAGACCAGAACGGAAAGACCGCAGCCTGACCTTTCCAGAAGCCCAGCTACTCACTCATCATCAAACCCAGCTGCTTTTTCTTCTTCCTGACACGCCCTTGCTCTGATTCCAGACTGGATATCATCTGATTCTTGGCAAACTCCAAATGTGTTCTGACCTCAGGGCCATTACTGTTGCCAATCCCTCTGCCTGGACCCTTTATGTACATCTTCTTCCTCCTTCTGCATTATCTCAGCTCAATGTCACCTCCTAGGGTCAACGCCTTCTTTGACCACTCAAACTCGTGTCTCCCCACCCTCCATCAGTTTCCTTCACGATATCCAAAATGTTTGTTTGTTTGTTTGTTTGTTTGTTTTTATAGTCCTGAATCTCCTCGTTTTTCTACTTGCTAATGGCCCAGTTCCATTACTGGAACATATGTTCACCTCTGCATCCCCAACACCTGGGACACATAGAAGATGCTCAATAAATATTTGATTAATGTACAGTTGAATAAACTCAACTTGATTCCTAACTCATCGATAGTTGGGTGGTTTTGGGGGGGTTTTGTTGTTGTTGTTGTTGTTTGGTTGTTTTGTTTTGGTTTTTTTTTTTTGGTATTTGGCTTAATATCTTGCTCTCCTCTAGGTCCACCCCTTCTTCCTATCTTTCATCGACAAGACCTCACACTTACATGCCACTGTGACTCCTTGGATTACACTGTCCAGTTCTTTCCTGAAAGCTGACCCACAGCCGTAGGCTCCAGATCTACTCTGGTCTCTACCCTCACCTTCTTATGTTCAGGGCCTTCCTGACAAACATCTTCTCTCTTCCTCTTGCTGCTTTGTGTGACTGCACAGCTCAGGTGGCCTGTTGTTACTGAGGTGTCTGTGAGTGTCTACATGAGCAGCAATAGCAGCAGAGTCTAACATGCATTCCAACAAAGCAGTTGCAAACGGGCTGCCAGATCCTGCCGCCATTGCCCACCGCCATTCCTTTTCATGCCCACCAGTGGGGACTTAGCACCTCAAGGTTCTTCCCAAGTACCTGGAGGCTGGAGGCATTTCCAGTCCTTAGCACTTCCCTAGGGCATACACAGCTCTACTGCTGAAGCTTTTCCTACTAATAGGAATCAGTACTAGTACTGATTTTTTCAAGTTTATATGGATGTCTACTCTGTGGAAAGGGAATCGAAGATACATTAAAAGCTCCTGACTTTGTAGAGGTTATAGCTGATGACAATCAAGCATTGGAGGCTTTTCTTGCTCTGTTACTAGCAGCCTGTGTATGTGCCCGGGAGTTAAAGCAATAAGGATACAAGTGACTTTTTTTAAGGGATTTGCATTTTGTAGAGTGATCAGGAAATACATTTTCTACAGACATTTGGCCCCTACACTGTGGAGTATAAATGGCACATTACACCTAAAATAGGACACACCATGAAAACTTAACTATAAACCTGCAGATAAGAAGCATGTCTTATATATCCTTGTATTTTCCACAAAGACTTACGTATTAGAAAGTGCATGATTACTTGATTGAATAAATGAATAGTGTTGAAGAAGGCCAGCCATTAGCAAGAATCTAGGTCAGTTTTTAATCTTCCCTATGCATAAGAACCACTTTGGGGCTCTTTAAAACTATGGATGTCCAGGCCCATCCACAGATATCTGTATTCAACTGGTTGAAGTGGGAGCTACATGTACATTTTTTACAGGTCCCTGAGTGATTATAATGTATAAGCAGGGTTAAAATCCACTGACCTAGGTAGAAAGCAATTCATGCCCTAAAAATAATAATGGTAATCCAGTCTATGTTAAAGATTGTGGTTAATAAATCACAAATGTTTTGCCTGGGTGATATTAAATCTGGTAAATACTTTACCGCCATGATGTACTTACCTATCTCAAGCTATCTATTTTTTACTTTAATGTGAGAAATAAACCTAGGATGTAATAATAAATATAATTCTTTACTTTAAAAATATGAAATTCAACACATATTTTGAGGAACAACCTTAAATTCTAATCCAAGATTTAAATCATAAACATTTTTTCTCATGAGTTAGAAAAATGAGACCCAACAAAGAAAAACAAGACAAATGGAATAATATTTCTAGAGCAGAAAGGAAGATAATTATAGTGTGTTGAGTGGTGGCTCCCCAAAAGATAGGTCCACCCGGAAGCTGTGAATGTGACCATATTTGGAAAAAAGAGTTTTTGTGGATACAATCAAGGTAAAGACCCAAGATAGTCCTGGATTATCTGAGTGGGTTCTAATCACATAAGTGTCCTTATAAGAAGAAGAAAAGGCATAAACAAAAGAGAAGAAACAGAGGAGAAAAACCATGTGAAGGTGAGACAGAGATGCTGCCACAAGTCAAGGAACACCCAGAGACACCAAAAAAGCTGAAAGAGGAAAAGAAAAATTCTCCCCTTACAGCCTTCCAAGGAGCATGGCCCTGCTGACACCTTGATTTCTGACTACTGACTTCCAGAACTGAGAGATAATAAATTTCTGTTTTAAGCCACCCAGTTTGTGGTCATTTGTGTAGCAGCCTTAGCAAGTGAAAACAATAATGTTCTTGAAATAGTAGCTAGAGTATCATTTTTAAATGTTACGACCCAGAATTTGTTCAAGGAACTGCAAGTTGCAGTAGAGCATATGTTAAAGGGAGACTGTCCTCAGTCAACTGTAAATCGTGATCCCTGTGACAGATGGTACATGACATCTTCCCCTCTACCATATTGCTAGGTTGAAGTACAAATGTGGGCTTCAAAGGAATTGGAGCCAGATGCAGAGAAGGGCATACCTGACTGTGAGAAATATTTAAGATTAAATTTGGTAACTAGGTTTCTGCTTTTGAATGATACCATAGGTAACCAAGCTCAGTTTCATTAGTAGGACCATGTTCTTATTTGTGGTTTGAATCAGTTAGGAATGTTTTCAGCTTCGAGTAACTGAAACCTGACCAGTAGTGGTTTAAATAATTCTAACAAGTATTATGCCAGTCAGGAAGAGGCCTGGAAGTGAGCACTTGTCAATTCCTTTCCTGTATTTTTGCTCTACTTTCCTTAGTCTGATGATGCTTTGTCTCCATGCTTTCCTGTTTGTCTCCTCGTGGTTGCAAGGTGGGTATAGCAGCTCCAGGCATTACACCTGCACACACAGATGGATAAAGAGGAAAGGGAGCAACGAGAGACATATGTGTTCCTTTTATCAGAAAATCAGAAGCTTTTCCAGAAACTTTCCAGCAGACTCATGTTTATACCTCGATGGCCAGACTGTGTCTGTGTCACTGCCCAACTTTAAAGAAACTGAGAAAGTATTTCCAGCCTCTGTAAGGGAAAGCAGGCAAGGGAGAGAAAACTGAAATGGATGTTGCCCAGCATCTGCCACAGAGCTAAAGAAACCACTCTCGGAAAACAGTGTGGGTACTCTGGAAAAGTCTAATACTATTTATCAGTAGTATTGAATGAAAAATTCTCAAACCCTGATTTCCTGAGTAAATGATGTAGAACTAAAGAAGAAAAACAAATTTCTTTAATTAGTTTGACTTGGACTATTTCTAAAAGGCATGAAATGATGTCCAAACTTATCCTATAGCCCCATCAAACTTTTATAGTTATCCAAATCTTTTCTCCATGTAGACTTTTAGGCATTTTAGATTAAGAGCACCAGAAAAAGGGTAAAATCTTGCAATTCCTTTTGAAAGCCAAAACAGAAGAGAAATGAAAAAAAAAGAGAAGGAATACTTTAATTTGTGATTGATTTTGTGCCACTTTCATCCTACTGATTTTATTCTCTTCTTGGTCCTTCTTGCAGACATATGAGTGGTCTAGGGTAGAGGGATACAGAAAGAGACAAGCCAGAAAGCTGGAGAGAGATGTTTGTCTTGCTTACATTGTGGCCTCAACACAAATGCCCCTTCTTTGCATGCGTATGACTGTTCAGTCAATGAGAGTCAGCAGAGGAGAGAGGGTCTGATAAGTCCCCTTCATAGTCTTTTACCATCAAGCACGATGCTGAGTGCTGGAGAGACACTGGTGAGTAAGCGTCATTCCCAAGGTCTTCCCTTTGAAGAGTTCACCTGGTGGTGAGATGAGAGAGTACGACCCTATACAGAAAGTTCCATGTTCAAGGTCTGCATAGGAAACACATGTAATATGGATGTAAAAACAAGCCAAGGGCAGGACAAAGGTCAGGAATGTTTTCCTGGAGGAGGTATACAGTATTAGAAGGCAGAAAGGAGGTTTCCGCTTGGTTGGGAGGAAGTTGCAGCTGGGTTGGATGCTGAGATAGGAATTTAATTCCCTCATCCGAAGACAGGGGAGGGAAAGGAGCTGGGAGAAGACCCCAGGGTAGATCGGGGAGAAAGGGAGGGCAGTGGGTTGTTGACCTGATGCACCAGAAGGACCCAGAAATGGAGCATCAGGAGCAAGACGTGCGGGAGCCCCAGCTGCCCCACCATCACCATGACGAGAGCAGCATGGGGGTAACACAAGGTTGCACCAGCTTCTCCTGACCCCTGCCTTCCTGATGACTGCAGCCATAGAGATGACACAGTGTCTTTGGAGTGTGCCCAGGCTGACAGCCACAGTTACCCAACACCCAACCTCAAAAACAGGAGTGAGCCAGTCATTGTGAGACCCAGAGAAAAGCCCCTGCAGTTGAGCCTGAGGGAAGAAAACGTAAGAACTGGGAACAACTTTCAGTTCCTTGACTGTTCCCTGAGGCAGGAAGTGAGGCTAAATCCCTGTTACTTTCCAGAAACATTTGAATAGTGCTTTATAGCTGACAAAGCTTTCACACATTTCAGATGGCTGTTTCCTCATAACAGTCCAGTGCGGTAGGCATCTTACTTCAGAGGAAGGGGAGGTGCAGGGGACACCAAGGAGCATTCACACGTTTAGAAGGTAGCAGAGCTAGAATCAAGCTGGATCCATCTGCGGCCAAGTCTCTTTCCATAAAGGACCCAGGGTCCCTACAGTTAATCTTCTTTTCAACTTAACTACATCATGTTCAAAGCTGCCTTCTCCCAGAACTTCTGTTAGACATTAAGTACACCTCACGTTTCTGGGTTTCTTGCCAAAGAATTCAAAGAACATCTTTCTTATGCATTGTTAGTTTTCTGTTGAAAAGCCTTCCTCTGCTCCATGTTTTCTTATTCTACCTGCTGTAGACAGTAATCGCCTTCCCTGCCACTTACCCTGGCATGTGCTTCGCTGTGGATTGTGTTGTTGAAGGAGTGCATGTGGAGAAAGGAAACGGGGTGCAAAGCATGAGCAATTTACCTTACTGCCTAGGTAACCGGTCCTGGCCACTTGCTCTGCATGATCACCACCTCCCCCTTCTCCCGGCGATCAAGTGGGTGGTAATACCCTTCCCCAGTGGAAACAAAGTTGAGGACTTAATTTAATATAAAGAAGGCTCAAGATGGGAACAAATGAAAAAGTGGTTTTATGGGTTATTTCCCATGTCAACGGTGGATTTCTGTCTTGTACTCTCTGTACCTTGCTAGGAAAATGGGGGTTTTATCTTTCAATTTAGATAATTTCACGTCAGAATAGAAGCGGCATGAATCAGTACGCAGTAGCCTACTTTAATGTAATTTTTAGCATAATTACCTACCATTGGTTAAGCCTAGCAAAATGCTTAATTTCTTTTTTATTAAAAAATAATTATGCATATTTGCAAGTAGACTTGATTTACTGAGCACAGACAATTATTATAACTCCCAGTTTAGATTTTCTCTGATTTCTTTATATTGTTTTTTTCTGTCTGCTGCATGAAAATTTTTATTTTAATGAACTTGGTTGCAATCACAGGTACCCACAGTCCCTTTTAAAGATAAAATATCATTTAGTGCTTATTAAAGGAGTTATAAAAATCCCAAAGTTGCACCTCTTCTAATTGTTCTTTCTTTTATTTTTTTGTTATATTTTATTTTTTTATTTTTAATTTTATTTTATTATGTTATGTTAGTCACCATACAATACATCATTCAGTTTTGATGTAGTAATCCACGATTCATTGTTTTCGTATAACACCCAGTGCTCCATGCAGTTCTTTCGTTTAAAAACAACTGAAGTTCATATTGAAACACCTGTATAACATACAAGAGTTGCTGTTCTGACCATGGACAAGGATCTATTTACCCACTTCTGAGCTGCCCTGCAAAATAAGCAGTTTGGAGAATATAGGTAAATTTCTGCGCATGATTTAAATTCTTTTCCTTTTGTACAGATATGGTTACTGTCTTCCCCATCCAATGATTCTTTTTATTGAAGTAAAATAACCTTCATAGGTGACCATATTCTGAAATCCAAGAATGAAATAGCTCAGTAGGAGAAGGCTTATAATTTTCAATTTAATGACAAAATTTCCTCTCTAACCTTTGGTCTCATCATCTCCCTGACCTCTGGATCCATAAACAGAATAATGGCCCCAGGATGTCTCAGGATTTTTATAATAGAAGCTAAATGAGAATAAATGTATAATACATATGTACATTTAAAAAAACACATTGTCTTTTGAAGCTATAGTTGTTGTTATAAAAAATGCTTGACAAATACATTTACTCCCTAAAGCAATACCCTGTTTTTCCCAGTGAGCAAAAACAATGCCTATCTTTGTTATTTCAAACAATAGAGAATGAAATTCAGAGTCTAGAAAATTACGTTCAACTTTCACAATTGAGGGGAGAATAAAAAATTATGAGGATATAAATAACAATGACAAATGTTTATCAAACTTCTTTATTATATGCAAATCATTAAAAAACACTTTTTTTAATTGTAGTTGACACACAATGTTACATTAGTTTCAGATGTACAACATCGCGATTCGACAGCTCTGTGTGTTATGCTAGCTCAAGTGTAGCTGCCATCTGTCACCATACAACACTATTACAGTACCATTGACTAGATTCTCTGTGCTGCACCTTTCATCCCCATTACATTCATTTCATAACTGCAAGCCTATTCTTCCCACTCCTCTCACCCATTTTGCCGATCTCCCCACCCGCTCCCCTCTGGCAACCACCAATTTGTTCTCTGTATTTATGGGTCTGTTTCATTTATTGAAAAAACTTTTTAAAAATAAGTGTTGTGTCTAGATTTTTCGTCATTGCTTCTGAAAAGGAGATTAACAACCTATCCCTTGATTATTCTGCAAAAATATTTGTGAAGTCCATAAATCTTTTGATCTGTGCATATTGTAGAGTGGCTATAGCAAAATTATAACTGGCATATTAAAAGCACACCTTGGCGATTATACAGTAAAGTACATCTCTTATATAATCATATTCATTTCTAACAATACCCTTTCAGGAAGACAAGGTGAGTATTAGTTTTCTGCTTTGCATATGGAAAAGTCCAATACAATTTATCAGTAGTATTGAATGAAAAATTCTCAAACCCTGAATTCCTGAGTAAAGGATGTAGAACTAAAGTAGAAAAACAAATTAATTAATTTGACTTGGACTACTTCTAAAAGGTATGAAATGATTTCCAAACTGTGGCTCAGGGGAAATTAAAGAAATTGCCTATGGTTACTGTGAGAAGTGCAGACACTAGCCTGTCTGATTCCATGTCTCTATGCTCTGCATCATGCTGCAACTCAGCCTGCCATCCTATAGGGGTGAGTCATGGTTCTTTGGCATAAATTTTTCATCCATGGAGTTGTACACTTCTTTAATGTAGTGGAATATTTATACTCCATTGAAGAAAGCAATGGAACATGCTGAAAAGAGTCCTGGACCTGAAGACCCCTAAGCAGCCGCGAAACTTCACTGGGTTGCTCATCTGGAAAATGAAGGGCTTGGATGCATGACATCTAGGGACTTCTGACTGATCAGCATATAGAAGCCCTCAGATAATTCTTTAGTAGATTCCACTGTGTTATTTCTGACTTCTTTCTTACTGCCACCTTGGCTACTAATAATGAAGCTGAAGAAAGGGAATTTAAGCTGGAGAGATGTCCAAGCTGGTGTTGAAGGTCAAATAGGAGTCTCCAAGATGAACAAGGAAGAGAAGAGTAATCCAGGTAGAGTGAACCATTAGCAGTATAGAAGTATAAAACAGTGTGGGGCATTGAGGGAACACTAAGCTTTCAATTTTGCTAAAATGTAAAGTACAAAGGAGCGGGTGCTAAGTCCTGAGAGTGAAGGAAAGAGAGGAGATCCCAACTACATTCACCTCCCATGACTAGAGGCTCCTCCTTGCAAGGCTCCGAGATGGAAAGAGAAGTGTCAACTTTAAATCAAGATCGGGGTTCTTTTTTGTTACATGAGATGAATATTCATGATTATTAAACTGAAATTGTGTTTTCCTATCTAAAGTAACCACAGTATGGTTTCTTAACCTAAGAGCAAATAAGACTGCCCAAATTTTTATCCAGCAGCAGGTAACAACTAGCCCCACTGAAAAAAGTGTTAAGTAATAGTTGGGGAGAAGAGTTGCTTTGTGATTACAACCATGAATCATATCTTTTCACTGTACTTGTTTTATATCCATATATATGAGTCAACCACATAATAAGTAGACTAACACCGAATTAAATCTTTTTTTATCTATAATGGATGGAATGGTAATACCTCAAGTTCACTGTTCTATTTGCCTAGCATTGTAAGTGCCGGAGTTTGGGACTTCAGAGCGTTTTCAAAAGCAGATTTTAGAATACATGTCTGAGATGAACTTTAAAAATGACTTTTCCTCTCTTTTAAAAAAGAATTTGCTTTTGTAACCCAGTCCTTGATTCCCCTTCCCCAATGCCAGTTCGTTGAGAGTTCTGATTAAGTGGGTTTGAGTAATTGAGGTTTGACTCTATTAGTGATTCTTAACTCTGGCTACACCTTAGAAACCCAATGCCAGGCTGCACCCCAGAATAATTAAATCAAAATCTCTGCAGCAGGATTCAGGCATCAATATTTTTGAAAGCTCCCCTGGTGATTCCAAAGTACAGCCAAGCCTGAGAACCAAAAGATCTATTTTTTTTTAATTTATTTATTCATTTTGAGAGAGAGAGAGCACGAGCAAGGGGAGGGGCAGAGGTAGAGGGAGAGGGAGAGGGAGAATCTCAAGCAGACTCGCCACTGCGCATGGAGTCCAACGGGGGCTAGATCTCATGACCCTGCCATCATGACCCGAGCCAAAATCAAGAGTTGGACGCTTCACTGACTGAACCACCCAGGCGTCCCTCAGAGCTATATTTTTTTAACCAGGCAAGCATTAGTATAAAATTAGCTGCCTGTTTTCCCCAGAATTTGTATGCTATCCTATTAAATAAATATATAAATATATATAAAAAAGAGAAAGTGTGCACAAGCTGGGGTGGGGGGTGGCGTGGGGAAAGGCAGAGGGAGAGGAAGAGAGAGAATCTTAAGTAGGCTCCATGCCCAATGCAGAGCCTAACATGGGGCTCAGTCTCACCACCCTGAGATCATGACTTGAGCCAAAATCAATAGTCAGATGCCTAGCCAACTGAGTCACCCAGGCACCCCAGCCCTATTAAAATATTTAATGATGTATCAAAATAAAACTCTGAAGACAATGAGATGAGCTCTGCAATCATCATATTCAATTTAAATGAAAGTGGAAAATTATTTCATTTTATTCAGTGTTTATAGTACTGGTTTTCTAGTAAATGGTGAAGGAAATCCATTTAGTACTCACGATTATTAATTCAATAAATAATGTCAAACACAGTGAATTAGCAATTATGTTACTGGTCAAGACATTTTTTACTGTGTGTTTAAGTAAATTATATCAAGAGAAATCAATCATTATGTGGGAAATATGTCTTCAACATATTTCGAATAGCAAAACCCATGGGAAATTATATAGAAGTACACATATTAAACATTTGAAGTAACTTATGATTTCATTCTCTAAATATGCAGGTTGTTTTGATCATTTGATGTTAATATAGAAAAAACATGCTCAGGAGAGTTGAACCTGAACTCGCTACATAAATGATTTTTTTGAGTTCTCTATTATTAAAGCCAAAGGAGAAAACCCAGATACACAATGACCCAAACTTACAAACTTATAAATTAGAGAGTGATCATTTACCTTACAAAAAGGATCTTTGCTTTACAAAAGAATTTATCTTAGCATTTCTTTAACCACAAGCCAGATAGCTTTATGCGATACACATTCTCCTAAATGCTGTAAATACTGTGAGATCCTAGCTATTTTAGTCGCGAATCCTTTTGTTATGTAAATAAATCCCCTTATCGATCTGTTTGTAGATTTATAATTTTTTTCCTGTAAATATGAATTTGCTTAAAGCATCCTTTACTTGTAAAAAAGATCTTCTGCATTTAAATTTTTGGTTACAGGCGCCTGGGTGGCTCAGTCGTTAAGCGTCTGCCTTCGGCTCAGGTCATGATCCCAGGGTCCTGGGATCGAGTCCCACCTCGGGCTCCCTGCTCTGCGGGAAGCCTGCTTCTCCCTCTCCCACTCCCCCTGCTTGTGTTCCTGCTCTCGCTGTCTCTCTCTCTGTCAAATAAATAAATAAAATCTTTTAAAAAAATAAATAAATAAATAAATAAATAAATAAATAAATTTTTGGTTACAAAACAATAGATTTCCTATTCATGGGACATGGCAGAATAGCCTGAAAATGTCTACTAAAAAAACATATTTTAAAAATCTAGATAAAATAAAACAAATATATATGTATTTTTTAATGCACTGCAGAGGCCAGAGACTAGGAGAAAACTGAAACTGAGAGCAGTAAAGCCCAGATCTGACCCTGCCCTCTAGGTAATCTAGAGCCTTGCACTGAGGGTGAGGAGAGAAGGCCAGCTGTCCCTTTGAGGTAGGGAGTTGGACCTGAGAGTACCCACAGAGTCTGGACCCTAGAAGAGCTCCACTCTTAATAAAAGTATAAATATGGATCAAAAGCAATCTGCCTGTTGGCATAGGGAGATAACAAGGTAGCTTGTCTTCTCAACCTGGGTTCAGAGTAAGGGAATGGAGTCTTCCTTGAGAGCCCAGAACCATGGACAAGTACTCATTTTAAATTTGAATTATTGATCTAGAAAGCTCTAAGTTGAAAAAAATTACATAAAAATTGGTCCCAGGCCAGAGATGCTAAGAGACATAAACAAAACATTTCTGAAGTTTCATACATTCAACTAAAGTAGCATAGTATAGTGGATTTATACCAAGTCAACCTAGGCAAGTTGGACCTACATTTCTCAGAATTCCTTTCCTATTATGTTTTTGGGTTGGAGTCAACCACAAAGAAAATGAGCTTGAGAAATAAAAGGCACAAATGAAGGAGCAGCCTTTACACTCTGAAAGTCAGTATAAGACACCAAGCATTGGCAATTTGCACATGTTGTTGCTAATATGTTATCTCACCTTATTGGTGTTGAGGACTACCTGGACCCAGAGTTCTTCAGTTCCCACTGGATTTCCTTCTTTGGCTTCCCTGAGTCTGGGTTGAGTGTGGGCAACTCTATGGTGAAGGGTGCAGGCTTTTGCAAGTCACTAGCATCACTGAAGTTGGAGATGGTGAGAGAGAGTGTCAAGTTCCAATTTGTCCTCATGGGTTCTAATCTGACTTTGTGGATTCCAGTTTGTCCTTGCTCTATTCTACCTCAAACATAAGTTCTCCTTCCTGATTGCCTGCCTAGCTGACATACAAAGGCAATAGCCTTTCAAAGACTTTTAACCAGCTCCCTAATTGCACAAGGTATAATATTACTTATAAATCCATTACTCAATTTCATTTATAATGATTTGTTCCCAGATCAACTCCTGACTGATACACACGGGATGCCTTCAGATGAGCTCAAAACTAATTAACTCATGGGTGCCTGGGTGGCTCAGATGGTTAAGCGTCTGCCTTCGGCTCAGGTCATGGTCCCAGGGTCCTGGGATCGAGTCCCGCATTGGGCTCCCTGCTCCTTGGGAGCCTGCTTCTCCCTCTGCTTCTCTCCCTCTCTCTCTCTCCCTCTCTCTCTCATGAATAAATAAATAAAATCTTTTAAAAAAGTAAAAAAAATTAAAAAAACTAACTCACAATCTAAAATTACAAAGCACACAAGGAATAAATTCTGTCTTATCTTTTTTCAAAGGGTCATGGTAGTCTCATTTGCTTTGCTTTTCTTCCTCATTCTCTCCATCTATTTTCCTTAATCAACCGATTTCCTTAATCATTTAGGTTTTTAAAATACTCTATTAGATGCAGATAAAGAGAATATACGAACTGAAAGATAGATATAATAAATTACCCCAAGTTTAGCAAAAGATATGAAATATAAGAGGGCAAGGCATAAGTATAGATATACCTAATGACCAGTCAATCCCATTCCTAGATATATATCCCGGAGAAATGCTCAAATGGATCTATAAAAATCTATAAAAACCATGTAAAAATATGCTTATTTGAACATTGTAAAGTGGGAAGTTAGAATTTCCAAAACTGAAGAACAAATAAGTGAAATATGCTGATGCATATTATCGATTAGTTTGTAGCAATTAGAAGCAGTGAACCAAAAACAACAAAAAGCAGTGAACCAGATGAACACACAGCAATATATATATAGATCTTAAAAATAGAATGCTGAATCTAAGAAGTGAGAAATAGAATAAGCTACAGCATAATAACAGTTATGTAAATTAAAATATATACACACAAAACTACACTATATATGAGAGATGGGTGGGGGGATGGGTGAAATAACTGATGGGGATCAAGTACACTTGTCATGATGAGTACTAGGTGATGTGTGGAACTGTTGAATCACTATATTATACATCTGAAACTAATATAACACTGTATATTAACTATACTGGAATTAAAAAAAAAACTACACTTCGTATATTTTAAAGTACCTAACAAATGTATTAGAGTAGATATCTATGGGAGAAGAGAAATGTGAATGGGAAATGAGAATTTAGGGAAATAATTAAACAAAAAACCAAGGGAAAAACTGTACATCCACTGATACAGATAGTGTGCTATGAACTAAGGAACATGATTACCTCAATTCTCAGCCCTTCAAATAAAAACTAAACAACCAAAAACTAAAAAAATATAGACACACATATACATCTATATGAATAAACACATTATATGTATATATTATATATTATATGTGTGAATATAGTTATGTGGACATAGATATGTCAAAAAGAGAGACTTAGAGTTATAGAGTTAAGACAACATATATCTAATAAGAGTTTCATAAAAAGAATATTAAAAGAACGGGGGGAAGTATGTTTTAATAGGATAATAACTGGAAGACTTGATTAAAGGCAAGAATCCTAAGCAGGGTAAATCAGAAGAAACTCACAGCTAGACACATCACACAATATCTTTGGTGAAACACAGAGTACCAAAGACAAAGAGAAGACCTAAAGAAGAACCAAAGATAAAGACATTACCAAGGAGGAGGAAGAGAAGGAGGAAGAGGAAGAGAAGAAAGAAGGAGGAAGAGAAGGAGAAGAAGGAGAAAAAAACAGATATCTCAGTAGAAATGTTACAGGATTTCTATCCCTCAGTGCCCACAGTTCTTGGTCATGCCACTTCAAAGAATGATGAGGTAGATGACAAAGAGTGGTGGACAACAAGGCAAAGTTTATTGAGCGATAGTACAAAGCTCCTGGAGAGGGAGAGGACCTGAGAGGGTTGCTGTTTTGGCATTTAAATCTAGGGTTCTTATGAGCTCTTTTGTGGAACTATCCTAAGCATCCTGAGTGTGGGCCCCTTGTAGATTGGCTGCTAAGGTGTGCCAGTCAGGGCTTTGATCGCACACCCATCTACTTTATTGGATTATTGTTCATATGCTGATGGTCTTTTGGGCTGACATTTGGAGACTAATTGCCTCAATTTGTGATACTGTCCAACGTTTTATGGTTAATTGTTTTGTCTCAGGATGTTTTGCAGAAGTACCTCTGCAGAAGCTGCTAGACAGGATGCTATTGTGGTCTTGTCTAAGCTGCAAAACAGGATGCTAGTGCAGTTGTGTCTTAGCTGTCCAGCTCCCTGTTTTCTTGTTGGGGACCCTGGCCCTGACTACCTAAGTGTTCAATTAACTCCTAACAGAAACAATATAAGCCAGAATAGAATACAATAACTTCAAAGAATTTTATAACCAGCTGTCTAAAATTCAAGAATATAAATGAAATAAAGACATTTCTTTATTGGATCTGTTACTAGCTGACACTTTTTTAAAATATTTTATTTATTTATTTGAGAGAGAGCAAGAAAGAGCAGACCGGTGGAGAGGGGTCGAGGGAGAAGCAGGCTCCCCACTGTGTAGGAGCCCGACGCAGGGTTTGATCCCAGAACCCTGGGATCATGACCTGAGCCGAAGGCAGACGCTTAACTGACTGAGCCACCCAGGTACCCCTAGTTAACAATTTTTGAAAGAATTGTTGAAGGATGTAATTCATAAATAAGAAAATTGAAGTCAAAGGAAAAATAAGAGGCAAGAAGGAGTTGTGAGTAAAGAAACTGGTACACATGTAAGTAAAATTAAGTAAGTTTTGGCTATATAAATCAACAATAAAAATAACGACCAATTATGGTGGTATAAAATTATACCAAATATTGGTATATTGGCACACTCTTATGTAAAATACCGGACGACAATAATATGTAAAACAGGGGAGATTGATCAAAGGACTGTATGATGGTTTAACATTAGAAAAATCTATTATGCGATTCATTATATTAACAGATCAAAGGTCAAAAAAATATATCACTAGAAGCTGATGAACATTTGACAAATTTCAATGCAGATTCAAAGAAAGTACTCTGAATAAATTAGAAATTGAAGGAAAATGTCTTAGCCTAATTAACTTTATCTATGAAATACATCCTTAATGGAAAACTTCAACATATCCTTGAAATTCACTAAGACAGGGATGGCCACTATCAAAATTATATTCAACATTGCACACAGAATTCTTAAGTGGCACAATAAGAAAATAAAAAGAAATAAACAGTATTAATGTAAGAGGAAGAATCAGAATAGCCATTATTCACAAATGATGTATTAGTGTGTTTGTTAATGGTTACATGAGGTGCTGCGGCAGATAAACTGCAAATACTCACTGGTTTAACTCAGTAAGATTCTCACTCAAATTACAGTCCTATGTGGGAACCCCTCGTTGGGCACCCTTTCACAGGATTACTCAGGAACCCAGAGTCCTTTCCATTTTGTATCTGTGACCTCCTGTAGGACCTCAGGGTCCCCTCCAATCAGCTGACAAATAGTAAAAGAAAATGAATATTGGTATGTGGGAATTTTTGTGGACGAGCTATAGCACCATTTCTGTCCACATTACGTTTTCTAGAATTCAGTCACATGGCAAAACAACTGGCAAAGAGACAGGTTAACGTGGTACATCTATGTGCCTGGGAAGAAAAGGAAATGAGTTTCCTCAGCATCTCTGTCTCTGCCATGCTTTCTGTGCAGAAAGGTCAAGAGAATCTGCACACAAACTTTCACATTTATTAGAAGACTTCAGCAAAATTGGATATTATAGAGGGAATATTTGCATAATGTACGAAATTTCAGTTCACAGAAGACTCAAATGATAAACGTATGAAAAGGTGCTTAACGGTCGCTAGTCATTACAAACGGTAAATTAAAACAACAGTATGAGATGATTTCATACTCTTCAGATTATGAAAAATTTAAAAGGTTGGTAATACCAAGTCAGAATGTGCCCAAACAGGAACTATCTATCATATGCTACCTTGATTGACCACATTATTTATTTTGATATATTCATATGTGCAATCAAACCACAGCTATTTTGTCTCTTTAAAGAAACTTTTTATATTCCACTCTGCCCTATTTTGGTTGATTATAAAATATCACCCTTATTGGGCAATTTCACTTTCTTTGTTTCAAAGTTCTGGGGGCTGAGAGCAGTGATACCTTATTTTGACTCGTATGATTTGACTACACTTATGCAGTATGCAGTACCTCCAGTTTGTTTTCCTTGTGAAAGAAGACCCTTACTTTACCAGAAGTTGCCAATGCTTGTAGGAAGCTTCTAAATGAGAAACAATCCTAGGTGTTTCTTATCATCTTTCTGAAAACCATCTTCCACGATGTGAAAATTGCTCACAAGATTCCTGTTTTTCTGGAATTTAATTTTCTTACTTTTTATAAATATTTTGGACTCTATTCTCAAAACAAATGCTTTGTAAATGCTAAAGATTAGCATATAAATTTTTCTGAGATTGTAGTTTTTTATTTTTTGATAAAAATTATATATTTAAGGCATACAACATGATTTGATATACATATACATATACTACAGTTGAGCTAACCCTCACATAGTTACCATTTTTTATGTGTAATGAAAGCATCATCTCTCTTAGCAAATTTCCAACATTCAATAAAGTATTATTAATATAGTCATCGTTCTGTACATTAAAATTAAAACTCTAGACTTATTCATCCTCCATAAATGCAACATTATATCTTTTGACCAACATCTCCCCATTTCCTTCAGATATTGTATTTTTAAGGCAAAAAAGATAAAAATATTCAGAGTCAGTAAAATACATGTTAACAATTTGGCGTAAAGGAAAAAACATGAGCTGTGGAACCATCTAGACTTGCAATTCTCTGATACTAGTTTTGCAACCTGGGCAAATTTCTTAACATTTCAGACCTTCAGTTTTGACACTGCAAAAAATGGAAATATTATATACTTGAGAGAGTTGTCATAAGGATTAAATGCAGGGCGCCTGGGTGGCTCTGTCAGGGGCAATCCTGGAGTGGTAGGGGAAGAACACAGAATCGGAGTCAAAAGACCTCAGTTCAATCTGACCTGACTACTTACTAGCTTTGTGTCTGTAGTTCCGTTTCCTCTTGGTTACCTCCCAACATCATGCTGTTGGTGTAGGAGTCACATGAAATAATGGACAGCCAATTCTACTATAACACTTGTTTCAAAGACAAGTTTTTCCAAAATGATATATTATTAGAGAACAATTAGCATAATATGAATTTCAGTTTGCTTACGCACTCTTTAGTCCAGGAGAAACACAAGGTGAACACAGTTGCACCCAGCTGAACCCAGCGACATAGGAATACACAAAACAGACCTGCACATGCTTCAAACATTTTCTGTCTACCTCAGTTTACCACCTGTGTTATAAACCACACCCCTCCACACCTGGTGATACAACTTTCCCTTTGATTTCAGATCACTTTTCTTCCAGCACTTCACAAAAACTCACCATCCGCAGCCCTACCAACATCCACATCCACAAGTAAACTTAAGGTCTTTTTCAAAGGAAACTGTCATAATGATTGTAGTATTCATATATTATCTGTGTGTGTGTCTGTATTTCTTAATCATTTGGCATGTGTAAAATTGTGCTATCCTTTTTTTTATCAACTTCTTATCTTTTTTTGATGTATCACTGACCAAGTTTTGCGTATCATGTCCCTAGCCCCAGCTTTCCCAGAAGCTGTGATTTTTGTTGCTTTATTTCTATAACACAGTGACTTTTTTGAAATATATATGTTGCATCATAACAGAAATATCTGCATGTGAAAGTGCTTTGTAATTTCTCATGTGATCTTTTGACTATGATAGTACAATGAAAGTATCTATTATTTCAAGAGAAAGAAAAAAAATACCACTTTTTAAAATAGAGTTTCAGCTTTTCCTACACTTACAGGAACTGTTTCAACACCCTGCAATCAATTGTTATGTCCATAATCTTAGCACTCCTTCAACTAGTGAGTATTTGAGTAGTGGATCTCCAAATAGCTACTCTGAGATTATTTCAATCATACCTGATTTTTGGTGTGAAAACCCCAGATCTTCCATCTCAAATATACATTTATTCTTTCATTTATGCAACCAATTTTTAACAATTCAGGACTGTTTAATAATTAATAATTCGGGATCTGACTACTTTGTGTTTTAGTTTTTTTTGTTGTGTAACAAATTACTACAAATTTAGTATCTTAAAACAACATAAATTTATTTCTTAGTTTTCGTGGGTCCACGTCCTCTGTGAGTCTAGGCACAACTCAGCTGGGTTCTCTGCTCAGGCTCGTAGGCTACAGTCAAGGCATCCGCTGGGGCTGAGATCTCACTGAGGCTCAGAGCCTTCTTCCAGGCTCAGATCGTTGTTGGGAGAATTCAGTTCCTTATGGTTATAAGGCAGAGGCCCTCAGCTCCCAGAGAGCCCTCTCCATGGACGGTTCACAACATAGATGTCTATTTCTTCTTCTAGACCTGTGGAATAATCTCTTTAATGCCTCATGTTCTTTAAAGGGTTCACCTGGTTAGGTCAGACCCACCCAAGATAATCTCCCTTTAAATTAACTCAAAGTCAACTGAATAAGGATCTTAATTACATCTGCAAAGTTCCTCTTTGTTGTGTAACCTAATCAAGAGACAGTCCCATCATGACCACAGATCCTGCCACACCCAAAGAGAAGGGGATTCTGTAGGCGGTGTATACCAAGGGCAGGAATCTTAGAGGCTATCTTAGAATTCTGCCTACCACAGTAATTAAATTATCCAGGCTCTTTGTTTCTCCTCCAAATTTTTGTATATTTATTATCATTAGCATCCACGGCATGAAGATACAGTGAGGAAACACTTTGAAACCCAATCATGTTGGTTTTAAAATTCCGAACTCTTTTAAGCATTTAATTACTTTTGTAAACTAAATCTATGTGCTAGGGAGAATGGTTTGATAAACCACCCTCACCTACTGGCTACTCACTGAATTTCTTCCGGTTAAATAATGGAGGAAAGTTGCCTCCTTGTGTGCATCCAGCCTGGAAATTCAGCTCCAAACACACACGTCTCTTTTCACTATATGGTTTACATTTGTAATCATCTTTACATTTACACAATGGATAGGACTGCTTTCTTCCCTTTTGCTGTGTTTCATATAGTGTTCAGTTAATGTGTGTGTGTGTGTGTGTGCGCACGCACACACACGCATGTATAAATGTTCTAAATTAAAAGTCTGCTGTCTGCAGAGACAATTCACCATAGTGAGAGAGGGGGGGATGTGAGCATTGAGTCAGGAAGATGAGGGTTAGGAGTATACAGTAAGATTTAGTGCCAGATTGTTTTCATCTGCCTATACCATTTGTGTACCTTATTATTTCCAAAGAGAACTGTGTAAATTGTGACATGGGATACCATAGCCAACTTTATCAGTTTTTTAGCTCGGTGACCTTGGGCCAGAGTCTCACCCTCTCTGAGACTAAGTTTTCTCACCTGCAAAGTAGGGGCAATATCTGCTTCATAAACATGTGAGGCTTAAATGAAATATTCTATATATAGTATCTGAAGCATGGATACTTAGGATATAGTGGTCCTTACTCCTGCCCTGGTGGCTCCTAGGAGTACCTTTAAGTACCTTTGTGAGACAGAAAAATACTAATAACAGCTAACATTTACCCTATGCCATGTACTATTCTAAATACTTCATATGTGTTAACTCATTTAATCCTTACAACAACCTTATGATGCAGGGACCAATATTATCCTTGTTTTATACACGAAAAAAACTGGGTCACAGAGGGATTATACCTGCCTACCTTGAGGTTCCCAAGGTAGGATGGGGCAGAGCCAAGTTGTAGCCTTTATAAATCCAGCAGGCTAGCTGTAAAGCGCATGCTCTTAATAATCATTTTACTGCTCTCCCTCTCACAAGAATAACCGTGAACACCAAATAATGGGCCAGGACCCCAGTGAGCTTTTAAATAGGTAAAGACTGCTGTTGGGGTTCTCCTGCCTCTCTTTTGTTCCTTCCCCTATTCCTGGCCCCTTGCTTACTATCTCTTTTGCTCTTACCTCCAGCACCTTATTTCTCCTACACACATTCCCAGAGAGCTTTGCTCTAATTGAAAAGGCACACTATTACTGCTCTTGAGGCAGTAGCTAATAAAGATTTCTGGCTTTAATTCACCCAGTATTTCCTTTGCATAGATGACTCAACTATTAAACAAAAAAGTGATATAATCCTTTAAGAATCAGGGGGCTAATTATCTAATGGTAGAATAACATGAGGGAGGAAATTTTGACAGGAGTTTCCCCAGCACCATCCAATTGTCTTCACTTATTTCAAGTTCTGCCTAGCATCCCTGACTTTCTGAATGCAAGGCCCACTGTGCCCTATGAAGAGCCAGAGTTCTGCAAGGGTTAGAAGCTAGGGAAAGGATTACTAATCCCTGACCACAGGAGACACTGAACTGGAGAGCTACATACAATAGATAATATGCTTGCCCTCTCCAGAAGAGATTCAATGGATGAGGGAGAATCGCAGTGGGTGCTGAGTCTGGGAGGGACCAAAACCAAAAAAGGAAGTTTGGGGGACATAGAACCAGGAGTTCAGAATCAGTTCCCCATCCTGACCCTCTTCTTTTGAACTGCAGACTCTTTCTTATGTCTAGTCACTTTGCTCTGTTTGCTCATCCATACAGAGATTCCAGGATTTGCAATAGATTCTACTAGGACGTTTTGTTCAAAAGTCTTAGGTCCAAATAAAAGAAGACATTTAGATTTACTTTCATTTTTCTCTTCTGAGTGATCTAGATGCCTATATGAAAGAGGTAACTGCACGCTGAGGCAGCTGAACAAGTTGTCTCAGATTATTTTCTTTGCCTTTCATGGCGGCCTGAAGCAAGCTCAGTAACTCCTCAATAAGGACTGGCCGTTAGCATCAATTTTGACCATGTTCTCCACCATTTATTGATGCACCATCCTTGACAAATGTAAACCACGACTGAACTAACAATATTTCCCAATCCAGGCTAGCTCCAACATTCTGTGTAATACTTGGGAGTCCAAGTGGTATAAATATTTTCCACTGCCATCTTCCCTGAAGCTAACGCTCATCTTCAACCCTGCCACCCTGAGCTTAAGAGCACTGGTGGTTTTCCCATGCAGCCTCTCTTTTCTCAATGATGAGAGGATGATAGGGCAAGCTGGCCCTGGCTTCACACCATCTCCTCTAGCGTGAAATCTTGCAAGAATTCTTTGATGTTTCTAGCATGTGAACAACACCCTTCCCTAGTTTCTATAAATTTAAATTTTTTCTTTTATATTTTTGGAGCATTTCAATAGCAGTTTGTAAGGAGGAGGTTGTGAGTTCAGCATGTCTATTCCAATCACACTCCTGGACCAGTAATCAAGCATTCAGAACTGGAAGGCTCAGATCCAGATATAAGCAGGTTGAGCTCAGAGGGTGATAAAGCCCTAGTGGCTGACCTCAATGTCCGCTGGGTTGTAGGACGCTGCCCAGGCATGGAAAAATACAGTCCCAGATTGGGGCAGGTAGAAATGTTACCGAAATTCTCGGGAAACTAAAATTGTTTCCTATCTTCTAATATTCCAAATTCCTCTGCTCTGTTAAAGCTCTGTCATTGACATTAAGATGATACTGATTTCCTAGGATTTTTTGTCCCTCACATTTTAGTTAATATGGTTGTTGTTTGGAGGAAGGAGGGAAGGGAGGGAGGGAACGAGGGGCGGGTGAGGGAGAAGGGAAGGTAGGAGAAGGGAAGGTGGGAAGGAAAAGAAGAGGGGAAAAGGGAAAGGAAGAGGGAAGGAGGGAGAGGAGAGAAATCTCTTGATGCTTTTTTATCCCAAGGCTTTGGTCAAAGTTTATTATTATAATAGGATATAAAAGAGAATTTTCCTTTTGTCTGAGAATTGGTGCCTAGGGCCCAAAACTAGAGAAAGGGCATTAAGTAGTTCACATTACAAACAAAGTGCCTACCAGATACCTTCTTCAGGGATCACTAAGAAGTAGCAAAACTCTTCCTTCGATAACAATGCTTCTCCTCCTACTAGCCAACCCACGTGCCAGTAAGGTGCCCACTAGGCAGGAAAATGCAGGCAGTGCAGTGATAGCTGATGGTGGCTGAGGTAGCTGACGGGGGCTGAACAGGTTTGAGCCAGAGCCATATCTCTCATGTGAGGGACCCCAAAGAACCCACATTCATCCAATGCTAACACCTGGACGCATGCCCCACAGAGAGTCTCAACAGTCACTGATGTAATCCAGAGAAGCAGCAAAAACAGTGGAGGGAGCAAAGAGCTGTTAACCCATCCCATCCTCTCTCCCAATCTCCAAAAGGAAAGGAATTGGGTCTTGCAGGAGGAGGAGGGGGGAGGTATCCTAGAACCAAAGAAGACCCATGCCATGAAAAAATCATCCCGAGGACCCCCACAGCAGCCCCTTGAGTCACAAGTCTAACCATCGATGGAGCAGTGGGACATCTTGACCTGGATATGAGGTTGGAGTATTCAACTGGACTGGACAGAACTTTCAGTGACTAGGTGCCTTCCCAACATGTCAGTAAGCGGTGGTCATCGAGAAGAGGTGGGAGGTTCAACACAGCAATTAGGAACAGGGACTAGAGAGAAGAACGTGCCTCTACCTCTCCCCTCATCATGGTCAGACTCCCCCGATAAACAGGCTGTACAGGTGTAAAAAAAACAAATCAGCTCCTGTCTTCATGAAAAGTCTAAAGGGCCTAGTATTCGCTGAATCTTTGCATCTGTTTCCATAGAGACATCCCTCCTGCCTACATATTTTCTAACTCACCAGGTCTATGATTTCTCAAGTACTTTGGTGCCAGATGAAATAATAGGATTCTTTCATAACCAGTTCCTGATCATCTTCCTTTGAAAACAGCTGGTGGGTAGACAGCTCCTACATCACATCCTTAAGGTGACTAGGGATTAAAGAATGGGTCTTATTTGGAAAAAAACAAAAAGAGTGAAGCAAAAGCAAGAGAAAATCCCTAATTTATTTTTATGCCTTATTATACCACCTCAATATTTTGGATTTTAATTGCAGAATGTATCTGTTTCATATAGTTTTTGGCAGAATGATTGAGAAGTGGAATAGCTTACTAGTTAAGAATTTATATGGCCTCTGGGGTTCACTTGCCTTATAGATGAGCAGTTAAAATTGAGTGGTTTTAACTCAGTGCCTCGGTTTCCTCATCTGAACAATGGGGGTACTAGTAGTGTTTCTACTAAGTGACAGAGGAATGAATGAAATAAGACATTTAAAGTGCTTAGAACAGTTCCTGGCCCATAAGAACACAATATTAGCTTTTCATGTTAACTGATATCACTATCATCATGGTTATCAAAATCAACAAGCAGATTTCAAAGCATCTTTGAGATTCTTAGTCTCCATTCATTTCTAGGATTTCAGAAGGAGTTTGGTGCTGAGCCCACAAACGGCCGGAGTTGCAGCAAAATGGAGGGGGCCTGTTTCTGGTCCTGAGTCCTTGGTTTATTGAATCAGACTGTCACCATTTAACTTGCTTTGCCTCATGGCATTGCACCAGCATAGCCCGCATACAGGGCCCCCGGGAAATGCTTGTAGGAATGAGGAGGGGGGAGTAAACCTCTTGTACATGCCCACCTGTGGGGCTCTACGGCTCTTCTAATAAGGAGTCAAATCTGAATTGTTCTGGTTACCATGAATCCCTCATGGGCAGGGACTGTATCCCTTTTGTTAGTGTTAGGCACTCAATAAATATCTGTGAATGAATGAACCAGTAAACTTCTCAAAGTGCTGGTGCTATAGGAAGGAGTAAGCTAGGGGAAACAAGGCAGCAGTAGACAGTCTTATGACAAGTTAAGGAGATAAGGCTTTTGCTAAAACTCCATGGCTCTGAAGGTTTGTGCTTTCCCCCCACAGCCCCAAGTAGTCTGTCTTAAAGTGTTTCTGAGCTGTTATACGACCCAAGTTATGGGGTCTGACCTAGAAGACCATGTGATGCTCTAACTTAGAAGACCCTCATTTTATAGGACTCAATCATGGAGCTTTGTTTGGAGAGGGTAGAAGAGATGCTGGTTTCTTTCTATGTCTTCAGTCATTGGAAGAAGGCCTGCAGCATCATGGTTCATCCCGGCTCTCTGTTTATTCCCACGAGGAGTTACTATGCCAAACCCTCCAGCTGTACTGAGTGGGCTCACTGTGCGGAATGCCATCAGCAAGTCGAGTTCATCAGCATGTTTTTGACTCACATCTACTTTGAGTGGTGTGGTGTGTGTGTGCATGTGCGGGCATGCGTGTGTATATGTCCCATCTGTATTAGGGTTTTACTTTATGAGTCTCCTCCTTATAGAGCCCAAGGGCAAATACACATCCCTAAACTGAATGCACGTCCGTTCACTATTCAAATGGGATCTTGCTTTCTGTTCGCTTACCACATTCAGAACTGCACAAAAAACTCAATTCAAAGTCCTCTGGAGGGAGAAGGAGAGATGAAAATAGAGGATGGGGGGGTGCGGGGAGGCTAGATTTGAGGCATTCATGTCAAGTTGTGATGCAAATAGTGCTCAGAAACATGGCCATCAAAGTTAATCCTTCCTGTGGAGGCGTCCACGTTAAAATCCCATGACTAAGCCTTTTATAGGTTTCAGATTCCCACTGCTTTCTGCACATGTGCTCAGGAAGGATTAGAAGGGCACTGAGCCTCCTCGGAGCAGGCCCTGGTGAATGTAGATGCCGAGGAGCTGTTGGTACAGGCTGATTCTGACAAGCGGCCCGGCTGTCCCCCGGAGCTGGGGCTGCAGCGAGGACACCAGGCTCTGACAGTCGGAGCTGCTCACAGCCACACTCTCGCATTTATTCCTTGCTTAACGGACAGCCGGCTCCTTGTGGGAAACTTTCGAGATATGTGCCTATTAGGAGGTATCTGCTTCTCTTCTGTAGGCTCTCCTCTTCATTTTCTCATTTGTTACAGCAAGGGGCTTTTTATGACAACAGAATACTTTAATCTGTGGGAAATCTGTTCCTTCTGCTTCTGCTTCTGCCCCCACCGGATGTTCTTATCTGCTCCTTGCGAGGGCACAGGCAATTATAGAGCAATACATCTTCACCCACATAATTTCAGGCAAATATTGTAAAAGGCGTGCAGATGGCACTGGAGGAAAACCTTCTGTCGCTTCTCTCTCTTCAGTTTAAAGGAAGAGATAGCAATTTCTTTTTTAGTGAACACCCTAACAGTTCATTCATTTATTCAGTGAGCCAACAAATGTTTATTCAGTGTCTACTTGATGCTGGTATGCGTGGGCCTTGCATCTGATACTTAGCACCAACACACCAACCACCCGCCATGGGAGATGTTTCATGCCATCTCACAACCACACAGCACCCACCTGGCTTCTCTTTGGCTCTCCCTCATTTGCCCCCTCCCGTTCCCCCTATTCTTATTTTTCTCAAGCAGAAAAAAAAAAAAAAATGAGTCATCATATTACTTCTTGGGTTCAAGCCAGACCCTTTGGGTCTGACCTTCTATTCTACTCATGCACTCATTCGACCAAGATTTATTGAGAACCCATCATCAAGCTGGTAATAAAAATAACAATTTACCCTTATGTGGTACTTACTTTGTATATATTATTATATATATTATTTCACTTATGTGTTATTTCATTTAATCTTTATGACAATCCTATTGGGAAGATACTGCTATAATCCCTGCTTGCAAATGAGGTTATTGAAACAGAGTAAAGTAACTTGCTCCAAGTCACACAACTATTATAACAGCCATGCTTTTGTGTAAGAGTAACAGAAAGCCCAACTCACAGTGACTGAAACAACTAGACATTTATTTTTCTCACATCACGATAAGCTGGGAGGTCATTTGCTCCCAGTATTGGTTCTGTGGCTCACAGATGTCAGGTCTAGCATCTCCGAGAACTGCCTGACCTTTCCCCTCACGAGCACACATGGCTGCCCTGTATACAAGAACCGCATCCACATTTATGTGAAGAAGAAAGAAAGGCAGTGCCATCAACCCTTGTCCCTTTCAGCAGGAAGTCAGAGCCTTTCCAGAATCCCTAATCCGTAATCCTCACCTCTCAGTGGTCAGGTCTTGTCGTTTGGCCACCCCCAGCAGCAAGAGAGCTGGGAAAATAAAGTTCAAGTTTTCTTTCTTTTTTTTTCCCCCAAGCTTCTAGAATAGAAGACAGCAAGGCAAACAGGATCTTAGAATGTTTGTTAGGTCGGCCAATTGGCAGGATATATGCCGTGGGGAGTGAGGGTTGAAGCAGTGTGACAGCCCAGGAAGTCTGTGCCCCAGGGCACGCAGCTCAGACCAACAGACTCTCCTGCACAATAATGGTGCTGGTTTTTCCACAGATGGTCCTGCCTTTCTGGACCCGTGAAACAAGAAGCACACAGGTAACTTGACAATTACAAATTCCTGTAAGTGCTAAGAGATAGGATAACAGGCTTTTCAGCATATTAAAAACAGCTAGTAATCTCATTATTATCCTCATGGACCCTGCAAAGCCCAGCAGCCTGTCTTGGGAAATGAAGCTCTTTATGTTGAAGCCCTTCACTTTGACTTCTCTGAAATCCTATGCTCCCCTCTCTCTACACTCCATTCTGCCTATTATTGTTGGTATTATAATTATTCATGTACATCATCTTTTTCTGCCCTGCCAGTTTTTTCTTCATCTTTTACTCTCTTCTCTCTTCCTCTTCTTTTCTCTTCTCCTCACACATTTCTTAACATGTTATTGGATAGTCCAACAAGAAAAGAAATTGGGCTTTATTCTTGTGAACTGAAATTGTTCCTACCTTAGCTTCTAAAGTGTTAGGAAGACATCATCACTCTTGTAAAAAATCACAGTCTGAAATTTCAATCCTCAGGGAGTGTCCACCTAGCCTCCTTCACACTGTAAGGGAGAAGAGAATCAAATGCGGATTGTCGGTAGACTAGAAGAGCAGCAGGTTCAGCCACTGCCAATGTCTTCTGCCCGCGGCCAGCCCCAGCCATGAAGCCTCGGGAGAGCCCAGCCCATCCACGTGCCCTTCACATGTGGTGCCTGCCTGAAAAGCACCCCCTCATAGCCCGAAGCCTGCCATCTGCTGAACAAACTACCCACTCACAGGTTAAAATTGCCTCGAATTTCCCGTTCCCCTTACATCCTGCTGTGCTTTTTTTCCTTTTGATGCATAATAAATTATGCCATTTGGTTAACCTTTGACTCAGCATCAGAATTTACTAAAAATTTGACATTTGATAACCCTTTGCATTTCACCAAAGTATCTTTTTCCGGAATGTGTGTTATTTCTCTGTCCTATCATCCCAAATTCCAGTATGATATATGAAACAGCTGTCACCACCACCAAGATGCAGAGGCCCAGCGGGCTCAGTCATGGGATACAGAATGGTCAGGACACTCTGTAACCGTATGAGCTACTTTGCTCTAGAAACAAAATGGATTATAAACTCCAGCTTGTGTAACCCCAAATTTATGTAAAGGTCAAGCTGTTAGTGTAACTTCTTGGCTGTGCCCTGTAGGTTTCCCTATTCTTATTTATCAAAAAGATGACTCTACCATGAATGCAGACGATTTTCCACAGGTTACCCTGCTCATCAGTTTTCACAGAACATGTAAAAGATCCAGGTGCACTTTGTATCTCAGCAGCCAAATGCTTAACTCTGACGGTGCTTCTAACTACAGCAGGAGGCTAGTTGGTGAGCGTTTGGCGGGCAGGGACTTCTCTTCAACTATTCAGGGACAGCTTTTGTATAGAAGATTAACAATTACTATTCCTGTTAGAAGCCACAAAGAGACCATAACCACTGATTTCACTTTAGGGCTTATCTCAGCAATTACAGTTTAGCAATTCTAAAGCATAAGGATTGTGCGCTAAATGAAAAATCCACTAGGTGGTTCTGGTGTTCTTCTAACCAGAAGCAGACAGTGCTAAATATCTTTCTCCAGCGCTTTATATTCCAAAAGTAAAGCAAAATATGAAAGTGAAAATGTTTTGTTGTTGTTATTTTACATTCGTTCTAGATTATATGTGAATGGATTAGTATTTGTAGTGCTTGATCAGAGACTAAGCCTCTAGTGTTCAGGGTTTTTGTCTCTTTTTTACATAGACACATGGAGGCTACATTTTAATCTTTTTTTTAAAAAGATTTTTTTATTTATTTTTTAACAGAGAGAGACAGCGAGAGAGGGAACACAAGCAGGGAGAGTGGGAGAGGGAGAAGAAGGCTTCCCGCCGAGCAGGGAGCCCGATGTGGGACTCGATCCCAGCACCCTGGGATCATGACCTGAGCCGAAGGCAGCTGCTTAACGACTGAGCCACCCAGGCGCCCTACATTTTAATCTTTTAACTTTATTTTTATGGTTAATAAAACATATTAATTTACCCACCTATGCTCTTATGTCTTAGATACCACCATTTTCTCACCACTCACTTGGCAATGTCTCTCATATAAAGACATGGCTTCCAAAGGATACAGTGTATTGATATTTGCTTCCAAAGGATACAATGTATTGATATTCATATATGCAGCTTTCCTTCAACTCATTTTCATTCTTGTTTTTAACATTCGTTTTTTACCTTCTTGGTGACTGTTTTCATTATTTTTCAGTGACCTTATCTAAGCATGATCCAGGTTTACAAGTTCCTCTTAGCACCCTTATTAGAAAATCTTCTCTTATGTTTTAGAATATATAAGAGAAGATTTTCTAATAAGGGTGCTGATTTAAGCATATCTTAAGTTAGCTTTATTTATTATTATATTCTAAAACATAAGAGAAGATTTTTCTAATAAGGGTGCTAAGAGGAACTTGTCTGGGTGGCTCAGTCGGTTGAGCGACTGCCTTCGGCTCAGGTCATGATCTTGGAGTTCCGGGACCGAGTCCCGCATCGGACTCCCTGCTCGGCGGGGAGTCTGCTTCTCCCTCTGACCCTCTTCCCTCTCGTGCTCTCTATCTCTCATTCTCTCTCTCTCAAATAAATAAATTTTTAAAAAATCTAAAAAAAAAAAGATATGCTTAAATCAGCCTGGCTCCAAAAATCATCTCAAATTCTTAATTCTCTGTCAGATTTCTCTTTAACTCTTCCAGTTCCTTCTTTCCAGTGTCTTTCTAGTTTCCAGTTATGATCATCATGAAATGTCACCTGTCTTCCCCCAAAACAGCCGAGGTAAATTCCCACAGTGCCAGACTCTCTGCTGAATCCCCAGGGCAGATGACCGCTGTTCTTTCCTCCAGCACACTGGAAAAATGGCACAAGGACAAGTTTCACACAGAACAGCAGACAGCTATCCATTCACCTTTGAGAAGGTTCCAAACTGGAAGAAGGCCAAGGCGCTATGCATGAACATTATCAGTGGTAGTTAAAATAGTAGATACTTCTTTCACTTTAAGAGAAAAGAAATGTGGCCAAATTTAAAATGAATGCAAACTCCAAAGAACTTTGAAATGAACCTTTTTAACAAAAGAAATTAGGGAAATTTCAATAATAATTTTATGAATTCATTGAAAGACATTTAAATATCAAAAGATAGAATGTAGCTTTCTGAGATGGTTCAACACTAAGCATTTTCTAAGTGTTTTTTGGCTACTTACTATGCCACGTACATGTTTTAAAAAATGTGACCAAGGGATGCCTGGGTGGCTCAGTCGGTTAAGTGGCTGCCTTCGGCTCGGGTCATGATCCCAGGGTCCTGGGATCGAGTCCCACATCCGGCTCTTTGCTCAGCGGGGAGCCTGCTTCTCCCTCTCCCTCTGTCTCTCCCCCTGCTTGTACTCTCACTCACTCTTTCTCGCCCTCTAGCAAATAAATAAAATCTTTAAAAAATAAAAAAAAAATTTTTAATGTGACCAATAAGGAGATTATGATTTTTTAATATTTGGTGTCATTTTCAATGACAAAAGTAATAATTTTTACCTCACTTAATTTAAACAACACAGAAATGTATGAAATACAAAGTAAAAATATCTTCTTGCCATTTTCTTAGTCCCTCTAACTGCCCAATCCCAGTCCCCAGAGAAAGAGGGTAACGTCTGTTAAAAATAGTTTGGTATATCGCCTTCTAGTAATTTAAAATGGCAATTAGCATATAATGATGTGTGGTAAATTTTAAATATATTGGTGGTTATATTTTTGGGTATGTTTTTAGCATGTTTTTGGTATGTTTCTTTTTAGAAAATAATTGAAATATACTATGTATATTGTTCTAGTCCTTATATTTACACACTTTTTAATCAAAGAATATGCCATTATTGCATTAATTATCTCCAATATACATTCTTTTTTAAAAATTGTTTTTGACTTTAAAAAGCTATAAATTAATGTATAAAACTTGATTAGTTCAGAGATAAAGTCTACACTCATGAAACTATCACCACAATCTATGCCCTAAACCTAAACGTCATCTCTAAAAGTTCCCTCCCACCCTCATATTTATTATTATTGTTATTATTTTGCAATAAGAACATGCCATATAAGATCTGTCCTCTTACCAAATGTTTAAGTATAGAATCCAGGACTGTTAGCAATACACATGCCGTACAGTAGATCTCTAGGACTTACTGTTCTAGTGTAACTGAAACTTTGTACACTTTTATTAGTAAAAGTACCTCCCTGTTTCCTCCTCTGCCAAGCCTTGGTGACTACCATTCCATTCTGCTTCTCTGAGTTTATTTTAGATTCATCGTATAAGTAATGTCATGTAGTATCTGTCCTTTTGTGTCTGGCTTATTTCACTTAGCATCATGTCCTCCAGGTTATCCATACTGTCACAAATGGCAAGATTTCCTTCTTTTTGAGTCTGAATAATATTCCATTGCATTTATATACCATATTTTCCTTATCCATTTATCTGTGGATGAACATTTAGGTTTCTTCCATGTCTTGGCTGTTGTGAGTAATGAACATAGGTGTCCAGATATCATTTTGGGATCCTACTTTCAAATCCTTTGAATATGTACCTAGGAGCAGGATTGCTGGATCCAATGATAGTTCTATTTTTAATTTTCTGAGGAACCTGCAAATAATTGTGGCGTCACCAATTTTTATTCTTACAAATAAGATCATGTAATTTGCAAACAGATAATTTTATTTCTTCCTTTCCAATCTGGATGCCTTTTATTTCTTTTTCTTGCCCTGTTACTCATACTGTGTTGACTAGAAGGGGCAAGAGTGAGCATCCTTGCCTTGTTCCAGATCTTAAAGGAAAAGCTTTCAGTTTTTCACCAATTGAGTATGATGTTAGCTGTAGGCTTTTCATATATGGCCTTTATTGTGTTGAGGCAAGTCCCTTCTATACCTAATTTGTTGAGAGTTTTTATCATGAAAGGGTGTTGAATTTTGTCAGATGTTTCTTATGCATCTATTGAGATGATCATGTGATTTTTAGTCTTCATTCTGTTAATGTGGTGTATCACAATGATTCGTGGGTATTGAACCATTCTTAAAGCCTAAGGATGAATCCCACTTGGTCATGGTGTATGACCCTTTTAATTTGCTATTGAATTTGGTTTGCTGATGTTTTGTTGAAGGTTTTTTGCATCTATGTTCACCAGGAATATTGGCATGTAGTGTTCTTTTCTTGTGGTGTCTTTAGCTTTGGGTGATGCTGACCTCATAAAATAAGTTTGGAAGGGATCTCTCTTCTATTTTCTGGAAGACTTGAAGGATTGGTATCAATTCTTCTTTAAATGTTTGGTAGAATTTAAATTCTTAATTTTTAATAAACATCTGTCCATTTAGTGAATCTATAACCTTAAAGTTATGACCAATGTAGCCCAACCTTAAAGTGGTGTGGTAGGTAAATAAATACTACATAGCAACCAAACATTAATTCCAAAATATCTCAAGATCTTTACTTCAATTATCAAACACTTTGAAGAGTGTACATCATTCACACAGTATTTCTTAACACCCCCTTTCTGAACCAGTCTGGTTCACTTGAAGATGTGGGGCTGGGAAGAAACTAAGTTGGGAGGCTCTTCAGTGTGTCTAATGAGGGGAAAGGCTGGGGGCACATAGACCCTAATATTTTTAGTCCTGCCACATGTATCAGATTGGAAATTTTAATTCTGTACATTAAAAGTAAATCCCTTTATATTACCATGATCAGTGAAAGTCCTTGCATAGCCTCTGATTAAGATCCAGAGTTCCTTCATGATGATGACAGTAAGTTGTAAATGTTTCTTCTCTGTGATCTTCAATTTCCTAAAGCTTTCTTACCTCATCCCCATTCTATAGGACTGAAAAAAATCAGGTCCTAATGTCTATTTTTGACCTTTAAAAAGCTGCTCCTTATGTTAATTTTGAAATAACAGTCATAATACTGAATCTTTCTATATGAAAACATCATCCTGTATTTACAGTAGATGAAACCTTTAAAATTTGCTACACAGCAAAATTCTGACCACTTCTGGTAAAGTTTCACACTTCTTATATTTAAAGATCCTTTCAGAGATGAATCTTAGTCTAATAAAATGGCTCTTGAACTCACACATGTCAGCAGCATAAGGAGGGCTTGTTAAAACACATATTCCTGGGCTCCACTCCCAAATTTTCTGATTTAGTGAATGTTGGGTGAATCCCAAGAATCTGAATTTCTAACAAATTCCTAAGTGATGTTCATGTTACTGATCTGGATTATTCCATACTTTGAAGTTTTTGGATCTGTAGACTTAGAGTTTTCAGCAGATTTGGAAATTTTTTGGCCACTATTTCTCCAAATATTTTTTTTCTGTTTCCACCTCTCTGTCATCTCCCTCAAGTTACACACATATTAGGCCATATGAAATTGTTCCACAGTTCATTAGTGCTCTGTTCATTTTTTTTAGTCTTTGATTTCATTGTTTCATTTCAGTTTCTACTATTATGTCCTCAAGTTCATTAGTCTTTTCTTTGGAAATGCCTAATCTGCTATAGGTCCCACTCAGTGTAGTTTTCATCTCAAACACTGTACCTTCCTTCTTTAAATATTCAATTTGAGTCTTTTTATATCTTCCATGTCTCTACTCAACATGGTCAGTCTTTACTCTAGCTTCTTGAACATATGGAATGCACAGTTACTATAACTGTATGTCCTTGACTATTGGTTCTATCATCTGCATCATTGCTCGATCAATTTCATTTGATTGTTTTTTATTCCTAATTATGGGTTATATTTTCCTGCATGCCTGAAAATTTTTTATTGGCTGCTACATGTGGTGATTTTACCATTTTGAATGATGGATAGTTTTGAATTCCTATAAATATTCTCAAATCTTGTTCTAGGATGCAGTTAAGTTACTTGGAAATAGTTTGGCCCTTTTGGGTCTTGCTTTTTTTTTAAGATTTTTTTTTTTTTAAGTAATTTCTATACCTAACATGGGGCTCAAACTCAAGCCCTAGATCAAGAGCCACACACTCCACTGACTGAGCCAGCCAGACACCCCTTGGGTCTTGCTTCTAAAGTTTCTAAAGTGAAACTACAGCAACATTTAGTCCAAAGCTAGTTTTGCCTACTACTACCCAAAGCCCTTCTGAATATTCTACCCAATGCCCCATATGTTATGCTTTTGGGAACAGGAACTATTCCCAGCCCCAAGAGAGTTCCAGCAATTGTTCCCTGTAGTCCTCTGGTGGATCTTTCCTCAGCCATAGGTATCTTCTTCACATGCATGCATGAATCAGTTTCCATTTGATGATTCAAGGGGACCATCTGCATGTCTGTGAAGTATGTGCTGGCTCTTTCTCTCTCTCTCTCTCTCTCTCTCTCTCTCTCTCAGCAGCTCTCTCCTGTATTCTTCCTGCAAAGAGCAATTCTATACTCTTCCCTGCAAACTCTAATTGCATTAGTTTCCTTGGGCTCCCAGTTCTGTCTCCTAAGCTCCAAGAGACTGCAGGTTCCATGTAGGTACCCTTTTCCTGAACTTCAATCTGGGAACTCTCTCCAGATAGTAAGATGGGACAATCATATGGTTCCTGACTCTCAGGGATCACTATCCTTCCTTGAGTGAAATCCTGTGTCTTACAATCCATTGTTTAATATATATAGATAAGCTAAGTTTTTTAGTTGTTCCAAATTGGGGAGTAGATCTGGTCCCCGTTACTCTATTTTGGCCAGAAACTGAGGACTACTCATTGACAACCACTGACCTACTGATTAAAAGCATGCATTCCAGAGCTTGCCACCTGGGTTTCCTTCCAGTTCTGCTATCTAATAGCTATATAACATTAGGCAAGTCATTTAGCTTCTATTTTAGTTATTTACATTCAGTTTTCTCCCTTTTAAAATGAGAGTAATAATAGTATTCCATAGAGTTATTGTGACAAATTAATAGGAGATGTGCTTAGAACAGTCTGGCACCAATATATGTTAGGTATTGTTATTATTATAAAAATAATAAAGGTTATCAAATTATTAAAAAATTAGATAAATAAGAAATTTTATTCAAAATACAAACCATATGTGGTGAGAAATAATTTTCTTGGCTAAAATAGCACTTACTATTTCAGATAGCCTCTTTAATTTATTCACTCAGAAAGTTTAAAACAAATTACATATTAAATGCTGTTCTTTTTGGGGATGCCCGGTTTTCAGTCGGTTAAGTGTCTGCCTTCAGCTCGGGTCATGATCCCAGGGTCCTAGGATTGTGTCTCATTGGGCTCCTTGCTCAGTGGGGAGCCTGCTTCTCCCTCTGCCTGCCATTCCCCCTGCTTGTGTTTTTTCTCTCTCTCTCTCTCTGACAAGTAAATAAATAAAAACTTTTTAAAAATTAAAAATAAAAATAAGTAAATAAATACTGTTCTTTTCATATTCTACACAAGTGTTATGAATTGAATTGTATCCCCCCAAATTCATATGTTGAATTCTTAACCCCCACGACCTCAGAATATGACTGTATTTAAAGATAGGGTAGTTAAAGAGCTAATTAATTTAAAATGAGGTCCTTAAGGTGGGACCTAACCCATTACCACCAGAATCCTTATAAGAAAAGGAAATTACTACACAGACATGTACAGAGGGAAGACCATGTGAACACAGAGTGAGAAGAGAACCATCTACAAGCCAGGGAGAGAGTCTTCAGAAGAAACCAGTCCTGCTGACACTTATTTCAGACATCTAATGTGAAGCAATGTGAAAAAATAAATTTCTGTTGTTTAAGCTACCCAGTCTATGATACTTTGCTATGGCAGCCCCAGGAAACTAATACAAGCATCCCTAGCAATTAAAACTTGATATTAATAAGGCCACAAACTGGGGCGCCTGGGTGGCTCAGTCAATTAAGTGTCTGCCTTCAGCTCATGTTATGATCTCCAGGTCCTGGGATTGAGCCCCACAGCAGGCTCCTTGCTCAGGGGGGAGTCTGTTTGTCCCTCTCCCTCTGCCTCGGCACCTCCCTCTCTCAAATAAATAAACAAAATCTTTTTTAAAAAGTAATAAGACCACAAATTATGATCTTCATGATCTCTCACTATCATTGTGTTATAAGGCACATTTTTAAACCTCACTGATATAGATATATAGCTATATAAACATAGATATAAATTTATATAGATATAGGTATATATCAGTGGATAAATAATTCTATATATTATATATGTCAATCATATATACTCTAAAAACAGAAGCATGTGTAAAAGTAAGATATTATGGGTATTTATGATATTTAATAGATAGTTTTATATAAAAAATTATTTAATAATTAAAAACAATATTATTTCAATATAATTATAATTTACTTTGACATTTCAAATAACATATCTACAAATAGGGCTAAAATGAACATGGTAGACCTCCAGTAGGAAGATTAAATATCATTTTGCATGTAATTAGTAATGTATTTATTTCATAGAGCAAATTAATAAAGGAAAATTAATGTTAATCAGGTTTTTAAACAGAGTTAAAAGTATTCTATAATTCACAGCTTTACCCTGCACAATATTCATCACTTTGCTCTTAGCACTTAGCCAAAGAAATGACTCCTCTTTAATTACCAAAATATATCATAAATGAAGAATAAAATCTTTCCTGCAGCTCACTGTTTCCTTGGAGTATTTCAGCAATCCATCTGTGTTCCTCTGTTCGTAAGAACCAAAGAATTCATTCAGTTAAGTTCCAAGCAGCAAGAAAAGCCTGTAATGACTGATAAATATTTGGAAAGATGAGTGCAAAGGAAATGCCATCAGCATGACCTACAAAGTAGAGGGCTATTTCGAAAGAAACCAACTACAAAGAAAGCAGCCTTTTCTATTTCTCATTGATAACTCCCAAGGGTGATGACAAATCAAAAAACCTTCCGAACCATGTTTCTTCCATGTTTTGAAGATGTGAGGGGAAGAAACAAACACTTAAAAATATCTTGTGTGCAAATAAATTGGGCCAAGGATGTCAAAATAGGTCAAAGAGAGACATTCCCTCATAGCTCTACAAAGATTTTGTAGATGAAGAAGAAACTTCAGAAACTATTTGAGGGAATAGGGAAAAAAAGACAAGTACAAGACAAACAAGATCCTTGTTTGTGGAGCTTTCATTCTGGTAAAAAACAACAAAAACAGGTAAATAAACAGACAGGGATAATTTCAGATAGGGATATGTGTCAGGAATCAAATACACAGGCTAGTGGACTGCAGCAAGTCTAGGACGGTATTTCAGGTTGGGTTGTTAGGGAAATTCTCCTTAAGGAGAGTGCATGTGATCTGAGTTCAGAATGATAACAAAGAAGCCAGCCTTGCCAAGATTTGGAGGAAGAGCACTCTGGGCAGAGGGCACAGCAATGTAAAGTCCCTGAGAGAGGAACAAACATGACATTTTGAATCACAAAAGGAAAATCAATGTAGCTAGAGTTTGGTGGATGTCAGGGACAGAAGTACAGAGTGGTGGGTAGAAGCCAGGTTATAAAGTAGGTCTCATCCATCAGTTGGAGACCATCTGTCTTGTAACCTCCCCCTAGCCCATGCTCCATGACTTCTGTGGCTTGATTTGATTATGCCATTCATCTGTCCCTTCATATGTACCCTCTCCTACTGTTATCTTTTTACATGTAAATATTCTATTTTCGCAAACAAATTATAAGTTCTCTAAGAGCAAGACTGAATGTTCTTATCTATAGGTCCCACAGTGCTTTGTTTTTAAGTTTTGTTTATGTGTGTGTGTGTGTGAGAGAGAGAGAGAGAGAGAGAGAATATATACTATGTACTCAGAATCTACTAGTGGTTTAGAATTTAAGCTCTAGAACCGAACTGCCTAGAATCAACTGGATTTTATTACTTACTCGCTATGTGACTTCAGCAAGTTAACTTCCCAGTGGTTTGGTTTTTCTCATCAACAAATGGGAGAACTGTACCTCCCTCACACAGGGGTTGTGAGGATTACATAGGTTACCAGATTGTATAGCATGTAGAACATTTAAAGATGAAAGGTACAGGGGTGCCTGGGTGGCTCAGTCGTTAAGCGGCTGCCTTTGGCTCAGGTCATGATCCCAGGGTCCTGGGATCGAGCCCCGCATCGGGCTCCCTGCTCAGTGGGAAGCCTGCTTCTCCCTCTCCCACTCCCCCTGCTTGTGTTCCCTCTCTCGCTGTGTATCTCTCTGTCAAATAAATAAAATCTTTAAAAAAATAAATAATAAATAAATAAATAAAGATGAAAGGTACAGTGATGAGATTAGAAACCAGCAACTGACTGAGAACCAGCAATTCAATACCTATGTATATAATCTGATTACATCTTGCACATATATGCACCAGGAATTGTACAAGAATTTTCATGACAGTATAAAACTGAAATTCCATGGAGCGCCTGTGTGTCTCAGTCGATTAAGCGTCTGCCTTTGCCTCAGGTCATGATCCTGGGGTCCTGGGATCAAACCCCATGTCAGGCTCCCTGCTCAGCGGGGAGCCAGCTTTTCCCTCTGCCTCTCCCTCTGCCCCTTGTTCATTCTCTATCTCTCAAATAAATAAATAAATAATCTTTAAAAAACAAAATAAAAAAATAAAATGGAAATTCCAAAGTCCATCAACCGTAAGTAGATAAATTGTGAATAGCCATAAAAAAGAATTTTATACAGCAGTTTAAATGAACAAACTAAGGTAACACACACAGTATGAACTAACCTCAGGAATATAATGTGGTGCAAAAAAATTGCAAAAGGATATATACAAATTATTCCATTTATATTAGTTTCTCACATTCAAAAATACACGAAACCTAACAATATATATTTAGAGAGACAAACATATGTGATAGACTTTTAAGAAAAACAAAAGGATAATAAAAACAAAACCAGGTGAGTAGTTACCTTGAAGAGAGAGGGAAGGATATGGGATCAGAGAAGGGCACACAGAAGACATCAGGGATAATGATAATGTCCTTTTTCATACACCAGTGTTAGGTACACAAGTGATCACTGTATTATCAGTACTTTTGCTTTTCAAAGGATAGTCTGCAGATCAGAGAACATTGGCATCACCTGGGATTTTTGTTAGCCCTGCAGAAACAGGTCCCACCCAGACTGCCTGAATCAGAATCTTCATTTTAACAAGAACCCAGGTAATTTGTTTGCACATTAAAGTTTGAGAATCACTACTTTAAAATTTACATGAATTTTGTAAGTCTTTTTTTTTGTATTTAATAATTATTTAATAAAAACTACTTTAAGTTATTGATTCATGTTTGATATCAAATTCTAGTTATCTCAGCATCTAGATCTTTGAAATATCCAATTTCTTCTTGTAATTAACCCATACACTTTTCTATCAAAAATGAGTACAAGGGTGACTGCAACAAAGCACTGCTCTAGCCCAGTTCAGTACCTGTCACAAAACAACTATTTAATTAATGATTGATAACTGATGACTAACTGTTATTTCGTTTCAAATGTCCCTTCCTTTGGGGTACTCATTTCAATATCTCAGCAGATTGAAGTAGCCTCTGCAAACATATTATCAAAATCAACTTACTTAGATTATATTACATTCAACATTACCTGGATAAAAGTTTTCTTTAAGAATTATGATACAATCATTTCTACTCTCATGTTGTCTGTAGGAATTGTTTGGTCTACGAGTATCTAAAACAGACTTGGGACTTAATGTTTCTCACCATAATGGAGTATCCAGGTCTGGACAACCACCCATTATAAACTGGATAAAATATATGAAGCACCCGTGTTCAGATATTGGACTATAGGCAGTGTAGGACTATGATCTTTGAAAGCAAGGAAACATATGAAGTGATTTCTACAATTGCCCCAGATTTCTGCCTAGAGGCAGTTATGGACTATGAGGAAAGGGAAGGGTAACCCAAAAGAGCGTGGCTTCCTTGCTGACTCAGAAGCCAGAGATCAGTTTGGGGAAGCTGAGGCTAGAGGTTGCAGGACAGAGATATAGAAAGTAAAGGGCTGTACAGAAAAAAAAAAAGAGCTTCAAAAATCCGCCTAGTACATGCTAAGTATTAGGCCTTACATGAGTAGAGTTAAATTCCACAAGCCAGACAAAGAAAAACCAGAGATCTGTAAGAAGAACAATTCCCAGAATTTGTATAGGGTGGGAAGACACTGGATCTCTGACCAGTCTGGAGAGTCCTCTAGATTACCTGGGGCATTAAGTGGAGACCCCAAAGTGCTCACACCTGAATAGCAAGGCTGACCCATACTAGAGAGAAGACTTCTCTCTCACCCCACTCTGGCAGAGCTTTAAAAGGGTTTTGAAGTAGTTAAAGTGATTAACAAATAATTTAGCTGCCTGCCAAGACGAAAAAATAACATTTTTAAAGGAAGTCAAACCCTAGATAATGAACACTGTAGCATTTTTAATCTTCGGCATTCTATCAAAAATTACTAGACAAGCCAAGAGGCAAGGAAATTTGTCAAATTACAACCAGGAGAAAAAAGTCATCCAATTGAAACAGACCCAGAAATGACAGAAATGGTGGAACTAGCATACAGGGATGTTAGAATACCTATTATCACTACATGCAAATATTTAAAGAAAGACATAACAGGAGAAGAAAAATAGAAGGTATTTTTTAAAAACCCAAATAGAATTTTAGAGATGAAAAAATACATCCAACATGAAAAATTCACCTTATAGGATTAAGAGCAAATTAGATACCGCAAAAGAAAAAAGTCCATGTACTTGAAGACATAACAAGGGAGTTATCAAAAATCAAGAATATAGATAAAGAATGGTAAAAAAAAAATTAATAGACTAGTGGAATAATATTAAGCAGTCTAATATATGTATAACATATATATGTATTTTTACAGTTATATATATGTTTTAAAATGAGGGTGAGATATTGAAGAAATACTGGCCACCAAATTTTCTAAATTTGATGAGAACTATAAACCCATAAAACCCCAAGCAGGATAAACACACGCACACACACACGCACACACACACCACCACCACCACCACCACCAGGACAGCATAATCAAATTGTTAAAAAACTAAAAGCATCCAGAGGAAAAAAAACACATTACAGGCACAGGAACAAAGATAAAAAATTCTGCAGTCTTCTTGTCATAAATCATACGAACCATAGGACAATGGAACAAATATCTTTAAAGTTCTGAGTGAATAAAACTGTAAATTTAGGTGCTATATCCAGTAAATATACCCTTCAAAAATAAAAGTGAAATAAATAATAAAAAGGGAAAAACAAAAAATAAAAACAAATAAATAATAATCCAACTCTATCAATAAATACAGTAAATGTAAATTAAAAGACAAAGACAGGATTAAAACATTTTTAAAAAACAAGACCCAACTCTATGCTGTCTATGAAAAAAAATCTAAGTATAAAGACATAGATAGAACAAAATAAATTGGACTATACTTTTCCTTGTATGGAAATTTAAGGTCTTTATATCATAATGTATCCTAATATGATAAACTCATCAATTATAAAATCTTAAATATTGAATCTACATCTATCAGTCTATCATCACTCACCAGGTTCTTTCTTAAGCTACCAATAATGTCTATTGACTACATGCACATGATGTTTAAACTGTTATTTCTGATAATTGAATTTTAGAGTGACATAAAATATTTTATTCCTATACTTAGATTCTACAATCTCCACTGGCCTAGGATATCCATCAAGAATAATATGTTACTTTCCTCAAAGCAGAAGAGATTTTGTTCTTCTATGACAACCATTTTTTTGGTATCAAATATGACTGTCTCAGCCTCTTTTTTATTTGACTTCTAAATGTGAAATCAGATTGGTGATCACATTTCAGAGTTTCCATTATAATATGTGGCATTTAAACACACTGAAAGTGAAGCTTGCGTTTTCATGTTATACATGAATGGATAAATGCCTTCAGTTTTTTACAACTAAATTTAAACTTTCTGGAATCTTTGCCTTTAAAATGTGCTAATCATATACCACAAAATGGCTCTGACTTCTACAGAAAATAACTCCACTAAAGATGCTATGTTCCATCTTTGCAGTGAAATACAAATTTCTCAAAAGATTGAATAGTATTTTCTTAATAAAATATTTTTAAATTTTACACTTAGGGCACGGAAAGCATACTAAAAATATTCTCTGAGCTGCTGGAATTCTCAAATATTAGGACTGATAACTTTCATTCACCTTAAATCTCTGCCTCTCAGAATTTTATTGTACAACAGTGAATACATGCTATGAATAGCCGACGATATTCTTTTCCTTACATTATTTATTTTCATTGTATTATCGCCAGCTAAAGATGCTCATAAATGTTGACACATTTTCATTGATTGCTTCTTTGAGAAATGTCGATATTTTCTTTTAACTTCTTTGTTCACTTCCTTTCCATCCAACCTTGTCTTGACTTTGAAGCCATTGTATACCTGACATGAAAAGAAAATACCTTAGCAGATCTAATAGCTAATTACTTCAAAGCAAAACATTAAATAAATAAATAAATAAATAACCTTTAAATCCCAAACTACAAATGAACAATTTTTCCAACTGAGAATCTTTATCGGTTCAGACTCTGGTATTGTTCATCAAAATGAATATAATTTCATATGTGCCTTTATTTACTCCATTTTGATAAGTGTTTTCCTCAGCTGTGTGCATTTTTTAAAGTTTTTATTTAAATTCAATCCAGTTAGTTAACATACAGTGTAATATTAGTTTTGGGTGTACAATATAGTGATTCCACATTTCCCCTCATCACCTGGTGCTCATCACAACAAGTGCACTCCTTAATCCCCATCACCTATTCAACCCATCCCCCAGACCCACCTTCCTTCTGGTAATCATCCGTTGGTTCTCTATAGTTAAAAGTCTGTTTCTTGGTTTGCCTCTCTCTCTCTCTTTTTTTTTTCCTTTGCTTGTTTGTTTTGTTTCTTAAATTCCACAAATGAATGAAATCATATTATTTCTCTTTCTCTGGCTGACTTATTTCATTTAGCATTATATTCTTTAGCTCCATCCATGTCATTGCAAATATCAAGATTTCATTCTTTTTTATGGCTGAGTAATATTCCATTATATATTTATATATAATTTTTATTATATATATTTTATTTTATTTATATATATTAAATTTTATTATATATATTATATATATTACATATATATTATATATATATATATATCACATCTTTTTATCCATTCATCAACCAACGGACACTTGGGCTGTTTCCATAATTTGGCTATTGTATATAATGCTGCTATAAATACTGGGGTGCATGTATCCCTTTGAATTAGTAATTTTGTATTCTTTGGTAAATTCCCAGTAGTCCAATTGCTGGATCATAGGGTAGTTCTATTTTTAACTTTTTCTGGAACCTCCATACTGTTTTCCACAGTGCCTGCACCAGTTTGCATTCCCATCAAAGTGCAAGAGGCTTCCACTTTCTCCACATCATTGCCAACACCTATTGTTTCCTGTGCAATTGGTTTTAGCCATTCTGACAGGTGTGAAGTGGTAACTCATTGTAGTTTTCATTTGCATTTCCCTGATGATAAGTGATGTTGAGCATCTTTTCATGTGTCTGTTGGCCATCTGGATGTCTTCTCTGGGAAAATTCATGTCTTCTGCCCATTTTTTCATTGGATTATTCATTTTTGGGGTGTTGAGTTTTATAAATTCTTTATATATTTTGGATACTAACCCTTTATCAGATAGGTCATTTGCAAATATTTTCTCCCATTCCATCAATTGTCTTTTAGTTTTGTTGATTGTTTCCTTAGCTGTGCATATAAGTAGCTGTAGTCCCAATAGCTTATTTTTGCTTTTATTTCTCTTGCCTCAGGAGACATATCTAAAAAGAAGTTGCTATAGCTGATGTCAAAGAAGTTACTGCCTCTGTTCTCTTCTAGAATTTTTATGGTTTCAGGTCTCACATTTAGGTCTTTGATCCATTTTGAATTTATTTTTGTGTACAGTATAAGAAAGTGGGCCAGTTTCATTCTTTTGCATGTTGCTGTCCAGTTTTTCTAACACTATTTGTTGAAGAGACAGTCTTTTTCCCATTGGATATTCTTGCCTGCTTTGTTGAAGATTAATTGACCATATAATTGTGGGTTCATTTCTGGGTTTTCTCTTTTGTTCTATTGATCTATATGTCTATTTTTGTACTAGTACCATACTGTTTTGATTACTACAGCTTTGTAATATAACTTGAAGTCTGGAATTGTGACACCTCCAAAAGTTGTGTGTATTTTTTAACTAGTGAAATTTTGTGGCACTTATATTATGTTCCCCAATCTTTATTTAATAGAAATGTGTCTGCTTGACTATGAGTTTTCTTTATATAAGACTTTGTCACTGTGGCTTCTCCTCTCCTAACACCTACAATTTGGTGGACATATTCAAACAACATCTTTGTAATTACAAAAGAAAAAGAGCACCTAGCTAGGCTCAATTTTAGTTTATTTCATACATGCTCTTCTTTGACTCAAAAACCCTTGCCTAGACAAGATCCTTAAAGTAATCTTTCACTGAAAGTGTTAGCGTAGGCATCATCTCTTTGTTGCATCTTCTGAAATAATGTGAAAAAAATCAAGGCGACTCAAGTAACTCTTTTCCCAAGGACCTCCAGAAGTATCAAGACTGGTCTCCGTATGCTTCTGGGAAGTGCCTGTCTGAATGCATTCCTGCCCTGCCACACCCTCACACCCCATCCCCGCCCCCCCATATCCCACAGCCTGCTGCTTTAGGAATAAGTTCCTCAGCTTGAGTTAAACAGCACCCAGTGGTGTAATATGTTTAACATGTTACTAACATGATATGAATATCAGGTATGTGGAGCATGTCAAACCTATTTCCTTCTTTTTTCTTGTAGAGCTTCAATTGTTTTTTCACTTTAGGCACATAGAAGCTGGCTAATATATATTCTTTTTTAAAGTATCTACCTTTCATTTATTTCTACAAAGAAGCAATTGTCAGTGACATACTTTGGCAGTGGGGTAGACTACTCGCATGACCCCAAGTACACAGAGTTGGTGGACTTCCCCTATTGTTTGTGAAGCTTCCCTATTGTTTACACTATGCCTCAGTCTACAGGTAGTAGGTGATCTGACCCCTGTCTATACTCTCTGCTCTCTCTGCTCTAACCATATGGACCTTTTTGCTATTCTGGAAAATCACATTCAGCTTTCCCATGATAGGTTTGGGTTTGCTTCACTTTCACCTCAGTCTGGACTATTCTTTCTCCAGACAATGATTGTTGATTCTTTCACTTCATTCAGGCCTCTGCTCAAAGGCCACCTCCTCAGAGAGGCACCCCTGATCACCCTACCTTAAAAAAAAATAGCACCCCCTATGACTTTATACGCCCTCATAGCCCTTTTCACTATATTACATATGTGTGTCTTTGTTCATCATCCATCTCCCCCACCAGAAAGTAAGTTCCCTGAGGATAGAGACTTCATTTTGTGCACATTATACCAGGCCTGGCACACACTAGTCACTCAGAAAACATCTGGTGAATGGAAGGCAGGAAAGAAAGCAGGCAGGAAGGCAAGGAGGGAGGGAGGAAGAGAGGGAGCCGGGAAGAAAATGTATTATCCTTGTTCAGGTTGGAATATTCTCTTTAGTTCCTAGTACAGTCTGCCAGGGTTGCCTCTGGCTTCCTGAGCTACTCCATTTGGGATCAGCCTACATAGACCTCCACCCTCATGAATTCCTAGGTGCTAAGTCTCTATGGAATTTACTCTGTCGGTTGTGTACCGTCCCTTACCATCTCTACAGGGGGCTACTTCATGATGCTCTTAAAAGTTTGCCTTTTTATACTATTTATACTATTTTTCCTTCAATTCAACCACTCCCAAAGCTTCTATAGTGGGCTTGGGACTTGGGAAACAAGGTGAGAATAGTAACACTTAATACTTATTAAGTATTTATTATGGGGCAAGCACTGACTTAAGCACTTTGCAGTGTTAACTTATTTAATTAATTCTATGAAGTACTATTATTTATATTGCAGTTGAATAAACAGATCAAGAGAGGTTGGGTAACTTTCCCCAATCACCAAGAATTTGAACATGGGTAGTGTAGCTCTAAGGCCCATGTTCTCAGCTATTATCCCTACTGATGTAACACAGACAGCACTGAGCTGGGATTTAGAAGACATAGATGCTTGCCCTTCCTCTGTGATCTTACACAATATTCTTAATTTTTTTTGAGTTAATAACTCAGAGTTGAGGTATACTCTCCTCACCTATTAAATCAAAAGGTTGGACTACATTATCTATAAATGCCCTCCATCTCCAACATTTCATAACTGGTTTACAGTGAGTTTACAGAGAGTTGTTTCAACTAACAGGTAACTTTTGGGTACATTCTACACTGCTCATATCACCTTCTGTGGCCCTTATCATCTATGTGGCAACATCATAAAATGAAAAAAAACATGATCTAGGTTCAACTCAGCTTTGCCACATCTCAACTGTGCAGCTTTCAGTAACTTATTTGATCTTCTGAATCTTTTTTAGTTTGTTTGCTTTTTGTTTTTTCTAAAATGAATCTAATATTACCCAATTTAGAGGATTTTCTCAGGGATTTAAAAAGATAAAGTATGTAAACATTACTGATAAACCTTAGGTACCCAATTAAAGGTCATTTCCCCCTCACTTTTGCTCTATACAAGTCTTGGGTGTTTTACACAGATGCCCATGTTATCAGACAAAAGAAATGAGTGCCAAGAAATGTTGAGATCTGTTTTAAACTTTTATTTGTGACCAGACATTTGCTTTATAAAATAAAACAAGAAAATTCGGGTTCCCCATAATTTTCAATTTTACTCTGTTTACTGTAGATGCAGAAAATGACCTAAACTTCATTAGGATCACCAGAGCAGGTTACAAGAAGCACCTAGGTTGCATTTTAAGAGTAGATGATATTAAGAGACACTCATATCAAGCTAAATACCAGCCTTCCTATTGAGTAGTATTAAAGGCATTTCTTGGCAAGTCCAGACTTCCATTTCTAATAATACTGTCTTTAATATTTGTTTTGATCTCCTTCTGCTGCCAGAATGCCATTTTTAAAATACCATTCTGTTCCACTAATGCACAGCCTAGTAAAATGTAATAGAAAGTGGACTCAGAAGCCCTGGGTTTGTTTCTTAGCTTCACAGTTTACTAGCAATGTGCAGTTGGGCAATGTTCTCAACTTGGTACCTTCTCTGAGCCTCTGATTCTTTATTTGATAAATAAAAATCATGATACAGTCAACCTTACCACATTGTTATGAAGCTTAAATGAGATAATGTATGGGCCTGACACAGAGTAGTCACTTGATGAAAATCGCTCAAATCTGATTGAGGAACACAAATAGGATCATTCATTCTCCAGCCCAATTAAATAAACACATCTCAAAACCATAAAAGATTTTGAGAAAAAAATCAAATACAACGAATGAGATTACTATTGCAATGTAAGCAAACCTAATTCCTATCACTTGTCACTTAACAGTGTAATGCAATGAAACAGCTAATACCTGAGCCATAGATCTGTTCCTAACTACCATGAAATGACTCAAAAGAGCCAGGCAGTCCTTCTCTTTGTTGAGTCACTGAATCATTCCCCGTCTGGAAAAGGACGGCAGCTAGATCTCCTATGTTCCATGATGGCTTGTTCTTCAGAGGTTGTTCAGGCAGAGGGACAACAATAATTAACATAGAACCCTGTTTCCTGCTGGATCCTAGTGAAATGGGCGCCATGTGTATCTAGGAGTAGGTGATGCAGGAGTAGATTCTGTCCATAAAGTCCAGAGGACTCACAGGCCCTTCATTTGAATGTTAGGTAAGTCTAGTTATCTATTTCCTGTCAAAAGACTCACTGGAATCTCCTTTATCCATATTTATCCAAACTTACAACAGTTTATACCTTCTCTTTCCCCCAAATTTTGGAGTTATTTTATAATAACAATAACAAACATATTTTTAATTTAAACATTCCTTAATCAGACAAAGAGGAATTTCTAGGATGGCTTTTTCTTCTTGGTTGTTTGTCTTTTTTGTTTTTGCTTTAATGAGTATTTACTGAGTGCCTACTCTACACCAGGTACTTTCACATGGATTATCTCATTTAATGACAACAGGACAGTAGTTGTCAAAACCATGGGCTTTAGAGAGAGAAAGATTTGGGTTCAAGTTCAGGTTCCACTGCTATGTCTAGAGGTTTGTCATTATCATTCTTAGTCATTCCATGTATATATTTATTGAGCACCCCCTTTGTGCTGGGCACTGTTAGAATCACTAAGCAAATAGCAGAGGATGAAACTGATGAAAACATCTGCTCCCCCAGAAGCTTATATCTTAACTGGTGATTTTTTATGTGCTCACTCCCCACCCATAAACAGAGTTCCCAAGTTTCTTACCCCTCATGTTAAAATCTGGGCACACCTACTCCCTACTGTAGTATATAGACTCAATTTTGTTCTACATGAACCAGATTTTTTTCAATCAGTATAGTTAAATTGGAGGAACTTACCTCAATACAATAAAGGTCATAGATGAAAAACTCACAGCTAGCATCTTTATTCAATGAAAAATAAAGTTTTCCTCTAAGATCTGGAACAAGGCCAGAATGCCCATTCTTGCCACTTCTATCCAACATAATACTGGAAGTTCTAGCCAGGACAAGTAAGGAAGAAAAGGAAATGAAAGGCATCCAAATCATAAATGAAGAGGTAAAATTATCTGTGTTTGAAGATGACATGATTTTATATGTAGAAAACCCTAAAAACTCACACAAAAAATTATTAAATCAATAAACAAATTCAGCAAATTTGCAGGATACAAAATGAAGATATGAAAATTGGTTGCATTTTTTTTTTAGATTTTGTTTATTTATTTATTCATTTATTTATTTTAGAGAGAAAGCACAAGTAGGGGGATGAGCAGAGGGAGAGGGAGAGAGAGAACCTCAAGCAGACTCCATGCCGAGTGTGGAGCCCAACACGGGGCTCGATCCCACAACCCTGAGATCATGACCTGAGCGGAAATCAAGAGTCAAACACTTGGGCGCCTGGGTGGCTCAGATGGTTAAGCGTCTGCCTTTGGCTCAGGTCATGATCCCAGGGTCCTGGGATCGAGTCCCGCATCAGGCTCCCTGCTAGGCGGGGAGCCTGCTTCTCCCTCTGCCTCTCTCTCTCTCTCTCTCTGACTTTCATGAATAAATAAATAAAACATTTAAAAAAAATTTTAAAAAAAGAGTTGCTTAAATGACTGAGCCACCCAGGCACCCTTAAAAAGGGAAGTTTTTTAAAATCCCCCCATTTACGGTGACATCAAAAAGAATAAAATACTTAAGAATAAACTTAATCAAAGAGGTGAAAGATTTGTACACTGAAAACTATAAAACACTGTGTTTTGTGCCAGGCTCAACCTATTGATAGTAATGCCATTGGCTAGAAATGGCTGGGTGCGCTCACCTAAGCTCCAGTGAGCTGCCCACAGACATCTCCCCTTTCTAAACCAATGTTACAACTGGATCAACCCTTGTGGTCCCTTCTAGGATTGCAAGATGCCCTTCAGCAATTGCCATTAGGAAACTTTGAAGAAAAAAAGAATTGATTATTTACAAGCCCTGGAGCACACAAGGCACACTGGGGGCACCGAATGAGATCCCCAATAGAGAGAGAGAGACACAGAGACAGAGACAGAGAACAGGGACCTGCGATTCTGCTTTTACTGGGATGGAGGGCGAGGGCCTAAGATTTCTTGAGCTCACTCTTTATTGGCCAATTCAAAACATAAAGCAGGAACTTGAAGTTCAGGAAGAGAATTTAAAAAAAAGTGGCCCAAATGGTCAGTTATCAAAATCAACTAAGATCTCTAAAACAGGGACCTCAGGGTGGGAAGGCAGCCTGGTTCTTTATCTACAGTGTGCCTGGCATGTGTTTATTCAAGATAGCCTTTGTTGAAGCAGATACCCCTGTGAAGTGAATGCCTAGGCAATCAAGGCTTAAGTCAAGCACTTGCATTTCAAAAAGAAAAGCCAACTTTCAGGGCTTATCCTGCACATTGATGAAAGAAATTAAATCAGATACAAATAAATGAAAAGACATCTGTGTTCATGGATTGGAAGAATTAATATTGTTAAAATGTCCACACTACCCAAAGTAGTCTACAAAGTCAATCCTTATCAAAATCCAAATGGCCTTTTTTTTTCTACAGAAATTAAAAATATATCTTGATGAAGTCCCAAAAGTTCATTTTTGCTTTTGTTTCACTAGCTTTTGGAGATGTATCTTGAAAGAAGTTGCTGTGGGCCATGTCAAAGAGGTTATTGCCTCTGTTCTCTAGGATTTTGATGGATTCCTGTCTCACATTGAGGTCTTTCATCCACTTTGAGTTTATCTTTGTGAGTGGTGTTAGATAAAAAGCTTCTGCACAGCAAAGGAAACAGTCAACACAACATAGAGGCAACCCACAGAATGGGAGAAGATATTTGCAAATGACACTACAGATAAAGGGCTGGTATCCAAGATCTATAAAGAACTTCTCAAACTCAACACCCAAAAAGCAAATAATCAAGTCAAAAAGTGGGCAGAAGATAGGAAAAGACACTTCTCTGAAGAAGACATACAAATGGCTAACAGACACATGAAAAAGTGTTCATCATCATTAGCCATCAGGGAAATTCAAATCAAAACCACATTGAGATACCACCTTAAACCGGTTAGAATGGCAAAAATGGACAGGGAAAGAAACAATAAATGTTGGAGAGGCTGTGGAGAAAGGGCAACCCTCTTACACTGTTGGTGGGAATGCAAGTTGGTACAGCCACTTTGGAAAACAGTGTGGAGGTTCCTCAAAAATTTAAAAATAGAGCTACCCTATGACCCAGCAATTGCACTCCTGGGTATTTACCCCAAAGACACAGATGCAGTGAAAAGAAGGGCCATATGCACCCCAATGTTCATAGCAGCAATGTCCGCAATAGCCAAACTGTGGAAAGAGCTGAGAGGCCCTTCAACAGATGAATGGATAAAGAAGATGTGGTCCATATATACAATGGAATATTACTCAGCCATCAGAAAGGATGAATACCCAACTTTTACATCAACATGGATGGGACTGGAGGAAATGATGCTAAGTGAAATAAGTCAAGCAGAGAAAGTCAATTATCATATGGTTTCACTTCTTTGTGGAACATAAGGAACAGCATGGAGGACATTAGGAGAAGGAAGGGAGAAATGAGGTGGGGGGGAGGAATCGGAGGGAGAGATGAACCATAAGAGACTGTGGACTCTGAGAAACAAAGAGGGTTCTAGAGGGGAGCGGGGAAGGGGAATTGGTTAGCCTGGTGATGGGGATTAAGGAGGGCACGTACTGCATGGAACACTGGGTGTTATATGAAAACAATGGATTGTGGATCACCAGATCAAAAACTAATGATGTATTTTATGGTGACTAACGTAACGTAATAAAATTTAAAAAAAAAAGAAAGAAAAAGAAAACAAAAAAAAGAAATTAAAAATATATATATTTCATATGGAACCACAGAAGGCACCAAATAGCCAAAGCAGTTGTGAGCAAGAATAACCAAGCTGGAGACCTCACAATTCCTGACTTCAAAATATAATACAAAGCTATAGAAATCAAAACAGCATTATATGGGCATAAGAAGAGACATAGAAACAATGGAGCAGAATAGAGAGCTCAGAAATAAATCCATGCAAATACAGTCAACCGATCTTCAGCAAAGGTGCCAAGAATACACGCTGGAGAAAAGATGGTCTCTTCAATAAGTGGTATGGGGAACACTGGATACCCACATGCAAAAGAATGAAATAGGACTCTTATCTTATACCATACACAAAAATCAACTCTTGGATTAAAGACTTAAATATAAGACCTGAAGCCATAAAACTCCTAGATGAAAATACAGGGGGCACTTTTCATAACATTCACCTTGGCAATAATTTCTTAGATATGACATCAAAAGCACAGGTGAAAAGAAACCTATAAAAATAGACATCAAACTAAAAAGTTTCTGCACAGCAAAGGAAGCAATTAACAAAATGAAAAGACAACTTATGGAATAGAAGAAAATATTTGCAAACCGTGTATCTGATAAAGGGTTAATCTCCAAAATATGTAAGGAACTCTTGCAACCTAATCGCAAAAAAAAACAAATAACTCAATTTTTAAAATGAGCTAAGGACTTGAATAGACATTTCTATTCTAGTAGACATGCAGAAGACATATAAATGGCCAGAAGGTATATGAAAAAAAACTCAAAATCACTAATTATCAGGAAAATGAAAATGAAACCACAATGAGATATCACCTCACACTTGTCAGAATGGCTATTAGCAATAAAAAAAAAGGGTAAGAATAGCAAGGATGTGGAGAAGTTGGAACATCTTATATACTATTGGTGGGAATGCAAATGGTTCAGCTTCTACGGAAAACAGTATGGAGTTTCCTCAAAATATTAAAAATAGTCTCCATATGATCCAGCAATACCACTTCTGGATATTTAGCCAAAAGTAATGAAATCAGGATCTTGAGAGATATTAGCACTTCCATGCCCATAGCACACCAATCCCAATAGCCAAAATGTAGAAACAACTTATATATCCACCAACAGATGAACTAATGAAGAAAATATGGTATCTACATACAGTGGAATATTATACAGTCTCAAAAAGAAGGAAGTCCTGTCATTTGCAACAACACAGGTGAACCTGGTGGACAATTATGCCAAGTGAAATAAGCCAGACACAAAGAAAAAATACTGCATGATACCACTTACATGATGACTCTAAAATAGTCAAACTCATAGTAGCGGAGATTAGAACAGTGGTTGCCTGGGGCTGCAGGGAGGGGGGAAATAGGGAGGTACTAATTAAAGGATACAAAATTTTAATTGTACAAGATGAATAAGCCCTATACATCTACCATATAGCAGAGTGCCTCCAGTTAATACTATGTTGTATACCTATAAATTTACTAAGAGCCTGGATCTTTTGTTGTGTTTTTATCACAAAAAAATAATAAGAAGGAAGGAGGAAAGTTTGGGACATTATGGCACAGATTGTGGTGATGGTTTCACAGTAGGTACTTATCTCCACACTTGCCAAGTTGTATACATTAAATATGTACAATTTTGGGGATGTCAGTCATACCTCAATAAAGTGGTTTAGCAAAAAAAGTTGATACACATTTGAAGGGATGGAATTACTAGTTTACAATTTTGCTTAAGTTTGTAGCAAAAAGGGGTGCCTGGGTGGCTCAGCTAGTTAAGCGACCTACTCTTGGTTTCAGCTCATTTCATGATCTCAGTGTCCTGAGATTGATCCCCGAGTCTTTCTCCACACTTAGTGTGGAGTCTGCGTGAGATTCTCTCTCCCTCTCCCTCTGCCCCTCCTGCTCCTGCTCTCTCTCTCTCTCAAATAAATAAGTAAATCTTTTTAAAAAATGGCTGTGGCAAAAAAGAAAACAAAAGGCGTCATTTCTATCTTCATTTATCCAGGCAGTCACTGAACAGATATGGATTGAGCACCTCCCATGTGCCAAACCTGCCTGACATCAGCAACTTTCCATGGCCCTTTGTATGCCACAGTTGTTTGTATAAATACAAAAGGAAGGTAGGAAATCTAAGAGCATTCTAAAGAGTAACATTAAGGGTAGGAGAGGTGTCATGAAGGGAAACAAGGACCAGAGTAAAAACATGAAAATAAAACTAACAAAGAAAGAAAGAAAGTGATTAAAAGAAAAATATAGTGACAAAGAAAATGACGGCACTTACATGAGGAAATGAAAAAACTAAATATATATTGAAATGAGTCGTCACCGGTCTTGAAAGCAAACCTCCATTAGAGAAACACAGGACAGTAATTGAACGTAGCAGGGACTGGACTGAACAGAACGATGAACAGAAGAGTACCTGGGAAGCTTTCAGAGGCTGGAATAAGACTGAACAAAGAAAGAGATGTAAAGATCAGATGGTCTGAATACCAATTTCAAATTGCTAGTTAGGTGCCTGTGTGAATGACTCATTGTTTCTCATTTTCTTTCCCAAATCTCATCTTTTGTAAATCCAGAAAAGCTGGCTATATAATTAGATAAAATGAGCCTGGGTCCTTGAAAAGCTTCAGTTTAATAGCAAGTACAGTCAATAGGATTCCATTTCTCTCTCCAAGCCCAATGAAGTCCATCTTATAAAGCATTAGAAGCATGTCTCTGCACAGTAATTCCCAGAAATGCATTTCACAGCCTTTAGTCAAATGAAATTAGTAGCTTATTTACATCCCCAGAAGGTTTACCAGGCACTTCCTCTTAAGTGCAATTTGTGTTTAAAATAATGATCCCATGCGGTATTTTTTTCATCAAATGAACTTAAAGGTAAGCAAAAAAGATATTTCTGTTCCACAAAATCAATCATCTGAGATTTGGTGGAGGTTCTTTGCTTATTTATATAATATGATTCATCTATAATGGTTCATTTGGTTTACTTTGATTATTGGTTGGTGAAGGCAGTATATTTGCGGAGAATATGAGGATGGGGAAGAAAAGACAATTAAAATAACCAAAACATGAGCACAAAGGGTTTAGCCCGCATCTGGTAATTAAACTTCTCAGTGTTTCAGCTTAAATTTCATTCTGCCCATTTACCAGGAGGTGACACTATGAGCCCTGCAGTTTTCTTTTGCCTGCTAGGAGCTGGCACCTGGCCCTCTTCCCAGTCCTGTGCAGATTGCTTCGACATTTCACTTCATCCGGGTGGTTTCTGTCATTTTCTGCTTGAGAAAATTGAAGGCAGAGAAGCTAAGGGACTTCCCAACACTCCTGGTGAAGTCAGCAACAGAGCCAGGCTCCAAGTCACAAGCCAATCCTTCCCCATCCAGGCAGCAGTGGCTCAGATTCTCAGCTCTGTTCCAGGTTGATTCACTCGGACAGGAGAGTGTGGGTGCTGCTGGAGAATGTTCTGGGGGTTGGATGTTACTGTGAGAAAGCCAACGCATCATTAGAACATGTTCTTATGCAGTCCTTATCTCGTTCTGAAAACTTAGTACAAGGGACATTATTCAATTTTATTAACATATCAGTGCTGTGCCCCCCCCCTGCAAAAAAACCACACAGACACACACACACAAACATTGCTTTCATGAAGTAAAAGGAAAAAGTAAAGCAAAGTTCAGTTTTAATGATTTTCTTTTTATTTTTAGGTTATTCTTTCCTGGCCCAGAAAGCCCTTATCCTCCCCATTCACTTCCCCCCCCCCCACCCCCACCCCCCGCCCCAGGTACAAGGGCCAACTGTGTTTTCTGGTGGGCAGACAGCTTTCCATCATTAGTCTCTGCATTTTATTTCAAGTCATATGACCCAGTGGGAACCAGGAGGTCTATGATTCTTTCCTAGGAGGTTTGAGAGAGAGAAAGCTGCAACGTTAGATCTCCTCCCTTCTCAGAGGCTCCATGGGAATGAGGAATATGTTTTTAATTATTTTCTGTAAGTACAAAAGGGAACCACAGTGGGCCTCCAATCTCAGCCATTTCAGCCTAACTGCCTTCCTGATTTTTTTGTCTGACATGACTTATCCAGAACAGTGGTTCTCAAACTTGAGTGAGCATCAGAATCACCCTAGAGGGTTTATTAAAACACAGATTGCTGAGTTTCACCCCCAGGGTTTCTGATGCAGCAGGTCTGGGGTGGAGCCTGATAATTTGCATTTCTACAAATGCCAGGTGATAATAGTCTGGGAACCATGAGAAGTACTGGCCTTTAGGCAATGTTTTTCACCTCCGGCTACATTAGAATTATCTAGGGAAGCTTTTTTTTCTTTAAAGATCAATGCTAGATCACAGCCCCAAAGATACTCATTTAGTTGGTTTGGATTCGTTTTCATCACTTTTCTAGATGATTCTTCCAACTGTGCTCCAAACCCTATGAGACACTGTTAAGTGTCAGGTTTCCTTTTATAATCAGCTTCTCTCCTTGGATGTCTTCGGAATGCAGCTTGAGCGGTGCTTCCTGTGCTTGCCACAATAAGCTCTCTGGTGCCACCTCCTGTTTTCCCAAAAATGTCCTCTTAACTAGCCTTCAGAGCTCACCCCACCCTTAGTCTCCGGTGGGGGGAGGGGGGCAGAGTGTGGCAATGCCCCTCCACCCCTGTCTTTCGGATGAGTCCACCTACTAACGCAGGAAAACAAGTCAGTGCTCCCTGGGACAGCTCGGTGTAGGCCAGTAACCAATCTCCTGCCTGGACAGGTTTCCAGGTATTTTGATAAAAGAGTACACAATTGAGGTGATCAGTTTAAGGCCTTCATTTCAACACTCGAAAGTGCCTCATAGTTTTGATGCAACTAACTCGATTATTAGGGAACATCACGCAGCTCAATAGTTAATTAGATTTTTATAACCAAACAGGTTCTCTTGTCCTTTCTCAGATTCTTTCAATGACAAGATGAAATGAAACATCTTCTAACATAAGGAAGACTCTACTCTTTAAAATTCCCTGGCCCAAGGCCTTTAATATTACTTCTTAACATTTAAACAAAATAGCGTCTTGAATTTTTTTCTTTCCCTTTTTGTGTCTCATACAGTGTGTACACAGCTCTTAGAGAAATTGTCTTCTATTCTTACTTTCAGCGCCCTGAAGGAAAGGAGCTTGGATATTCATTTCCTGTGTGTTTCCTGAAAGGCAAAACCTTATTAGGAAGACAGTAATAATATTCCCATTGTCTCATGGCCATTACTGTATTGTAAGTGATGCTCAGACTAGACTAAAAAGCATAGAGTCAGAGTCATTTCAAATAAAAGATCACATTCACCACCAATTAATATGTGGTAGGAATAAGGGAAAAAGTCACTCGACTTTTTCAACAGTAAAGATACCTGACTATTGCGAGGTGCCAGGCACCATGTTGGGTGCTTTATCTGAGTCTGGTACAAATTAGGAGACTGAAATTCAGAGATTAAGACATCTTGTCCAATGTTAACAGGTAGAGCCAGGATTTGAACCTAAGCGATCTTTACCATTGAAGTCCCCGAAGGCAGGATCACTAATGCATTCCTAGCACCTCGAACTCTGCCTGGCATGCAGGCACTCAATAAAATACCTTTCGAATGACAGCATGAATAAATGAATCTGACTCCCAAGCCCATGTTATCATCCACTAGATATTACTGTGCAGACGACTGGCCTTGGAGCAGATATCTAAATCTTGGCTAAGGGGCTGTGGAACAGAGGCACGTGCTACCCAGACTCTACCAGATAACAGGCAGGACCCCCCCTCTTTAGCTTGGCACATGCCTGAAACACTTAACACGTGTCTGTGGCTCAGCTTTCTGAGCAGGGAAGAAATTTGCAATTTCAATATAAGTCAAAGTCCTTGGTGTTGAGCTCTTAGTGTGCCCATCCTCTGGCATTTAACCTGTCTATCATACCCAGCCAGCAAAATCACTAACATGCAATAATAGAGACTGAAAACCATGCAAATATAGCAAGGAACTTTCATACATCAGATCAATAGGAATCTAATTTAAAGCTTCAGGACTGACAGTTTTTTCTTGTCCATTTACTACATACCCTTCTTTCCCATACAATTAAATGTGCAATTTTTGTTATAAAGTATAACCACGAGAGTCACTGAGTCATTATAATTATTAAGCAAAGCACTCATAATCATCAGCTAATCATAAGCCTTCATAATCAGGATAGTCCCCTTACTTGACATGATTTTAATTTACAAAGTGTTTCATTGATAAATTTAAATGTTGTGACAAATTAATAAATAATCAGTTACATGCAGATGTACCTATATTTTAAGTAATAACAGAACAGGCTTCTCTTTAAATAAATTAAAAAATATTAACAATGGCTGTGCTAGCTCTTCTGCACAGCAAATTGGTGTCCTTCATAAATTATTTAAAGTGTAGCTTATAAATATATTCATATGATTTTATAACTCTGATTGACAATCACTAATGAAATACTGTCTTCAAGTGTTTGGTACAATACAGAAAGAAAAAACGAATCTGTTTACAATGTTTAGATGTGTGTATTTGTGTGGGCAAATATGTGTAACCAAACATGGGCTAGCAGTTATCACAGAAGGCTCACCCTACTGTACCAATATGGAGGCTATGGTTTTTATCATAGCCAGAGTGAGCTTATACTATTCTTTAAAATGCTTCAACAGTGATAACTTGGTTGTGGACTACCTAATCACACTAGAGGTAAGGCACGAAAGTATCAGATATTCATTTTTAAAACCCCATTATAAAATATACCACCATATGCAGCCTACAGGTAAGTCAAAAGGGAGAGAACCAAGAGCTTTTTAAGCTCTTTTACTGGAATACTTGGTTTTAGTGCTGTTGCATATTGATAAAATATAGTTATTCCCCAATAGAGCTTTCTAAAATCATCTAAATGTATCTATGTGTACATTCAGAGAGAGATAGGGAGATGGAGAAACAGAGAAGGAGAGAAAGAAGAGAGAAGAGACATAGATAGAGGATGGGGGCAGAGTTTCTAGGATTTCTTAGCCTGAGCAGAATGCTCACTTCTATACTAAAGCACCTCTTAAGTGATGGGTACAGGCAAATGAGGAAAGTTTTTACTTTTCTTGGTACTCATCTTCATTATCTACACACCCATCTATTTATACATTCTGAATCCCTATGGATTTTTATTTCCAAGCCATGTCCCTTCTGTAGGAGCTACAAAGATCAGATCAGGAAGTGTGGGCAGCTGTATATAAGGCAGTCATGCTGCCATGTTTCTGTAGAGTGGTAACACTGAGGGATGGCTTAAAAGAGCCTTTAACCCCCATCTGTATCAGACCCCCACCAAGCTACTACAAATATATGTATTAATTTAAGTAAACATTGTGAGCTTCCGTGCAAACTCAGCTTTAAGACAAGTTCCCCAACACCTTTACCAAGGAGATCACCACTCTTATACAAAAATTCTGGAACAGCCACTGCATGTGTAATCCAGTGCACTTGGATTCAGTCACTCTGTGGCAAGTTAACAAGTACTTATCCCATTTGGGGAGCCCAAGAACAGAAGGACAAATCCAGAAAAAGGAAGGTTTTCTGCCTCTTAGAATCAGGAAGAAAATCCTATTCCTTGAGCTGTAATCACCTAGTAAAATATAAAATACTCTGAACCGAACCTGGGATGTATTTAGAGATAGCCTTACTTCCAGAGCTATTAAGTTATTCCATACCTTTTGAGGAAGGAAACATTTTCAGAAGAAAGAATGAGGTTAAGAGAACTGCTAATACAAGGAGATGATGTGAGCTGAATCTTAAAAGGTGAGTTGGTGTTCTCTGAGTGGCAGTCAGGTACAGGGAGGGGAAAGTAGTGATAAACTCAAGGCAGAGGGGTCAAAGTGCAAAGGCATGGGAATGGAGAAGGTATGGTTCCATGAAAGCGGGAACTAAGTCGGCCACATCCAGCATTGTATCCCCAGAGCTTAGCATAGTTGTTTGTAACATAGGAAGCACTCTCCGTATATTTGAACATTGAATGAACAAATCAATTAACTATAGGTAGTACAGTGTAGCTAATGGATAGGAGTGCTGTGTGTGTGAAACACAATAAATCTGAGAGAGAAACAGGGCCAGATTACGATAATTCCTGTAGGCCAAACTCTGAATTTTCGGCTTTATAGACAGAAAGAGACCTTTAAGAAATTTTTAAGTGGACAAGTGACATGACAACATTTGCATTTTACAAAATCACCGTGAGAGCTATGTAAAGGATGAATTAGAGACCGGGAAACCAAGTAGGAACAGATTGACATAATCCAGGTAGAGATGATGAAAACCTGATTTTAAAAAGCAACAGTGAAGATAGAAGGGAGAGATGGATTCTAGAGATGGCATGAAGGCAGTATTGATAAGGTTTGGTGACCAGCAGACATGGGCATGAGGAAATGGAAGAGATGCTTGCATGTTTGATGGTACCGTTCACTGCATTCACAAAGAGGGAGACCAGGTTTGGGAGAAAGAAAATGAGTTTCATTTTAGACATGTTGAGGGTCTAGGGAACATCAAAGGGGAGATGGCCAGAAGGTGGTCAGGAATTCAGGCAAGTCTGGTAGGGGAAAATGTTGATTTTTGTCTAAGAGAGAATTAACCACTTGATTAAGATCCTGCTTATTCATTCACTCCACAAATATCCAACTGCCTCTTCAACATCTTCACTTGTCTAAAAGATATGTCAAACTCAACATGGCTCAAACTAAATTCCTAATATTCCCTGAAAAACTTCATTGGCAGCCATCCCCGTCTCATTTGATGGAAACTGCATCTTCCTAGTTGCTCAGGCCAAAATTCATGAATGCCTGGGTCCTGGATGCCTCTCTGCCTCTCATAACTCCAATTTCAATTAGCAGCAAATCCTGTTGGATCTACCCTCAGAATATTCAGAAATGTGGCCACTCCTCACCTCTTCCACCGCTGCCTCTCTGATACAATCCACCATTATCTCTTGTCTGTAATACTGCAGCAGCCTCTTAATTGGTCCCCTGCCTCCACCCTTACCCCCTCAGGCTTTTCTCAGTATAGCAGCCAGATATCCTATTAAGATGTAAGATCTGACCTCATCTCTCCTGCTCCCCAAGCTCTTTGTATTCCAAACCCAAGAAATCTTTCCCACTGTTCCCAGTTCATACCAGCACTCACCCTACCTCTTGCCCCTTGCACTTGCTATTCCATGCTCAAGGATGCTCCTTCTCAAGGTAGCTACATATTTTACCTTCTGCTCATCCTTCCATAAATCTTCACTTTCTTACAGGGAGTCTTCTTTAATTCCTTATTTAAAAGTATACCTCCCCCAACATCTTTCTTCTAATTTTTTTCCTACAGCACATATTGTTATTTAATTATGTATTTCATTTATTTTATTTATTGTCTTTTTGCTCCACTAGAATGCAAGTTCCATGAAGAGAAGGAGTTTTGTTTTGATGAGTGATTTTTTTCCCTAGCATATATGATAGCCCTCAAATAGAATATTCTATTCTATTGGTAGAATATCTCAATATTCCATCTCAATCACTCAATAAATTGTTGCTGGAAAGAAGGAAGGATAGACTGAAGCTGTATGTGCTGAGCATTATCAATTATAGACAGAATTATAAAATACATGTCCCTCCTTGCAGTCTTTTGGCAGAAATAAGACACATTCCCATGCAAAAAGTTAAGGAACTATACAAATGCGTGCTGGAGTCATCTATAACACTACTGTGTTCTTTGGGCTTTTATGAACTTAGGTCTGTGGAAGACTATAGTGACACTCTCTGTTCTTGGATTTCTCTTTGCTTCACTGATGGACGATATTAGCCACAAAGCAGACATTTCTTTACTAAGTTCAGCAAAACTTCATACGTTTTTCAGATATAAAACAAAACTGTGGAACAGCATGTACCATCAAGCTACATAACACCACATCTTTGTTCTGTAGTCATTTACCTTACAACTCCTTTTTGTTTGATGAACTTGTTAGAGGAGAACACTTTCAGCCTTTCTATTTCTCCTCTTCAGTCCTCAAAAATTGAAATATGGTGGCAATGGAGTGAAAACAAAGAAGCATATCTCTGGTTTGGAGAGTCTGTCAGTTTATCTGTTGTATCAGGTATGGTGATAAATGTACATTCTTTATGTACACTATAGTAAGTAACTATATAGTAAATGTATACTATAGTAAGAAACATCCAGCAGAGGCCTAGATTTAACCTCTATAATGTATTCATGTAGTAAGTTATTCACTCATTTATTAATTCAAATCAGTAAACATTCATTGACTATGTGCCACTGATAGGCAAGGGTGCTATCGATGAATGAGTGACTAAGACACAGCTACCTGTCCAGGTGGCAAGAAAGACATTGCTCAGCTATAATGCAAAGAGAAAGGTGTTTCGATGGGGGGGTACCCAAGGTGCTACAGGGGTACAAAGAGATCATCACATGAGAGACCTGTCACTGCTTTCTTTGCCAACTGTAGGTAGAATCAACTGAACTTCTCTTCTTGGAAACAACAGCCAAAGCTTATATTCACTTTCTAGGAGTCTTGGGGGTTTTTTTTCCCTTTAAATAAGACAATTAAGGAAAGGACATTGAAATTTATTTATTAAGCACCTACTTTGCCATGAAATTATGTTTGAGAGAGATGCAAAAGAAAACAGGTTTCTGGATTTTAAGGGTCTTGAGGAGTACAGGTAAGTATATAAATCAATGTATAATTAAGTTTTACTTATATATCTAAGTGGAGTAGACCATGTGCAGTCTTCATGAATCCCTTCAGGCATCTTGCTAAAATACAGATTCAAATTCAGCATGTCTGAGGTGGGACCCTGAGTTTCTATAGTTCCATCCAGCTCCCAGATGGTGCCAATGCTGCTCATCATTTGACAACCCATCAAGTGACAAAGATATAAACAATAAGGCCCAACAACTTTGGAGATGTGGATTTCAATATTTAGGAAAAACCATATCAAAAAGATGAGACAGGAGACAGGAGTTGGGTCTTGAATGAAAATGATCAGAAGAGACAGACTGGAGAAAAAAAAAATGAACTGAGTACCAGAGCGAAGCAGTGGAAGATACGTTCTGGGAGAGTGAACAGGAGACTTTTCCTGGGGCAAAGAATTACTGCTGCGGGAGAGTATTAGACAACACAGATGGAATGATTGGTTGGGTCATACTGTGGGAGGCTTGGTATGCCAAGCTGAAGACGAAGGGTTTTATCTTATGATCAAATGGACACCAACAGAATTTGGAGGTGGGGGAGAAGTAACAGTTCAATTTATATTTTAGGAACATCGATCAGGCAAATATTATTACTCTAGTTTAAGGATGAGGCAGCAGATGCCTGGCTTAGAAATGCAGTGATGGAAACAGAAAGAAAAGAACGTGTGCAAGGTGAGAATCTCTAAAGACAGAAGCAATCTTTGCCAAAAAAGCCTCTATATCCTCAAATGGACAAGCTAAACATTTTAAAGGAAGACCTGATAAGACTTAATAAACTATGAAGAATGAAGACGTTAAAGATAACAATGACTCAAACCTCAATAATTAGAATGGTCATTAAACAAATGTAGATTGAGAAGAGGGTAAGTTTGGATGTAGACTTTAAAGTGATGGCAGAACTCCACACGGAAACTTCCAGCAAACTGCAGTTGCCTTGAGGTAGAGATCAGGGAAGGGGTCATCACTCAGACAAAGACGTTAGAAAAGTCAGAGGGTGGTGATCATTAAAATCTTGAGGCAGGGGTAGGTCCAGAGGAAGATCTTGGAAAGGGCTGAAAGTAGAAGGCCAAGGACTAGACTCACAGGTATGTCTTTATTTAAAGAACAGAAAGACAAATGAGCCAGCAATGCCAAAATAGACTGGTAAAAAAAATTTTTTCAATAGTCCATTATCTGTAGTATCTACACTGAACCAAATTTTGACCCATAGGACTTTTGACTTCGGCAATGTGTGAACACATTTGTATTCCATTCTTTGCACAGTCAATGCCAAGCTTTTCCTGCTGTGTCTTCAGAAGGCCTGGGTTCCAGCCGGTTTTGTCTCCTACCCGCTCTGTGGCCTCATCATCAGTCACAAGGAATAAAAATACTACATTACTGCAAGCCTCACAGGTGTTATGAAAAATGACATTAAAAATTTTTTTAAATCATAAATTTCAATGAAGCCTTTTCTAACTCATCAAGAATAAATGTAATTTACATGCCATACTCAAGCTATTGCTCAACTTAGATTACCAGGAGAAAAGATAAACAGACTTAATTTCCTAAATTAAAATAGCCAGATCGAGGTTTCTAAATGTATTCACCAGATTTTACTGAGGGCTTACGGTATGCTGGGTACTGTGATGGCAGCACACCAGATACAGAGTTAAAATCAGCATGGGGCCCGCTTTGGCAGGACTTAGACTCTGGTAAGAAAGAAGACAAACAGGAGTCATGAATGATAAAACATGAATCAATACATTACAAATGCCATAAGACCCATACGAACCGAGTCCAACGGATGTTCAGAAGAGAGGAAATTTCTGGCTAAGGGAAAGAGGAAGAAGGCTCTGAATAAGGGTAAAACTGTGACAGATGGAGAGGAGAGGGAGGGCATCCCGTGCAGGCCCAGAGGGAAGAGGGCACAGACAGGGCTTGGGCAATGGCGAGGAGCACAGTTAGCTGGGAACATGGAACAATTAGGAGAGCAGCGGGAGATAGTCAGATTGTAAAGGGCACAGATGCCAGACCAAGGAGTCAGGACTTTGTGGACAGTGGAGCATGATGAGGGCAACAAAGGACCTAGAGCAGCAAAGTAACATAATTATATCCATACTTAAGAGGGTTCAGCAGAAAGGGTGGGCTTTGCGGGGGAGAAAAGGAGAATTACCAAAATGCATGGATGTTTTTAAGTTGCTCATTAAAGTAGGGGACAGCAGTATTCTATGAAAACTGCTGCAAGCATATCCTTCCCCCCAAAATTAATTTCAGTAGGAACATGGAATTCACCCCCCTCTTTTCCTAATAATCTGTGTTTTATAGTTGAATGTGAAGTTCTAAAATAGATACACTGTCCACTGAAGCCAGGAAGACTGGCCAGGGCAAGAAGCCATGTACCAGCTCCAGTGAGTCAGGGCAGAAAGGTGGTGGGTAGAACAGCTGAAGCAGAGATTCTAAACCTTTCGGGGGCCGTAGATTCCTTTGAGACTGCACATAGTCCATAAAATGTGAAATTGCCTACAATTTCAGGGGGTTCATGGGCCCCCTGAGCCCTATACATCGAGCGCCAGACACTCCTATTAAGAACCTCTGAGCTGGAAAAGACAAAATTAAGGAAGCCCCAGAAGCACCATAAGAAGTAGCACGTAAACAACCGCAATTACAGAAGTCGGGATTACCTACACCAGATGTTTCCAATGAAGCTCCCTGCCAGAATTACCTGGGGTTATTCCGAGGGCACAATCAGACTTTTTGGAGGCAGGCAGGACTCAAAAATCTGAATTTTTAATTAACCAAGGTCATTGTGGTATGAAAGCAGGTTTTGAAATCTCTAATCTAATTTCTTTGGGACAACAGCTATAAATCCTTCCTAGGCAGATGGGACACTCTGCTGTTTCTTCTTTTTTTTTTTTTTTTTTTTAAAGATTTTATTTATTTATTTGAGAGAAAGAGGCAATGAGATATAGAAAGCACGAGAGGGAAGAGGGTCAGAGGGAGAAGCAGACTCCCTGCTGAGCAGGAAGCCTGATGTGGGACTCGATCCCAGGACTCCAGGATCATGACCTGAGCCGAAGGCAGTCGCTTAACCAACTGAGCCACCCAGGCGCCCCCACTCTGCTGTTTCTAAAGATCTTAGTAGATATCCTTCGATATGTTGCTATGGGGCTGAACTCTTAGGGGCTGAACCACTTAAACCTGACCTTAAGGTCTCAGCGCAGCTTCATTCGCTCCTTTCATTTCATCCCTCACTCAACATGGTCGCCATGCCCTCATGGAAGATACCCTTTCCTTCCTTCAGCCTTTTGCAATCCCAACCTTCCCCACTGTGCTTGTAGTTATAGTTCCTGGCCCATCATCATCATCATGGCTCTTGACTTCTCAGGACTCAATGCTAATCTCAGGTTCTAGAGGCTATCTCTTGAGAATGAGGCATACTGGAGTTCCTACTAGATATCCTCCTGCAATTCCAGGGTGACTCATTCAGAAAGTCCCATGGATCAGGAAATAGGTCGATTCCCTTAACTGACCCTTGACCTCCATACTATTTCCTGACCCTGATTCTCCCGCCTGTCTCTGCAGAAGCAATGGAAATAGCTAAAGACCAAAGGACTAGAGAATAAGAAGGCAGTTATTTAATGTATGCCTCTGATGTCCAGTGTTCCTGGTTATTTCAGGAAGAGAACCTATTATAGAATCAGGCTCTCTTACCCACCAACCAAACTGAGCCACTTTGGAACACTGTGGACCAGGGAGGCTCACCACAACCTCAAAGAGTCAAAACTGAAAATTCGAACATCGAGCAAATTCTCTGACTCCATACCTCCTAGCTTTGAGTTTTCTTGGGTGGGTGGGTTGGGCTGGGTGACAGTGGTTAGCCAGGACAGAAGAACACAGGTCGCTGCACTGACCTAGGAAGCAGCAGACACCATGAGGCATGGTCTCCAACGCCATCCTCACATGGTTCCAAACACGTTAGGTTTCTGAACCACTTAAAAGTAGCTCATGCTTGCACCTCAGCCTTTCGGAATATTATTATTTTGTTCTTGATGTAGCAGAAAGGGAAAGGATGGGAAGTCAGGGAGATCAGGTAGTTATTTACTGTGTGCCTTTGGGCCTCTTGCTTAATCTCCCAAGAGCTTCAATATTTCTTTTTTTGGGGCGGGGGGTTGGTTGGTTGGTTGTTTTTTGGCGAAATGGGCATAATTATTCCTACCTTACCGGGTTGTTGTGGATATTAATGTGGTCCATGACACACATCTGATATTAATGTGGCTCAGAAGAAGCACTCTGTCCCTTCCCTTCCCCTCCCCAGCTCTGTCATCCAGATCATTGGTTAGTCAGCTTACATTGCAAGGTGCTAGGACTTGGAATCTATCCCTGAACACATCCCTACCTTCTATTCCAGAGCATAACCCAACAATAAGAAGCTAGGTGATCAAGAGCAAATTCACTTAACCACTTAAAACCTCAGTTTCTTCATTCTTAAAATGATGGGTTTGTATGAACGATCTCCCTCTGGCTCTTTCCCTCACTGACCCTGCACGAGAGGTAAACCAGCCCTTTCTGAGTTATTAGCATGCAACAACTGTGACTGCAGCCGTGTCCCAGGCTGTAACCACAGAAAATAGCCCACTGAGATTCAGAACAGAGGGGAAAGTATTTGAGGATGAACAGCAGGAGACCTAAAACATTACAGCCAGGTAGAAACATACAGAGAAGAGAGATAATGTTAAATTACAGTTGAAGTGAAGGTGGAAATCACAGCAACAAAAGCCGTACCAGCCCGAGAGGCTAATAGCAGAGTCTGCGACATGAGACAAAATGTCATTTCCAAAGGTTTTTAATAACTGTGCTTCTGCAAGAAGATTTGTAATTACAAACATGAACAATCCTCGGCATGTATCATTTCTAAAGATAGAGGCTGTTACTCTGTTCCAGATGAAGAGCTAAAGAATATCTCACACCGGTTGGTACATGACAAGGCAGTAACAACCAGACAATTAGGATGATGCATCAGCAGAACTGGAGTCGCAATATCCCATATACAGATGCTAATTCCATTGACAAGGAAGGGACGTCACCATCACATCAGCAGCGGAAGTCTCTAGATAAAGGAAAACTGTATCACACAAAAGAGGAAGACATTCTACGGGGTAGAACAGTATACCACTTTGGTCCTACCTGAACAAGCTCTCAAAGGCAATGAAGGATCATTTTATTTTTATAAAAGGCAGCCAAGAAAAATATTTTTAAGTGAGGGAGTTGGTGGATAGAAAATGTAGGGGCACCTGGGTGACTCAGTCAAATGTCTGCCTCTGGCTCAGGTCACGATCTTAGGGTCCTGGGATCAAGCCCCGCATCGGGCTCCCGGCTCAGTGGGGAGTCTGCTTCTCTCTGTGCTCCCCGCCCCCCACCGCCACCGACTCATGCTCACTCGCTATCTCTCTCTCTCAAATAAATAAATAAAATCTTTTTAAAATTTTTTTAAAAATGTAAATCCCTTAATATTGAGTTATTGGTTTGCCTGTGAACCCTATGCTTTGTTGGGCTTTTCTAGGGTTTGTAACATTCACTGCTTATAGTAAATGATAGGCAAGCCAGGTAAGTTTAAGAGACAGTAAGTTAGATTGCTCTCAGGTGGAGTCATCCCTTGCACCTGCTTTCTTTCTCTCACATCCCACGTATACTTTGTCCGGAAATCTGTCGACCCCGCCTTCAAAGCACATCCAGAATGGAAACTACTTCTCACCACCATCATCACCACCACCCAGAATTAGGACTGCGGGCTCCCTGCACCTCCCTTTACCCCTCCAAAGTCTGTTCCCCAACATGGCAGCCAGAGTGATGGTTTCCACTCTTAGGCTCAAAATCCTTCAGTGGCTCCCCATTTCACTCAGAGCAAAAACCAAAATCCTTCTTCACTGGCCTAGAAGGCCCACAGGGCTCCCTATTAACCTCTGCCCTCCTTTTCTTCACTGCCAGCACATCAGTCTCCTTTCTTCTCCCACACTCCAGGGAAGCTCCCAACTTAGGGAATTTGCATTGGCCATTGCCTCTGCCTAGAAGTGTCTTCCCCAAATATCCACCACACATGCTCACTTCCCTTGAGAGTTTACTCATATTGCACCTTTTCAATGAGGTGAAACCTGGCCACCCTTAAAGTTATAGTTGGCTACTCCCATCCTTAATCTGCTGCTCCTGTCGCTCCCTAGTTCCTTCATCTTTCTCTACTTATCACTTTCTAACATCCTTATTGAGTTTCCTGACTTATTATATTTATCACTTTCTTTTTTATCTCTTCATACTAGAGGGCAGGGACCTTTGTTTTGCTCTCTGATATAACCCACGTGCCTAGAACACTGTCTGGTACACGGTAGATATACACAATTATTTGTGGAACGAATGAGTAAATATAACAGAAAATCCAACTCAAACTGGCTTAAACCAAAAGGAAATACTGTCCCATATAACTGGAAGTTGAGAGGTGTGAGGGGAAATCAGGAGGAATCTCTGCTTCCCTGTGATTCTTCTAGGTCAATTACTTCATCGGGCTGACAACAAGGTGGTTGCAAAAGTTCTAGGACAAATTTGGGGTGGCCCAGGCTGGGGCAGGTAGTGGGGATGGAGGATGACTCTTTGAGACTCTCTTTTAAGAGTGAGGACACTTGAGCTAGAAACCCCAGCAAACTTCTGCTAGCATCTCATTGGCTCAAATTGAACCAGTCTTTGTTGCCAGGGGAATGATGTGCAGTGCTTTGCCTCACTGGAAAGAGGGCTGGGAAAAAGCAGAACGGATTTAGCTAAGATTAATCAAAACCCACCTCGACCCCATAGTCACCTCACAATGGGGGAGGAGTGGGATAGATAGTTAACCCTAGTGTCCACTTCTCAGAGTTGACCAGATAAGACGGGCAGGTAGATAGAAGGCACGGGGGAAAGAACGGATTTGGTCAAAATGGAGATGATGGAAAACTGAACATTCTGAAAGCATCACAATTGATTTTCCTGGTGGTGATGCTCTGAATCCAGTAGCATATGAGCTTTATGACTTACTGGACTTGCTCAGGAGTATTGGAAGCATTTATGGGGACTGCACAGAAGCCCTACTCACGTGTGACAGTCTCACACCATCCCTGCTGATCCAGATTCACACAGCAAATATGGTTAGCAGTGAATATGAAACAAAGTTGTTATTGATTCTGGTTTCACTGAAAACCAAATATAACAAATATTTCACACTCTTACAGTTTGTAGATGGGGAAAAGTTGACTGAAATATGGAATACTCTTTATTTGTTAAATTCATGACGTGGGATGAGATGGAGACATATGGGACACGGAATCTGAGATTTCTGCAGTGTTTTGCTTCTGCATAAACCATGCAGAAGAGCTTATCACTTCTCCTGATTTCCAGTCAATGATCATTCCTCCTGGGATTTGGCAAGAGCCCATCTCTGCTATCTGTTGAAAAAAAGCTGTGGGGAATGGGAAAACATTGTCTAATCAAATTAGAAAGGTCAACAAAATTTCTGAGAGAGGAATGATTAAGAAGAAAAAGTTTTAGACACAGTTTGTATGCACAATTTCAGGCAAACAGTGAGCAGATTATAACAGGATTATATCTATTCATACTGTGAGTGGGACTTCATGGAAATAACTTATTAGCAGTTAGGTTCCTAGACATAAACTCCCACACAAATGATACAGTGGAGATCATAATCTCTTAAATCCATGTAGCGAAAGAAAAATTTGAAATTTTTAACTCCAAGATTATTTCATTCTATGCTTTGACTCTCTGGATCATTTTGGAGTAGTTTTTTGTTTTGTTTTGTTTTAATTTTTTCTTTTCTTCTTTTTTTTTTTTAATCAGTCAGGGGGAACAGAGTTGGGATAGGGACACAGTTTTCAACACGACTTACTATATTTCCTAGATTGCAGATGTATATAATTGTATAGTTATGGAAGGCAAAATAATGGCCCCAAAGATCATATGTGCTAATCCTGTGACCTATAAGTACATTAAGTAACATGGCAAAGATGTATTAAAGTTGTAGATGGAAATAAGTCTGTTAAACAGTTGACTTTAAAATAAGGAGATTATTGGGGTGCATGGGTGGCTCAGTTGATTAAGCATTTGCCTTTGGCTCAGGTCATGATCCCAGGGTCCTGAGCCCCAGGAACCCCCCCACCTCAGGCTCCCTGCTCAGCAGGGAATCTGCTTCTCCCTCTCCCTCTGCCCCCCCCCCTGCTCATGCATGCGCTTTCTCTCTCAAATAAATAAATTTTTAAAAATAAATAAAATAAGGGGATTATTTTGGATTATCCTAGTGGGCCCAAAGTAATCACAAGGGTCCTTGAACGTAAAAGAGAGCATGGAAGAGGGAACCAGAGAGATGGCACCATCAGCCTGACTTTGATAGCTTCAAAGATGAAGGAAGATGGAGATAAGCCCAGTAAATTGGACAGTCTCTAAAGATAGAAAATGCAAGGGAATGTATGTATTCCTCCCTAGAGCCTCCAGAATAGAATGCACCTTGCTGACACCTTAATCCTTGCCCAGTGAAATCCATGTCAGACTTCTGAACTGAAGATCTGTTAGAAAATAAATTTGTGTTGTTTTAAGCCATTAGTTTTGTAGCAACTTGTTACAGCAGCTATAGAAAACTAATACAGCTATCATTTTATAGAACCACATATTGCAAATAGAAAGGTACTGAAATAGCCTTGAGTTTGGAACATTCTCATATGCTTAATGAAATAGATTAAAGGCTGAACAAGATCCAGTCCAATCCACCTTATCAAACGGGAGCACATTTCAGGAATTGAGCTCTGCTATCTGTGTTTATGGACACTTCAAGAAATAGCAGTGTACTCCCCACTAATCACAAACCAGAAGACTGCTGAACAGAATGTACAACTGTAAGGATGTAGGAGGAAACACGAATTTGATTTGCTTTTCATACAGAGGCAGATTCTTATTTCTATGATCTCTATTTGCCTGAATATAAGAAATCTTTTCCTTTTTTTTAAAAAACTATGAAATTTTCTCATTTGAATTCCAGCATGTTTGGATGAGTTTTGGTGTTGTTTCTGACATGGACTTTCATATTTAAAGATAAATGACAGGAATCACTATCTATTGGGGTGCTTGATGCATAATCATTCCATGTATATTGGAATAAAATACTTATTTGTTCACATTCAAAGCACTGCCCTAGGCAGCAGGGTGCAATGGTCAATAATCTCCATTCAGCTCTTGCCTTCCCAGAACTTAAAGTCTAGTTGGGAAAGCAGACACCTACCAAGGTCATCACAACACAGTGTGGGTTAGTGCTATAATAGAAGGGCACTTTGCTGAAGGGCACCTAACCCAGTCTTGACAGAGAGGAGGGGATTTTTAGAGAAAGCAGTCCCTCTGGCACTGCCTTAATTAGGTGGCTGATTTATGTCTGCAGAGCTGGGTCTTGTTCCTCGGTCTCTTTCTCCTAGTCAGTTTGAATTCCTTGCTCAGGGACTCACCCTGTTCCTGGGCGTTGAATGGCCATTCAACACATGTTGTAAGGAGGAGAAAATACATGTGTTAAACATGTTTTGCTGACACATAAGTTACAGTGCTGTTGGCCTGGAGCCCAGTGTTAATGAATCAACAATGTATATAAAATAAGTTGTCTTCAAAGGTAAACCTACATAAAACAATGTTCTATATTGATCAGTTGGCAAAATCATGGGATCAGAGGTTATCTTTTCCCTAGGAGCACTGATTCAGTGTTGGCTAACTCTGTATTCATAGTTACAGAATGTAACTACCGTCTTTCTTTATGCCAAAATAGAAAAAAGAAATCATACCATGTCGGGTTTGGCCGGCAAACCCTGAGACAGCTAATGAGAAGATGACTCCAGACACCTTAGTAGGAGAAAGGAGAGGGCTGGGGACCAGATGCTCCAGTGGCAAAAGGCCTCAAACCAAGCTTTGTCTCCACTTTTATTGGGGTCTTATCAATACACCAAGTACAAGCACAAAACAAGGAGGCAAGAAGTTTGTGAAGTACATGACCACCATAGGTGCCTGTTTTTCTTCAAAATTTAAACATTTACTCCCTAGAGGAGAACCTTGAGCCGCAGTAGGAATCTGGCCTCTTTCAGCCAAGAAACTTCAAAGGAGGCTCAGCGTTCCGGGCACTCCTCCTTTGCTTTTCAATGAGTCCCATCCAGGGAGGCACATACAAGTCAGATTTTGTCTATCCAGGCACTGTGAATTCCCACATTACCATTTGTTAATTTTTGTATCCTGCCTTTTTTTTTCACTTAACCTACATTCTGAACACTTTCAATGTTATTACATATTTTTAAATATGATTTTATTTTTTTAAGATTTTATTTGTTTATTTGAGAGAGAGAGCACAAGCAGGGGGCAGAGGCAGTTGGAGAGGGAGAAGCAGACTCTCCGCTGAGCAGGAAGCCCATGTGGGCCTTGATCCCAGGACCCCAAGATCATGACCCCAGCCGAAGGCAGACACTCAAACGACTGAGCCACCCAGGTGCCCCTAAATATGATTTTAATGATGTATTTGACCAAATGGATCTCCTTGATTTATTAGAGTCCCTCTTGCTAGATGTTAGGTTATTTCTAAAGATCATTCTTATATATACATTTTATGTTTTTCTTTCATTAATTAATTCAACAAATATTTATTGAGTTCCAACTATATTTCAGGCCTCATGCGTAAGGATACAAAAACAAACAGGATGGATATTTATTCTCAAGAGTCTCTGTCCTCCTGAAGTTTGTAATCAACTGAGAGGGACAGATAATAAGCATTTACACAAATAATTCATTAGAATAGTAATAAATGCTAGCAGGGACAAGGACGGGAAGCTACAAAAGCACACAAGAGAGCCTGATCTTAATGAGGGAGTAGTTCCCTGATAAGTGACATTTTCAGCTGAGCCCTGAAAGAACTCAGGACCAGAATGTACTAGACTCCTATAGTAGAGGTAGAGGGAAAGGATTTTTCTTCTCTCTTCTTCTGTCCCTGCTCACCCTCCCACAGCACAAACCAATGGTGCATCAGTAGGCTTCGCCTTCATGGGCATGTGACCACAGGGTCTGGCTCCTGTCTGGCTGTCTGCCCACATCCAGTACCACCCATTCTTCCACCCCTAGAGGTTAGGGGGACTATCAGCCCAGGCTAAAGGATGTGTCTGCCTGGATACGACCCAGCACATAACAGCCAGCAGACCCCACAGGACCCAGCTGGCAGAAAAGAGGGGGTCAGATACAGCTGCAGACTCCCCAGGATAAGGCCTGGGCTCAGCCGTGGGGTAAGGCAAACAGATGTACTGAAGCTTGGCACTGGATGGGGCCACCACAAATACAGTCCAAACCCCCTCCCCGTGCCCTTTCTTCCAGTTGAGCAGGTGTTCAAAATCATCCTTTGCTGTGGTTTGAAAGATCAAATTCAGAGTGCCAGTGGCCATTCAGGGATGTAGGTTTACAATAGGTGAACAAGTCAGTAGTATTCAAGTCAAGAACCAGTTAAATCCATCAGCTGACCTCATTCTACACCTTAAGGACCGCATTACGTTAAGAGGTCCAAGTGTCCACTTTGCCAGAAAACCTTTGAAACCATTTTCTTTGAGACTATTTCTCCACGAAATATGTCCACAGAACTTGAGACAAGTGAACATCAGGAATTGGGATGTGCAAAGCTTAATTATCTGGGAATTACTGGGGGGAGTATCAGTCTGGATTATATCAAGCAGAATTTAAAAGAAATGCAATTTGACTGCTGGGTATTGACCCCAAAGATACAAATGTAGGGATCCAAAGGGGTACGTGCACCCCAATGTTTATAGCAGCAATGTTCACAATAGCCAAACTGTGGAAAGAGCCAAGATGTCCATCGACAGATGAATGGATAAAGAAGATGTGGTATATATACACAATGGAATATTATGCAGCCATAAAAAGGAATGAGATCTGGCCATTTGCAACGACGTGGATGGAACTGGAGGGTGTTATGCTGAGCGAAATAAGTCAATCAAAGACATGTATCATATGACCCACTGATATGAGGAATTCTTAATCTCAGGAAACAAACTGAGGGTTGCTGGAGTGGTGGGGGGTGGGAGGGATGGGGTGGCTGGGTGATAGACATTGGGGAGGGTATGTGCTATGGTGAGCGCTGTGAATTGTGCAAGACTGTTGAATCACAGATCTGTACTTCTGAAACAATGCAACATGTTAAGAAAAAAGAAAAAGAAGAAGATAGCAGGAGGGGAAAATGTGAGGTTGTAGGAGGAATACTGGTCTGGGTCTTCAGTGTGAGTCCTAGTCCTTTCTATGATGTAACTAGCTGCGTGACTTTGACAAGTCACTCTATATCTCTGAGGCTTAGTTTTCCTATTTTTGCCCTACCTACCTCACAGCTTCTGCGGAGTATAGATCAAGCCACGTTGCTTACTCTCCACGTCTGTTGTAGTGATCTTAAAGTGGGGAATACATACTCCTGGGATGTGCAAGGTGATTCACTAGAGCAAAGGAGGACAATATCGGAAATTCCAGTTATAGTTATTTTTAATCTTGGCCTTTTAAAAAATTTCTGTCTTTGGCATATGTTTTGTAATTAACATAGCATTACACTTAGGTAAATTACAAATAAATAAATATATGTTGGAAGTTTTGCTAACATTTTTTACTGATAGGGGTGTGTGATAAAAAATGTTGGAGGTCCAGTGGCCTCCAGGATAAAGTCCAAATTCTTTACTGCAGAATTAAGCCCCCTACGAACTCTCTATACCCATTTCTTGCCCGGGCCTCTCCTCCTACCTAATTAACCAAACATGCCAGTATTTCCATAGCTTCATTGTCTTTGCTTATTCCACTCCCTTTGCCTGAAATCTCTCTCAGCCCCCTACCTTCCACTTGAAGACCCCCTACTCATCTCTCAAGACTCAGCAAAGGAGTAACTGCCTACATGAGTCCTTTCCCAAACCTCCCAGATACATCAAATGACTCCTTCCTTGGACTTCCAGTAATCTTTGGCACACCACAAATTTGCTTAGCAAATTCTCTCAACACAAATGAAACTTCAGCTGGTTATAGGCTAAATTGTTATCAATTCCAAAGCAGCAATACCCAAATTAGTATGCAATGCAAAAAGTTAACTTCTATCCTGAAGCCCTTGACATCCAGGATACAAATTAATAAGTGACTTATTTACCAGCCATACACCGTGATTCTCTAAAAAAACACTATGATGACAACATATATATTAATCCTAATAAGGTTTCTCCAAAGCATCTTTACAGAAACTTCAAATTCCATACCCTCTGGGCTCATATTAGCTGCTGCTCACCTCAAGTTTTCACCCAGAGAGGCAGTTTGAAGCTGATTTGGCACCTCACCCAGCTTTCTAACAGTCCCCAGGTGAAAAAGAGAAGAAAACTGTTACAAAATCAGGATCAGAGTTCATAAACTTTTGCCTTTGCTTTCTATGTAGCCTAGTTGAGATTCACTCTTTCCCAGAGCATATGTTAGAAAGAGCCCCCTCCCCCCACCTTCTCACCAAGGTCTTCTCTATTCATTGCAAATAGCAAGCCCATCTCCACTTTGCTCAACCCTCAGGGGCTCCATGCTCCCTGACCTCACAAAAAGTTCATGCCCTGCTCTGCCTTTGTCAATACCTTCAGCGGTTCCTTCCAAGACATTGTTCAGGTTCTGTGATAGGATCTATTCTTAGTGAACCCATGCTGGGAAGTCTTAAACTTTCACATTTTCATCCAAGTGACTTCATAGTTTGGTCTCAGTATAAATAACTGCAGTTTGTATGTGTTTTCCCCCCACCAAGGATGGACTTCAACCTTCAAAGTCAGGGTATTAAAGACTCTTTCAGAACTGCAATTGTATTTGTAGGAGAAGCACTCATTCTGTCTCAGGTTTTCCTGTGTCCCTTTATTTTTCTATCCATGACACTTGAAACAGTGGTTCTCAGCCCTAGTTGCACATGAAAATCATCTGGGGAGCTTTTAAAAGGCACAGATGCTTGGACTTCATCCCATATCAATTGAATCAAAATTCCTGTGAGTAGAGCATTGGTATTTTTTATAGCTCCCAGGTGAAAGGTGCAGCCAGGGTTGAGAACCAGTGCCTGTAAGTGTCAATTAGGATTGTTTTGCTCACATCACCTGATCGGGATTTTTAAGAAAGATATCCCATTGAAATCCATGGGAATTTAATCTATGTTAATAATAATGGCGCTTTATATTTTCTCTGGAGATTTTAACATTTTATGGTACTCTCACAACTCATTTGCTGCATAATCAGTCAATATTTATGAAATACATATCAAGGACCATACTAGGTGCTAGAACAAAAATGATGAAGAAGACATGACCCTTGCCCTTCAGAGACATACAAACGAGTTAGTGAAATTAAACAGATACACTTCCAGACAAATTTCAGGTGCTATATATAGAGTAAGATGGAAGTCCTGACCTGTACTCCTCACCACAATTTCTGTGAAGTCAAGAGCCTTTGGACAAGATACAGCTGTGTATTCAATTATGCGATCCTTCCTTGTCTTACCAGAATATGAGAGAGAGTCTGACAAAGGAACCATAAAACATCATCGGGATGAGACTGCATTAGTACCACTGTACTGAGATCTACGAAGGGAGTCATTTAACTGAATGAATGAGGAATAGAATGGTCTCAGTAGACAAAGAGCTGCCATGTACATGTAAGAATAAACGATCAACATTTAAAGAAGGCAATATGGCATGACATTAGAAAGAACACTGGCTTTGGAGACAGGGGTCTGAGATCTAATCCTAACTCTGCTACTTAATATGCCTAGCATGAGCTTGGGCAACTTGCTTAAGCTTACTCACCACTGAGGGGCTGAATAATTTCTAACCCCTAAGACTGATGTGAATATTAAATAAACTTTCAATAGAGGTTCTTTTTCCTCCCCTTCCTCAACAAACAGAATACCATAATTGGGCTAGCCACTAAAATTGGACTGAACATTGAATATAATTCCTTCCGGCTTGGGACATGCAGAAGGCATTTTAGGATCTTCTATTACATTTTCTTATTGTAAATTAAAGAAATGCTTGCTTCTTGTTAGAAAGACTGTTGACTCAACTAGTTTTTTGTATACAGAATAATAGCTACCGTTTATTGAAGGCCTACTCGGTTCCAGGATTTCTTTGGCTAGTCTACATATAATACTTCATTTTCACAGCACAACTTGCAGCAAGTATTACTGTCTTCATTTTATAAATGAAGTTAATTGGTAGAGGGCCCACAAACAGAATCCGGTCCGATTTGTTCAAAATCTTCTCCATTAACTATTATGTTAGGTTAAAGAGTATGAATCTAAAACCTCACTTCATAAAGTCTTTCACAGAACACTAGCTTCTTGAAATATAAATATTCATTCCAGAGTGAAGACTGTTTACGATAGCTGCATCTGAGAAGTTCACAAAAACACTTCGTATTATTAAAGATTCTATGAAGCTCTGCATGGAGGAAACCAATTTATTTTTATTTAACCCTAATTTCTCAAATGTATTTAACCATGGAAACTTTTCTGGTTTCCAGGATTACTTATTAACATCACCCAGGAACAAATATTCAATGACCACTAGTTTGGAAAATGCTTATCTAAAGAAACCATAAGACAACTTCCATTTGATATGTTGATATTATCAGAAAGCCAAAGACCGATGAAACATTGTTTTCCTAACCCTTTGGAAGATTTAGTAGGTATAGAACAGGGAAGATTATATGGCTCTTTTTCTATAACAACAATTCCATACAGATAAGCCTTTAGTCTCCACTGCTTGCCACTCCTCAAGCTTGGTCCCTTTAACAAATATGAAATGTGTTTTAGAAAGACAAAACTAAAGGTATTAGGGTTCTGAACATCCTGGAATTATACTACCCTATTCAGGTGAGCTTTTCAGAACAGAAGGAATGACTGCACTGCATATCAAACAACTCATGAGAGAAAACATCTCTTCTTACACAAGTGGCTACGACTAAAGAAATCTTGCTCCTTATAAAGAATTCTCGATGGTAGAGCTGCAGGGCTGATTGATGAGTGCTGCCTACCACAGTAGGGAAATTGCAAAGAGAAACTGCACACACAACTGAGAGGAGCACACTGTGCTAATCTGCAATTCCCCATGGTCTCCTGCTGAGGTCTGGAGGCTGTAGAGGAAGGACATGACAATGGAGAGAAATCAGAGACAGATGGGAGGGGGCTGTCGCCAGTGAAAGCCAGGAGGGCTGAGGTTGGTGCCTTTATGCCTCTATTGCACTGAACTCTGTCGAGCAGCGGCTGAACAACATGATATAGATTTAGAGCTTGTTAAGATCAGATGCACAGGTGTGTCCCTTCCCAGTAATCCACAGAGGCTTTGAGAAAGTACAATCAGGGTCATCAATTTCTATCTGGGAAAAGTGCCGACATACAGTTTCCTTAAAGAAATGGGAATTTTGGTTTAGAATGTTGAAATACCAATCTGAAAACGGAGGTTAACCTTGAGGGGATAGATGAAATGATGAAGGACAGTATTAATTGAGAAAGCAGCTATGAATGGCTTTCCCTTCCTATCACATACAAAACTGTATAGGAAATATTTGACAACATAATAAGCTGAGTTTGGGTTCTCTTTTTCCCCCAGAGACAAAAAAAATATTGCAACAAGATATCAATATAAATTTTAAAATGGTAATACAGCATGTTCTATCTCAAGTTTTAAAGACTTCACCTATCTCTGAAGTATACAGAGCCACTATCTGATGAAACTATGCTATCCCCAAATATAATCCTAATAGAAAAAAGGAGAAAAGGGTCTCTATTAACTTGCTGCTTTGAATTTACCCAGAATCTAAAATTTGGTTATTTTGTCTTCCCTTTATTCTCCTATAAAGAAGTCATTTTCTTTAAATACTAGATAAATTCCTAGGGCATAAGAAATGAATTTTTCCCTTTGGCCAGTAACTAGAGGTCCTCAAGGTCCTCTAATTTTAAAGTTGTACTTCAGTTATGTTCAAAATAGACTGAGTTTGAAAGATATTTTTGATTAGGCTCCATATTTAAAGTATAACAGGGGATGTTAAACTTTACAGTGCATTTATCAACAACTCAAGTCACCAGTGTCCATGATGGACAGAATCAGGTTGATTTCACTTCCCAGGGTAGGAGAGTAGCCTAACAACTCTGATTATCCTCGGGCTATTGCTCCTGGTGCCTTAAAAGCCATTCCTGAAATGTCAGTTGCTGACACCATCATTTTCTGCCAGAGATGCCAACATGGTAAACTTCTGAATTGCCCCCCTAGCAAAAAGGAAAAGAAAAGAAAACTACAAGTGCCCAAATTTACACCACATCATTTTTCATAATAGCTTTATTAAGATATAATTCATATACCATTAAATTTAATCTTTTATGGGGTACAACGGAGTGGGTTTTAGTATGTTCACAGAATTGTGCAACTGTCATCACTAATTTTAGAAAATTTTCGCCATCCCTAAAAAGAACCTTGTACCCATTAACAGTCACTCTCTATTCCTCTTTCCATCCCATAGACTGGGCATTTCTTATAAATAGAATCATACAATAGGTGGTCTTTCCGGTTGTTTTCTTTCACTTAGCATAATGTTTTCAATGTTCGTCCAAGCTGTAGCATATATAAGTACTTCATTCCCTTTTATTGACAAATTTTTTTTCCATTGTATAGATATACCATATTTTATTTATCCATTCATCAGCTAATGGGCATTTGTACAGTTTTCCACTTTTTGGCTATTATGAATAATGCTGCTAGAAATCTTCATGTACAGATTTTTGTAGAGACATATGTTTTCAGTTATTTTGGGTATGTACCTAAGAGTGGAATTGCTGGGTCATATGAAAAATCAAAGTTTAAGTTGTTGAAGTACTGCCAACTATTTTCCAAAGAGGCTGCACCATTTCACAATCCCACCAGTAATGTATAAGGGTTAAAATTTCTCCACGTCTTTGCCTATACTTGTTATTGTCTTTATTTTTTTTTTTATTTTAGTCCTCTTAGTAGATGCAAAATGGTATTTCATTATGGCTTTGATTTCCATTTCCCTAATGGCTAGTGAGGTTGAGCAAATTTTCATGTGTGTATTGGCCATTTGTATATCTTTTTTGGAGAAATGTCTATTCAAATCCTTTGGCCATCTTTTAATTAGGTGGTTTGTCTTTTTATTATTGACTTGTAACAGTTTATTATATGTTGTGGATAGAAGTCTCTGATCAGATTTATGATTTGCAAATATTTTCTCCATTTCCATGGATTATCTTTTTATTTTCTTAATGATGTCCTTTGAAGTACAAAAGTTTTTAATTTTGATGAAGTCCAATTAATTTATTTTTTCTTTTGTCACCCATGCTTTTGCTGTCATATCTAAGAGGCCATTGCTGAATTCAAGGTCATGAAGATTTATTCCTGTGTTTTTCTTAGGAGTTTTGTAGTGTTAGCTCTTTCATTTAGGCCTATGATTTATTTTGAATTAATTTTTGTGTATCATGTGAAATAGGAATCCAGCTTTATTCTTTTGAATGTGGATACGCAGTTGTCCCCATTTGTTTTCCCATTTTCCTTCCATTGGGTTGTCTCGGCACCCTTGTCAAAAATTAATTGGTCATTAAGAGTTTACTTCTGAGTTTTTTATTCTATGTCATTGTTCTATATTTCTATCCTTCTGCCACTACCACACTGTCTTGATTATAGTAGCTTTGTAGTAAGTTTTAAAATTGGAAAGTATGAATTCTCCAACCTTGTTCTTATTCAAGATTTGTTTAAAACTCTTTGAATTTTTCTGTTCTTTGTATTTCCATGCGAATTTTGGAATCAGCTAATCAGCTTCTACAAACAAAGGCAGCTGAAATTTTGATAAGGGTTGCACTTAATTTGTTGATCAATTTGAAGAGTTGCCGTCTTAACATTGTCTTTTGATACATTTCTACTTATTTAGGTCTTCGTTAATTTCTTTTGATAATGTTTTATAGTTTTTAGTGTATAAGTCTTTCATTTGTCTTAAAAATTTATTCCTAATTATTTTGTTCTTCTTGATGCTAATGTTTAAAGAATTATTTCTTAATTTCATTTCTGAATGAGTCATTGATAATATATAGAAATACAACTAATATTTGTATATTCATCTTATATCAGGCAACCTTGCTGAACTTCCTGATTAGTTCTAATAATGTGTGTATGTGTGTATGTGCGTGTGTGTCTGTGTCTGTGTGTGTGTGTATTCCCTAGGATTTTCTACATAAAAGATCATATAATTTGTAGAGAGAGATCATTTTACTTCTTCCTTTTCAATCTAGATGCATTTTTAAAAATATTTATTTATTTCTTTATTTGAGAGAGAGAGAGAGGTTGAGAGAGAGAGCACAAGGGGGGGGTCAGAGGGAGAAGCAGACTCCCCACCGAGCAGGGAGCCCGATGAGGGGCTCAATCCCGGGATGAGCCAAAGGCAGTCGCTTAAACAACTGAGCCACCCAGGCACCCAATCTAGATGCATTTTATTTCTTTCTTTTTTTTTTTTTTTTTGCCTAATTACCCTGATTAGAACTTCCAATACAATGTTGAACAGAAGTGACAAAAGCATACATCCTTGTCTTGTTCTTGTTCTTAGAGGGAGAGCATGCAACCTTTCACCAGTAAGTATGAATTTAGCTATACTGTTTTTGTATATGGCTGTCCTTTATCAGGATGACAAAGTTCCCTTTTTTTTTCTAGTTTGTCAAAATATTTTACTGTGAAGGAGTGTTTGGCTTTGTCAAATGCTTTTTCTGTATCTATCTAGAGAATCATGTCATTTTTGTCCTTGTTCATAGTGTACGCATTCTACTTGTTCATGGTGTATAATCCTCTTAATATGTTGCTGGACTAAGTTTGTAGTGTTTTCTTTCTTTTTTTTTTTTTTAAAGATTTTATTTATTTATTTGACAGAGAGAGACACAGCGAGAGAGGGGACACAAGCGGGGAGTGGGAGAGGGAGAAGCAGGCCCCCCGCAGAGCAGGGAGCCCGATGCGGGGCTCAATCCCAGGACCCTGGGATCATGACCTGAGCCGAAGGCAGACGCTTAACGACTGAGCCACCCAGGCGCCCCTGTAGTGTTTTCTTAAGAATTTTTACATCTGTATTCATAAGAGATATTGGTCTATAGTGTTCTTTTCTTGTGATGCCTTTGTCTCATTTTGGTAACAGGGTAGTATTGGTCTCATAGAAATAGTATGAAAATATTCCCTCCTCTTCTGTTTTTTTGGAAGAGTTTATGAGGATTGGTGTTAATTCTTTTTTAAGCATTTGGTAGAATTCACCAGTGAGGTCATTTTTACCTGGGCTTTTCTTTGTGGGAAGTATTTTTATTACTCATCTAATCTCTATACTTGCTATGTTCAAATTTTCTATTCTTTAAGTCCATTTCAACAGTTTGTGGCTTCTAAGAATTTGTCCATTTCATCTAGATTATCTAATCTGTTGGCATACAATTGTTCATAGGTTTCACTTATGAGTTTTATTTCTGTAAGGTCAGTGTCCTTTCTTTCATTTCTAATTTGGTAATTTCAGTCTTCTCTCTGTTTCTCTTGCTCAGTCCAGATAAATATTTGTCAATTTTCTTGATCTTTTCAAAGAATGAACTTTTGATTTTGTTGACTTTCTCTATTGTTTTACTATTCTTTGTATCATTTATTTCTACTTAGTATTTTTTATTTCTTTTATTCTTCTTGCATTGGGTTTAGTTTGCTCTTCTCTTTCTGGTATCTTAGGGTGGACGTTTAGGTTATTGATTTGATATCTTTCTCCTTATTTAATATAGGCATTTATAGCTATGAATGTCCCTCTAATGACTATTTTAGCTATATTCCATAAGCTTTGGTATGATTTATCTTCCTTTTCACCATCTCAAAGTATTCTAATTTCCCTTATGATTTTTTCTTTGACCCTTTGGTTATTTACGAGTGTACTATTTAATGTGCCTATATTTTTCAAATTTCCCCAAAATCCTGTTATTAATTTCTACTTTTGTTCCATATGGTCAGAGAATATACTTGGCATGATTTTGATCTTTTAAAACTTATTTTTTTAATATTTTATTTTTAAAATAAAGGGAGAGAGAGCGAGCACAAGCAGGGGGAGCAGCAGACAGAGGGAGAGGAGAAGCAGGCTCCCCACTGAGCAGGGAGCCCGATGTTGGGGCTCGATCCCAGGACTCTGGGATCATGACCTGAGCCAAAGGCAGACACTTCAACGACTGAGCCACCCAGGTGCCCCGATCTTCTTAAACTTATTAAGGCTTGTTTTATGGCCTAATGTATGGTCTATCCTGGATAATGTCCCATTTTCAATTGACAGTAATGTACATTCTGCTGTTGGATGGAGTGTTCTATAGATGTTGGTATGTCTAGTTGGTTTGTAGTGTTGTTCAAGTCTTCTAATTCCTTGTTGATCTTGCCTGTTTATTCTTTTCATTATTGAAAGTAGGATATTGACGTTTCCAACCATCACTATTGAATTATCTATTTCTCCCTTCAATTCTGCCATTTTTTTTGCTTCATGTATTTTAGGACTCCCTTGTTAAACCCATGCATATTTATAATTATTATCTTTCTCATGGACTGACCCTTGTATCATTATAAAATGTCCTCCTTTGTCTCAAAATTGTAACAATTTTGTCCAAAAATCTGTTTTGTCTGATAGAAGTATAGCCATTCTAGGTCTCTTTTGGTTATTGCTTCGATGGTACATCTTTTTCTGTTCTTTTACTTTCTACTTATTTGAATCTTTGAATCCAAGTATGTCTCCTGGAGACAGCATATAGTTGGATTATGTGTTTTTTTTTTTTTAAATCTATTCTGCCACTTTCTGCCTTCTGTTTGGAGTGTAAAGCCCTCACAATTATTGTAATTTCTGGTAAGATTGGATTTATATCTGTCATTTTGCTATTTGTTTCCTATATGTCTTGTGTCTTTTTGTTCCTCTGTTCCTCGATCCCTGACTTTTTTGTGTTAAATAGATATTTTCTAGTGTACCATTTTGATTCCCTTGTTGCTTTTTTACTATTTTTTAAAATTTGAGACCTAGGGATTACAATTAACATCTTAAAACAATTGGATAAATACCAATTTACTTTCAATGATATATAAAACACTGCACCAATATAGCTCCATTCCTCTCCTCCTTTGTGTTATTGTCATACAACTTACGTCTTCATAGTTATAAGTCCATCAACAACATTTTATAATTATTCCTTTATGCAATTGTCTTTTAAATTAGATAGAAGAAGAAAATAGTTACAAGCAAAAAATACATTTAGACTGTCTTTTATTTTTATAAATGTAGTTACCTTTACTGGTGCTCTTTCTTCATATGCAGTTAAGTTACCATCTAGTGTCCTTTCATTTTATCCAAAAGGTCTCCCTTTACTATTTGCTGTAGGGCAGGTCTGTCAGTAATGAATTCTCTCAGTTTATGTGAGAATTTCTTAATTTCCTCTTTGATTTTTGAAGGATAGTTTTGCTGGATATAAAATTGTTGGTTGACAGTGTTTTCCTTTCAGCATTTTGAATAGCTCATTCCATTGTCTTTGAGACACTATGTTTTGAGGGGTTTTTTGTTTTGTTTTTTATGAGAGCCAGCTACTAATCTTATTGAGGATAACTTGAACCTGATGAATCTTATCTCTTGCTATTTTCAAGATTTCTTTTTTCTTTTTTCTTTTTTTGTCTTTGTCTTTGGACAGTTTGACTATGGTGTATCAAGGTGTGGATCCCTTTGAGTTTGTCCTACTTGGATTTATTGAGGTTCTTAGATGTGCATAGTCATTTTTTCATCAAATTTGGGAAGTTTCCATTATTTTTTCAAACATTTTCTATGCTCCTTGTTCTTTCTCCTCTCTTCTGAGACTCTCATTGTCCTGAGACTCTGGGTGTGTATTGGACCATGTCTTTAATGCTCTAACAGGCAGTTTAAAACTCTGCCTAAGCCTGCACATCCTGCTTGCACAGAACCTTAAGGATAGCCAGAGAAGAGATTAGGGCCCTCTCAGATCTTTCCTGGGCATGTAAACAGCTCTGCATGTGTTCACAGACCTCTTTATCAGGAACATGTTGGAGCTTTTCAAAATCCCCTATGGACACCTTATTCTCCAGTTTTTCCACAAAATTTTTAGTGGAAATAGAGGATTTTAAATCCTCTATTTAGCCCTAAGTTGTATCATTACTTCTGGCAGCTTCAATGTTAAACAATTGCTGCTGATTGCTCCAACAAATGCCTTGGGAGTGTGGTATTTATTATAATAAACATAATAACAAATTTTGATGGGACAAGTGAGTTCAGGGTAAGGTGTCTGAGGAAATGCTATAAGAGCTGGGCATGACTTATGGGCTGTAATTTGCCACACAGAGAAGGAGGCAGGCAACCAGGAAAAGACAGCATCCCTAAAGCCCATAAAGTGTTGGGACGTAGTTGTGCAGGGTGACTAATGCCCAGGAAGAAGTTTTGGTGGGCGAGGGAACATGAAGTAAGATAATGAGGGACTTTGGTTAAGGAAGACTAAGAAGTTTAAACTTTAGCTCTTTAGGTTATGGAAAATCATAGAAAGTTCTTGAATAGAGAAATCATTCAATTATTACTTTATTCAAAAAATATTTATTGTCTATTGTGTGAGGCACTGTTGTATTCATTGAGGATGCAGCAGTGAACAGGACAACGGTCCTGACCTCATAAAGCTTACATTCTTGGGGGGTAGAAATACAATGAGGAGAAAATATTAAATATATAATATGATTTAGATTGGGTTGAGTACTATGAGTTAAAGCAAGGGAAAACAAGGCAAGGTTGGAGAGAGCTTTGGAGCCTGGAAGATAAGAGGTAGCTTTGTAGGGGTAGTCAAGGGAACCATCTCTGAGGAGGGGACAATCACTGAAATAAGAGCAAATTATTCAAAGCTTTGAGGAGCAGTAAATCTAGGGAGGAGCAATGGTAAGTTTGAATAACCTGAGACAAGAACAGAATTGCATTTTCAAAGAAACACAAAAAAACTTGGGAGTAAAGTAAGGGAGAGAGTGATAAGAAATGAGGTCTAACTAAAAAGCATGAATCAGATAATGGCCTTGTAGACCAGGTTAAGGAGTTTTAGTTTTATTGTAAGTAAGGGTAGGGAAGCATTGGAGGAAATTAAGCAGGGAAGTGACATGATCTGACTTACATTTTTCTAAAGGTTACTGGTTGCCTCTGTGAAAAATGGACAGTAGAAGGACAAGAGTAGAAGAAAAGGAACCAACTCATTTGAGAGATTACAGTGGCCTGAATCATGGGGTATTAGTGGAGCTGGTGTGCTTGGATTTAAGACATATTTTAAAGGTAAAGCAACAGAACTTACTGAGTGATTGTTAAGAGAAAGGAAAAAAATCAAGGCTGATTCCTAGGTAGTGAGCTTAAGCAACCAAGTAAATGGTAGCCAATAATGGAGAAGAGGAAGAGGGGCAGAAGGAAAATCAAGGGTTTGGTCTGGGGCCTATTAAATTTGAGATGTTAATTAGCTCTATTACTGTAGGTGTCAAGTGGGCAGCTGGATATTTGAGTCTAGTGCTTAGGAGAGAAGTCAGAACTGGGTATAAAAATTTGAGAGTATCAAGCTTAGAGATGGGATTTGATTAGTCACTTAGGAAATGTTCACTACAATGAACAAATTTATCATTTATGAATAGAATATCAAGATTAAGTTATATTTAAGTATCATTTTTATATAGCCTGAATAAAGATTTTTATTTTCCCTTTATATACTCCAATCTCACCATCAGTATTTTCTGCTGCTTCATTATAAACCAATTAGCTTCATATTGTTACTATTAACAGTAATAGCCATTAAGTGCCTCCTCAAGGCAAACATTGGATGTAGAACTGCTTAAGAAATGTACTCTTTCTGTTCTTATGCAGAAAGCTTATCAGCTGTGGAGTTCTACATTATGCCATTCTGCTGTAGTTCATTATTCTTAACAAAGAAAGTGTCAGTTGCACATAATGGAATCATATTTTGTGTGTTATAGGTCACTTTGGTTTGGAAAATTTTTAAGCAATCACTTTTTTGTCTCCCTGTTCCGTCTGGACTCTGAATATTACATTTTTTGCAAAAGGCTCAGCACTTACATTAGCAAATAATGTACTTTGCCTTCCTACCCATTTAACTATGGAAATTAGTCTGCATTATTATTTCATAATCTGTTTCAAAATACTATCTCAGTTTGGGGGTGAGGAGAATAATTTCCCTGTGTGATGGAAGCTCTTTAGTGAATTGATTAAGAAACAAAAAGAACCAGTCTTGATTCTGAATTCCCTTCTAAAAGTCCTGAAAGCTTTCTTATAGAAAGAAATTTTCTTCTGACATCATCAGACATCCGAAGATTTAGCATAGCATTGCATGACCTCAAAATAAAACTGTACCAATTTTGTATTTGTGTCCCTAAGGCAATGTGTCTTCAGGTTGGTGACACATAAGAACAAGGTAAAATTGGCCTATGGGGAATAAAATAGAAAGGAAGGACAGAAGGTGGCTTGGGAGAAGCTACTCGGTTTTCCCAAAGTCAAATACACAAGACACACTTGGAGTTAATATGTATGTTCAAAAGCAGATATGGGGATGCCTGGGTGGCTCAGTCGGTGAAGCACCAAACTCTTGATTCCGGCTCAGGTCATGATCTCAGGGTTGTGAGATCGAGCTCCCCATCGGGCTCCATGCTGGGCATGAAACCTGCTTAAGATTCTCTCTCCCCCTCTCCCTCTGCCCCTTTCCCCCTGCTTGGGTCCATGTGCACACTCTCTATCTCAAAACAAAACAAAACAAAAAAAGAAAAGTAGATATAGCCTTTTTGTATAGAAGGGAATAGAAAGGGAAAGAAAAATAGAGTCCCATGAGGAAAAGATTATATTCTTAAAACCCATATTATCTACCTTATTGAGCATAGAAATAAATATCAATAAAATGACACTTCTTTTAGACACTAGAAGGTTATTCTCTGGTAATGTGTGAAAAATAGCAACATGGAGGGATTATTGGTGCATTTAATCTTGAAATTATGTTGCAGGCCTTTCTGTGAAGTTGGGAGCTGCATGCCGCCTCAGCACTGCGGTGGTGGCTCCCTGCTTTAATTAGAACACTGCTGCCGACTTTTCTCCCATTCTGAGAGATGACTGGGAGAAACAGGGAGAGTCCAGGTATACGTGGTTACATCTGAGTCTGTTTTCTGCATTCTCCACTCACTTGCCCGACTCCACTTGCTTTCATGTCTGTTGCTTACTTGCAGCCCAAATGGGACTGGAATAAGAAGACAAAGCATAAACCTATTTTTAATGAATGCAGAAATAAATGACTTCTTTGGTGTCCCCAAAGATATGAGGAGCAAAAACAGACAAGGAGAGGGGAGGCATTAGAAGAAAATAAACAGCCCTGATAAAAATAGGAAAGCTGAGAAATGAAAAAATGGCTCTTAGTAGGGAACTGAATGATAACTGTATTAGGTTTTGCTTCCTCTTGATGCTGCAACGTAGTGCTACTTCTTCTCCCACTGTCAAAGGTAGGTGAGGGATTTTTTTCTCGTCTCTAATTTTTTTTTTTTTTTTAGAGACAGTGCAAGCAGGGGAGAGGGGCAGAGGGAGAGGGAGAGAGAGAGAATCTCAAGGTGACTCCAGGCTGAGTGTGGAGCCTGACATGGGGCTCAATCTCACCATTCTGAGATCATGACCTGAGCTGAAATGGGGAGTCCAACACTCAACTGTCTGAGCCACCCAGATGCCCCCTGTCTTCTCTAACTACTGGTTGGTGGCTACGAGCAGTGATGAAGTAATCAGCTACTGGTCGATCAGTTATCCAAAGTGGTTTCTACAAATTCCCCACTCTGCAGTTATAGTATGCCTCCTCTATTCAGGTAGGAAGTAAATTTTTTGCATTTGTGCATGAATTACAGAACAAAAGTCATTAGAAACCAAACCTCTTAGAAATGTTGGGTTTATCGACTAAAATTGTGTTACAACAGGCAAACCAAAGCCTCCCTTCACACATCAGCAGATAAACTTTTGGTATTGAAGCTCTTCTTGGATGCTGAGGAACAAAACTCTCAGGGAATCAACTATGATTCATAATACTATTATGCATGTTTTTCCAGGAATTTCTAAGAAAATTTTATTTTTATACAGAAGTCCACAAATGAGTCAGAACTTAAGTGTGTAAGTGCAACATTTATGTTAAGATCTCAAGACAGAGGTATATCAATTTAATTCCTTTTTTTAGGCAGTGACATATTTACACTTATCTTTCTGATGAAGTAATTAGAATCAGTATACAAGGAGCAGGGATTTATGTTGTCAAAGGAAAGTCCAACTGACTAGCAAAAATCCCTCGCTAAAAAGCATATAGATTCCATTATATTCAGACTGCTAGAGGAATAAAAGTTAAAGTTATAAAAAGGGACAACATGTGTATATTTGAAAGTTCACAAAGATGCTTCTCAGGGTATGATATTATTAAATATTAACATCACAAAATAAAATTACAGAAAACTCTAAATAATGAAAAATACAGTTCTCAAGCAGAGATGCCACTTGAGGGTAGATACACCAGTACCAAGCAATTGCAGAGTAATTCTGAATGTGCAAAAGGAAAGGTCTAACTGAATAATCATTACCTTGTTGATGTCTTAAAGTAATGAAAATTCCAAGAGCAGAGAGCTCTCTGCTCGAGGTTACAGGAGGAAAATATTTTTGTTCTGCAGATGTTTTTCCTTTCAGATCCATTCTGAAAGGTATAGAAATTTGATTAAGACTGTGGAATTTATTAAAATCTGGGACTTTAAGCCCACCAAGAGGAAGTTTCTATATTAAATGTCAAAAAATCCCTTCAAATTAATTCTTACAGTTACCATCTTTAGAGATGGAAATACCCTTCATTTATAATCACTTTCCTCAAATTAATTTCCTCAGTGAACATATTCATTAAATAGAGTTAACCAAAGCAGACCAAAGCCGGTAAACAGATGAGAGCGGTGGGCCATCCCGCGACTCTTAAGTCACCCCCACCCTCTCTGCCTTCTGTGTCGGAGGGTAGAAAATGTAGGCAGAGCACAATGGGAGTCAGGTGATGTTCCTTTCAGAATGAAAAGGCTCCTAAACTTCAAGGATTTGCTTTAAAACCGCATTTAGAACACAACTACAGAAACACTGAGCTACTTGAAGGAGCAGTATAACATTATAATATGGCTATTAAGATGAATCCCAGGTGGAAAAACAGGGGCAAATGCAAAGAGGGAAAATCATAGAATTCATTCAAGAGATCTGAACCCTATATCCTCGAGAGAGCACTACAGGTCTCCCCCATCAGGTAACTTTGGTTCTGTCAGACCTTGGTGAGTCTGTTGAGGGCAGGAACTATATTGTCTCAGTATTTAGGGGTACATGATGGCATACAGTGTAAACTCTGCCACACGTTAAAGGCTCCTTAAATGTTTATTAAATCAACAGAAAGCATGAAGGGAGAGAAGAAATCAGGAAAGAAGGAGAGAGGCTGGGAGAGAGGAGAATTTAAGAAGTAAAGAGAGAAGAATGAGTGGCAGGAGAAGGAAGAAAGAAAGACTTTTAGCAAGACCTAGTCATTGGTGTTTTTTTTGGTTTGTTTGTTTTTTTGTTTGTTTTTTGTCTCGCTGGAATAGCCAGTATATTATATAAATGTACTAGATCTTCTCTGAAAGTCGAAGTTTGTGTTAACTTGCTGCTATCCACAGCTTCTACCAGGGCATGCAATTGCTCTCCACTCTTGCGGAATTTAATTTACTTAGCACTTAGTAAAGCCGCAGACTTTCAGTTTAAGGTATGCACTGAGATCGATGGTTTGAAGATAACTCTAAGGAGAGTTCACTGCAAGTCAGCCAACTGTTCCTGGCTGCATGCAGTTGATAAGTGGACCAGGACTTGCTAAGTGTTCTGTGTGCTCAGTAATACTCACGGCTTTTTGGAGTAGATGTATCTCCACATTCACCCTCAAACAACAACCCCAACTGCCGGCTGAGTTATATCCAGATCTAGAGGCCTGGCCTTTGAAGCACATCTGAAAGTGCTTTCTTCAAACAATCTGAACAACCTGTGTGGTTTCAGTTCCCTGCTCTTCAAGATATGAAATTTGTAGGGAAGCTAAAACAGAGTAGGTAGACACGGGCATGATATATCTCACCATGTTACCCAGTATGTATCATAGTATGACTTTCATTCGTCTATCTAGCAGTTGGGCCAAGTTACCGCATGTATCAGGAAATATTGCAAGGAACTCACAGACCACAGAGCATCAAACAGGAAGAAACAAGCTAATTTAAACAAAAGTTTGGTTAGAGGCAAAGCAGATGCTATGAAATCTCTATCCCTGTCCCTGAGAATCCTCTGAAAACAGAACCCATTCAGTAAGTGTGGATTGCTTTGGCCATACACTGACTTGAAGCCTGGGAATAATAGAATAATAGAAGTATAATCTTTTAGTGCACTCATTTAACAACTATTTGCTGTGCACATATTTAGAAAGCATCTCACTATGTAAACTATAAAAACAAGGGCTAGGTTTTGATCACCATATATCTTCAATGCCTTGAATAGTGTCTGGCATGTGGGAAGTCTTCAAAAAATATTTCTGAATGATATTATATAACATAGTAAGAAAAACAGGCTTCCTTGGTTTGAAATCCACCTCCTCCACTTAAGCTGCATCACCTCAGAGCAAATTACCCCACCTGTCTGTGCCACAGTTTTCTCACCTGTGAAACAGGATGCTGATAATAGAATCTACTTCACTGGATTGTGTGAAGATTAAATGAGATACTATATATTAAGTACTTAGAATAGTGTCTGGCACTGTGCTCAAAAATTCCAGTTGCTTTATGGGGTGTCTGAGTGACACAGTTGGTTGAGCAACCAACTCTTGGTTTCTGCTCGGGTCCTGATCTCAGGGTAGAGAGATAGAGCCCCACCTTAGGCTCCACACTCAGCGTGGAGTCTGCATGGGTTCCTCTCTCTCTCTCTCTCTCTGCCCCTCCCTGCCGCACATGCTCTCTCTGTCTCTTTCTCTAAAATAAATAAATATTTAGAAAATTCCAGTTATTATTTATTATCAGTTATGGCTCCTATCCTCAATGAGTTTGCCTCCTGGAGGATCCAACTAGTAAGTAAAACTGTCGATTATAATACAGATACAATAATAACGGGTGACTATGGATGTACAAGCAGGTGCTTCACAGCACAATTTGTGGAATCAGGGAGTACTTTTTAGAGAAACTGGCATATGCATCCTACATTCAGTTTCTAAAACTAAGTCCTCTCACCTAATGGAAAAGAGACCTGCATGTGGTCATCAAAAATCATTGTCTGCTACAATGTCCAGGTGAATCACAGGACAAGTGTACCAGCGTTGTTCCTTTTCTCTTCCTATGTTTCTTACATTATATCAGGTAGGACTACCTGGTAAAGTGCCATCATTCCTCTATAGACCAAGCTTTAACACAGTGGCTTTCGAACTGTGTTCCAATGAACCCTGGGATTCTACAGACAGTATCTGGGCACAACCCCCTCTAAATCACAAGAACACCAGATTAAGAAAGGATCTCCAGAACCTCTACTCTGTACTACCCATAGATCTAGAAATTTGTGTCTGATTTCTTTGGAAAAGATCACCCCACTGTGAAAGGTAATAATAATTTTTAAAAGTTTAAAATGCACCTCCTTAGAGATTCTTCTAAGAAACCCTTATCAGGCAGAACAAGATGCCCTGCTCTCAGGAAAGGCAAATGCTTGGCAAAAGGAAATTTTGAAAGGCTTCTAAACAGGGAGTTTTCTCCTTGGCATATTTCCCATGGAGAACCAAGCAAGATATTTCTTTTTAATGCAATATTGTAGGAAACATGGTTCAGTGAATAGAACATCAAATTTGCTGAACAGTGAAATATTACAAATCCCCTTGAAGTATTGATTCATGATCTTTTACTTGGTTTCACAGTGGATCACATATTCCAAAAAAGAAACATAAATTCACATAAACAAATTATAGCTATAGTTTCACCTATATTAAGCAAAAGACATGGATCAATCCATTGAGTCGACTCCATTTGTAATCATTCTGCATGTGCAGGCTATTTTTTATATGTTTGGAAGTTTAGAGAGTCATTAAGTAATGAAGGGTACCAGGAGTTTCCAACGTCATCTCTCTACAACAGCAAAAAACAAAACAAAAACGAAAACAAAAAACAAATCTGAAATATTTTAAAAGCTTGCCAAATTTAAATAGTTATATCATAAACATAGAAATACGTCCTATCAATAAAAACCATTTAATGAAAATACAGTACTTCTGTTACTTTTTGTTTAAAAGATTTTATTTATTTATTTGAGAAAGAGAACATGAGAGGGGGGAGGGTCAGAGGGAAAAGCAGACTCCCCACTGAGCAGGGGGTCTGATGCTGGGCTCTGTCCTGGGACCCTGGGATCATGACCAGAGCCAAAGGCAGACCTTTAACCGATTGAGACACCCAGGCGGCCAGTACTTCCATTACTTTTTAATTTCACTTGTTGATACTTAGGTTAGCACTATTATCCCTACACTATTATCCCCCAGATTATTCTAATAATTCAAGCATGTGTAAGGAAAAAGAAATAACACATGTTGAATATGTACTATATACTGGGCATTTAGCATGAAGCCGGCAGCTTAGTGTACAGTCATTTGGTGAATCAATAAATAAATCCTTCCCATAATTTAGTTCTTTTTTTACAGTTGAGAAAACAGGTTCAGGGAGATTTCCCAAAGTTTCAGATCTAGTAAGAGCCAGGATTGAAACTTGATTTGTCTTCTGAGATGCCCATATTCTACCCAATACATCAGAGTAACTAGTACAATAATTATTGTCCTGCCCATCTCTTATGGGTTGAATTGTGCGCCCCCCCATTCCTATGTTGAAATCCTAACCCCTAGTACCTCAGAATGTGATCTTATTTGGAGATAGGGTCTTTACATATGTAAGTGAGTTAAAATGAGGTAATTGAGGTGGGCCCTACTCCAATATGACCAGTGTCCTTATAAAAAGGGGAAATTTAGAGACAGACATGCACAGAGGGAAAATACCATGTGAAGACAAAGGCAGAGATCAGGGAACACTTCTACAAACCAAGGAATACCAAAGATTACCAGCAAACCATCAGAAGCTAGGCAAAAGTATGGTGCAGAATTTCACTTACAGCCCTCAGAAGGAACAAACCCTGCCAAACACATCCTCTTGGACTTCTGGCCTCCAGAACTGTGAGACAGTTTCTGTTGTTTCAGCCACCCAGCTAGTGGTACTTGGTTATGGCAGCCGTAGTAAACTAATACACCATTACTTCAGAGAACTGGGTGTTGAGCTGCTGGACTTCTCCCACTTGCTGAAATTTCCCATTGTTGAAATGGAAAGTCCATAGTGTGGTCACTCTTTAGAGTGTTTCCCTACCTTTTTACTCTCTTCTGGAACTTGCTATTATGTTAAATACACTCATAATTGCATATTTCTTAAAATATAGCCAACTACTTCACTAATCAGCTTCCATCCAATCATCACACTTTGAAAAAGACCCTCAGCCCTAAATTTATTGCAGCATCACTTACAATAGCCAATAGCCAGGATACAGAAGCAACCCAAGTGTCCATCAACAGATGAATGGATGAAGAATATATATATATATATTCTCTCTCTCTCTCATATATATATATACATATATATATATGTATATATATATATATATAGTGGAATATTATTCAGCCATAAAAAAGAATAAGATCTTGCCATTTGCAACAATGTGGGTGGACCTAGTGGGAATAATGTCAGGGGAAATAAATCAGAAGAGAAAGCAAATACCATATGATTTCACTTACATGTGGAATTTAAAAAACAAAACAAAAAAACAAAAAAATAGACTTTTAATTGCAGAGAACAAACAGGTGGTTGTCAGAGGAGAGGTGGGTGGAAGGAAGATAAAGGGGATTAAGAGGGACCAACTTCCAGTTATGGAATAAATAAGTCAGGGAGAGGAAAAGAAAGGTACAGCATAGCAATGGTTTTGTAACAGCATTGTATGGTGACAGATGGCAGCTACATTTGTGGGGAGCACAGCATAAAGTACTGAGTTGTCCAATCACTGTTGTACACCTGAAACTACTGTACTTCCTGTGTCAACTATCCAATAATTAAAAAGAAAAAAAAGACCCTGGGAAAATGTAAGTTGAAGGTGCCCTGGGTACCAAATAAATACAAACTAAAAAAGAAAAGAAACATGACAAAGTGTCCTCTTTTTAAAGAAATCTAATTAGATAGTTTTGAAAGACAAGCAGTTGGAAAGTGGGTGTTGGGGTCCAGGAGGTACCGTGTATGTAAGTGTCCCATTGTAAATCAGTATAGATGCAGCTTCAGAATTGAGGGTTTCTGACTCTTTATAAGAGTTAAAGTAGGTTGAATTATTCTCATTCAGTAGGTTCTGTACAGAGCACACAAATGATGACATCCTCCCCCTTGGATCATATACTCTCCCTCATTATGTGCTTAAAGGGATCTGTGCGTGCTCAATTCATTGCATTGGTTACTGAAACTCATTCGCGGTTGACTCTACTAGAGAACAAGCATTAACACAACTGAGATCTTTCTGGAATAGGATGATACATTCTATTTTTTTATTTTGTTTAAAAATTTCCCTTCATAAAAATTCAGATACACCAGAATAAATTCTAAATGAACAAAAGAGTTATATGCAAAAATAAAAACATTTTTTGAAACTAGGAGGGGAAAAAACAGAGCCAAGTTATTTTCATGATCTGGAAAGGAGAAAACTATTTTTTGGGAAAGAAAGAAAGAGAGAGAGAGAGAAGGAAGGAAAGAAAGAAAGGAAAGGAAAGAAGGAAGGAAGGAAGAAATAAATTTTACTATATTTGAAAAATATGGACTTCTGTGCCTCAAATAAAAATTAAAAGGCAAAGAGCAAAGTATGGGGAAACACTTGCAAAATATGTCAGTGAGCATTGGTCTTGTTATATGAAGAGTTCTTATAAGTCAATAAGGAAAACATAAATGTCCCGATTGACAAAATGGACAAAAGGCACCGAACAAGCTTGATTCACAAAAGAAGAAATAGAAATGCCCCATAACATATGAAAAATATGCAAATACTTAAGAAAATAAAAATTTTGATGGTTAATTGACCAAGACTCAGTATTGGTAGAGTGTGCTAAGATAGAACCTTCCATTTATTACTGAAGACAGTGGAAAATCAGTACTATCTTTTTGTGAAAAAGGATTCCTACTGTCATTACAGCTATAAAATGTGTGTAGCCTTTGATCTGAGAATGTATTACAGGAAATGATCAGAAATGCTACAATTATTGGTGTACAGGGATATTCATCATAGGATTCCTTGTGATAGAGAGTAAAGGAAAATGGTCTAACATTAGGCGGTTGGTTAAAGCAACTGTGGTACATATATCACAGTCTACTCTGCTTCCATGCATTCTCTTTCTGCTACCAGCTAGCTTCCTCATGCACTAATCCCTGCTTTGTATGCCTTGCAGCTTCTGTTTACTCTTAGCTTCTGCCTACTTATGACTTCTGCTTGCCCCTGTTCCCACTTGGCCTCCTTCTCCTTTACTTTGGACTCCTTTTTGATCATCTTCTTAGTTTCTATCACTACAGCTGAGTCTCTGACTTCTATGTCTGCCTCCAAATGTAAACTCCTAAGGGAGAGATTCTGACTCATCTAGCCAATTTACCACCTTCTCTGTGAAGAGCTGGGGAGAGCAGCAGGGAGGATCAGTGGTAGTATTACTGAGCCAAGAACACAGCTGCCCTGTCAGGAAAGAGTCCTTTGCGAAGGGACCATAAACATGGCCAGTACCATCTTGGCCCGTTTATCATAGTTCCACTGTCTGGGTATACACCAAAATAATGTCACAATGAATTCAAATAGCTGCTCTGCTTGTTTTCTTTCTTCATTTTCCGTAGAAGGGCAAGGGCCATGATTTATTCAATTTAGTAATCCCAGCACAATGCCGGGGTCTGGCACTCAGTAAGTGTTTGTTGATGATTGAGTTATAAGAATTAATGGAAATAATGAGGGTCAAGCACCTAGTGTGAAGCCTGGTGTGAGGTAGCTGCTCAACAAACTCTCCTTCTCTCCCTTCTCCCCTCCTCATTCTCCCAAATCCCATTCCTCTTTTGTTCTTGCTGGATTTGCTCCACTAAGTGGTCCCCAGACGACAGCTACTCACTAATCTCAGAGCTGGAAGATGTTTATGTTACCATGAGATTCATTAACTGGGATAAATAACTCTTCATCCTGAATTCTTTTTTTTTTTAAGATTTTATTTATTTATTTGACAGAGAGAGACACAGCGAGAGAGGGAACACAAGCAGGGGGAGTGGGAGAGGGAGAAGCAGGCTTCCCGCTGAGCGGGGAGCCCGATGTGGGACTCGATCCCAGGACCCTGGGATCATGACCTGAGCTGAAGGCAGACGCTTAACGACTGAGCCACCCAGGCGCCCCATCCTGAATTCTTAGAGTAGTTCAGCTGATGCCAAAACAAAAACAAAAACAAAACTTCCCAAACTTGTGACCTTACCTCTTGTATTAATTTGGGGTTTTGTTTGTTTGTTTGTTTGTTTTTACTGTCTTCATGCATATTGGGGCTAAGCAGATATAGAAATAAGGGCTAAATTACTGAGCTCCAGACAGTATGTACAGTGCACTTTCCTCTAACTGAGACTCTAAGTCAGCAAAACTTTGGGTTTGCAGGAACACTGGCTTTCTGGAGTATAGAGTGGGAGGGAAGAGCCCTGACATTTATGAGTATAGTGTTGGGGAGATCTAAAGACCTAACCTTGCTACTTATTAACTGTGTGACATGGGAAAAGTTGCTTAACCTCTCTATACATCAGTTTCTCCATCTGTAAAATGGTAATAATAACAGTTGAATCTTAGGGTTTTTGTAAGGGTTAAGTAAATTAGCATTGGCCAATACCTGGTATATAATAAAGATGTGTAAATATTAGCTATTATTATTGAGGACTTGATATGTCCCAAGCATTTTCACAAACATACTCTTTTAATCTTTGTAACAACACTGAGAAATGTTCTTCATCACTCTGTGATAAAGAAACTAAACTGAGGTCTAGAGAGGTTAAGAGCATCTGTGCCATTTTAACCGAGTGAGTTTCACCAAGGACCATGTTCAACTACCATGTACTGATAAGGCTTTGCTGGCCATTGATGGTCTATGCTGTCTATATTTTGTTAAATATTTTTAATATCATACCCAATGGCCCTTATCAATTTTTAATGCCCAATGTCAAACTGTAATTCCATTCTGAAAAGAAAACACTGTTCTTGATCTGTCGCTGAGTGTCCTGACCTGTTGGGTTGAGAGTCCAAACACATTGGACCTCTTTCAGAATGTTTCTATGGGACTATATTCATTTACTCTGTAGCAATTTGAAGTCATTTCTTCCTCCACGGAGTATGTTGGATCGATTGCTGCCTCCTGCCACCTCCCTTTATTTCCTCTCCTTAATGTGGCCGTCAGAGGGGAGAGCAGCTCTTCATGGATGTGGAAAAGTGCTCAGCAGCAAGCTGATTTAATTGACATGCTCTTTTGGATCAGCCCACTGAGGTATTTGTATATTTCATTGTGACATCATCGTGACATGTCTTAGCTGATTGTCTCCTCTAAAGCCTGGATTGCTCCCCGTGGCTCAGTGGCTCAGCAGTGAATCATTCTTTTTTCCTACATATTATGACTCTATCTTTTGTTACTTCCTGAATAATGGAAGAATCATGTGCAAGGTTTTCCTCTGAGAGGAAATCAGAACACTTAGCAAACACATCAATAATTGTCCCGCCATGACTTAACCAGGTTATGTGATGATGGAGGGGGTGTTAAGTTGGAAAGCAGAAAAGAAGAGACCTAAGACAGGATGAGAGAACTCCAGAGATCTCCTTCCCTCTCAGCACAGTATTATTCGATATGGCTGACAAACCGAAGTTGCATCAAGATGTGGTGGCTGAGAGCTAGATGGGGAGGTAAGAAAGCTGGATTTTGGTTCTGCCAATTTATCACTGTGTGTTCCAGGCACGTTCCTTACCCTCACTAGGCTTCAGTTTTTTTCAGTGGAAAAATTAAGTCACTTGTTTATTCGTCAAGGGAGGGACAGTAGATGGAGAGAAGGAACAGGCCAAGGGCTGCACCTTGGACAATCCAACATTTAGAGGACAAGGGTATGAGGAGGAATTAGGGGAGGCAGAGAAAGAGAGGCCAGAGAAGTAGGAGAAAAACCAGGAGAGTATTTTCCTGAAAATCAAGGAGGGGGGGTGTCAGGTCAGTCCTGACAACCAGATTCAGCAGCATGGAGGCCGCTGTTCATCCTGACATGCCAGTGAATGTGACACCTGATTGGAACAAGTTAATGAGAGAATTGGAGACCCTAAGTACAGACTTGAGGAGTTTTACTATAAAGGGGGACAAAACTGGGTTGAATTGCAATCTGGTATTTCATACTAAAATGCCTTGAAGCGTGAAGTGGATGATATAAATAAATGAAGTGGTATATTATGATAAGATATAATGTAGAAGGTGGAGAAATAAAGAGGAAATGTCCTGCCTAAAGGTGTTCTAATAAAAATAGAAACAAATAATAATAAGTGTCCAATAAAACATATCTCGAGGCCACCAGTTTGCAATGCCTGGACTAAATGATCTCCAAGGGCCCTTCCAGTCTAAAGTTCTACAAATCTAAGGTCATGTAATGTTGAGCCCCTGAGCTATAAATAGTCTTGCTTCCTTCTGAACTGGAGCTAAGTATTTGTCGTGATTCCCCCAGGATTTGTGATAGAATCCTTTTTGTTCTTAATCTGCCTATAAAAGCCAGAAACCAGTTGCAAAATGGAGCCTTCTCAGCGTAAGGGCCCATCTGTCGAACAGACACATATTTATGAAGCAGTAGCTCTATGGCAGTCACTGTGTTATTGACCATAGCATCTCAGACCATCTCTGCCTTCAAAGAGTTTATGGATCAGTGGAGGAAAAAAACAAGTAAACAGACACGTGGCATGGTGCTCTAGCACAGAGAAGCACAGTGTGGACGGTGGAGGATGCGCCTCACCCCAGCTGGGGGAGCAGGAGCAGGAGCAGGAAGGCTTAAGGGAAAAAAAAAGAAAATGATTTCTGGGCTGAGTGTGGAGGATTAATTGGAGTTCAAGAACACAGAAAGAGGGGAGGGTTGTAAACATGACTGCAGTGCTAGGCAGTTAGTTCTCTGGTGGCATGTGCTGGGGCTACTGTGGCGAGCGCTCTGGACCCCTCTATTCGGAGGAGTGCTGAAGGACAGACGCTCAGGGGCCTGGCTGCCTTGGTTCAGAATCTCAGTGCTGCCACTTACCAGTGACCTTGAATAAATAAGTATCTTAACCTCTCTGCCTTTAAGTTTCTCTGTCTCTGAGATGGAGATTATAAGAGTACCTACTTACTTAGTAGGACTCTGGTGAGAATTAAATGTGTTTAGTAAAGCATTTAAAAGTATACCTGGTACCAAGTAAGTGTGATGTGTTTGCTGTTATTATCAGGGAAAACTTTCAGGAGGAGGTAACACATAAAGGAAGAACAGTTTTCCAGGTAAGGAACTGGCAGAGGATGTTAGAGGCAGAGAGAGTCCCACAGGCAAAAGCACCCCAGGCCCTAGAGGTGCATCAAAGTGTTCAAGATGCCATTCTTTAGGCTGGAGAGGTAGATACAGTTAGGATCAGAGGCTTCTTTCTACCTTTGCTGGTAAGAAATGTCTTAGACAAGAAGAACTTGAGGGTTAGCTCTGATCAAACGATAGGGAGACTGTATGTAGCAGTGGGTAGAAGGTAGGGGAGTCACTTTTCTAAGGCAACTGTTCTATGGGACCAACCATAGAACAGACTTGTGACCTCATGTGCTTCACACACACAAGACTGTAGGAAGCATGATGGAGAATTCTCATTTGGCATGAATCCAGTAGCTCATCGACCCTGGATAAACTGCTGTCTTCTGTTTAAAAGACCACAATCCTGAAATTGATTATAGTCCAGGGTAGTGCATTAATTTCTTACAGCAAAAGTAATCCAGCTCATGCTCCTGCTTTTCCTAAGGAACCATTCGCTACATTTTTCCTCAGTAAATATTTGGGGAGATTTGTTCTCATAATCTCAACATGTAGATTAGCTACTTCGGGCAGTATAGTTTACATTATAGTCCATACATCCAAACCTCCTCGGGCAGTGTAATGCTTTCTCTAGGTCCCTGAAGACTCTGGAATCATAGGATCATTATCTTGACCCTTTGATTCTACAAATACAGCAACAGCTGTTCTTCACAAAGGCATACATCCATTTTTTAACCCTAGAATCAGGCAGTAAATAGTTTTATAGTAAGTAATCCAAGGGAACTTTGGCTAGGATCTTGTCATTAATATAAAGCTCCTCACTGAGATATCACAGTTCAAAGAAAACCTACTGCAGGATTTTTATCTCCAGATGGTGATGATGGGGGTGTCATTGAAATCCCGTAGCCCTTCCTCAATGCTCCATATGTTGACAGAGAGCTCGTGCAGACATCTCCATAAATGTTACCTCTGTGTTTTAAGACTTCTGCCAGTGTTCTGCCTTACCATTCCGTATGATTTTCAGATTTGGCTACTTCAAGGACTAAGATGCTTCTTTGTTATTTCATATCTCCAAATCATATATTGGCACTGCTCTCCTGGTGATTGTTAGATCCATAATCAACAAAACCACTCTAAAGTCAGAAATATTGAACTGATTGGTGGTAGAATGCTTCTCTTATGTCAATGAAGACATTTGGAAGAGTTGTGGCTTCATTGATGGTTACTGTTTTATGTACGACCATCACACCAAAACTAATTTTAAATGCACTGTTTATAATAAGTTTCTCCAAATTTATTAAAATTACCTGGATTCTTTCTCTGCTGATGTATACATTGCTTTACAGTTTGCAGTGACACTATTTCTGATGTATTTCATCTCCTAATTAAACTAAGTTTTCTGTTTTTCTGAACATTCAACATGTTCTCTGTATTTCCCACTGAGGATAATTCTTTTTCTTCTGTTCTTTTGGGATCCTGATGGTCAAATGCATTTCAGGTACCAACAAGCTATATCTTTTGCTCCTTTGCAATTCTGTCCCATTTCCTCCTTTTTTATGTTCTTTATGTTTTAAATATTATTTATCAGTAAGAGCAAACATTTATTGAATGTCCATTCTGCGGTGATGATGCTATGCTAAGTAAAATGAAGATTTATAAAATGGGAAGAATCACTATATATACACTGGGTGTGTGCATGTGTGTGTGTGTGTGAAAGTTCACTTCCTTTGTTTTGTTAGTCTCTCATTTAAAGCAAACCTATATTTCCTTTTAGCCTCCCTCCTTTTGAATTCTAAATGGTGTGTGTGTGTGGTGTTGCTGATAGTACTTTGTGAGCATATCTTGTTCAAAAAAGCAGAGATAGGCACAGAGTCTGTCAGGAAAAGTTAAAAAACCTCTACCTTCCCAACTAACCGTGGTCCACAGGCTGCTAATTAGCTTGATGGATCAGCACCTGGTCTGGTTATGAATGCTCAGAAGCCCATTGGCTGCTGGCAGCTGATGCCTGACTCCCTGAGGTTTGGAGATGTATCAACCCAAGCAGAGAGAACTGGCACTTGCTTAAAGGGTAACTGTAGCCAATTATTCAGGTGCTCCTTTGGACTTGACTTGGCTGGAGGAAGAACCATGCTTCCAGACACATTTGAGGCAGCCTTTTCTTGCACAAATGTTGCATCTACCTGGCCCATTTTTCTTTTTTGGTGTCATTACAGTACAATGAGTAATGTCAGTACAACTCTACAATTATCTAAGGGATAACTAAGTTATGCCATGTGTTTTTTTTTCTTATGTTCTTGTTCTTCCTCCCTTTTTCTACTTTTTATTTGTTAGGAATGTTTTTAAAATCAATTCATCTTCTTCTTCTGATTTCAGTGGGGTTTTAAAATATATACAATGTGTAATGTTTGGTTTATATGACACTGAAACTCTAGATAGTCTGCTAAGGTTTCATTGACCAGAGGCTTGGAATTATATCTCGGCTTTGCCACTTCATAGTTGTAGTTTCTTGGCCTCTCTGAGCCTCAGATACCTCATCTGTAAACTGCAAAGACCAATTCCTACATCAAAAGGTTGTTGAAATGATTACACTAGGTCCCATTAGATTCTTTCCCTTAGCAGTTACTACTCACATTGATCAGCCCTCAACATTTGAATGTCTACTGTGTGCAGAGCCTGGTGGTGGAGCTCATGGGAAAATATAAACTAAAGAAAATATACATAGCTACTGTTATGCACCCCCCCGCAAAGTACATGGCCTGAACAAAAAGTGAAATCATCCAGAGGAAACAATCAAAGAATAATGTTATAACCCAGCACCAGCTCTATACTCATCTGGCAAATGCGTCCACACATGTTATTTTCATTTGTGCCAACAGGGATGCGAACCTCGATACCTCTTTGAGACCCTCGCCCTGTTAATCTAATCACACACAAAAGCATTAGTCAGTTACTTAGTCCATACTGAAGATTTCAGATGATGGGAAGGTGGGGGTGTTTACAGCATAAACCCAACACAATTTAAAGCCTCATTCAATATTTCCAATTCTAAATGGCATATTGTCACTCTTCCCCAACAAAGCCTTTGCCCTCAGTGACTCCTCTTTCTTTACCACCTTTCTCCTGCGAACAATGCAAATTCCTCTCCTCGTCATTAAGTGCAGAAGTTAAGAAACCTGCTTGAGTTACCTGAGTACATCTGTGGAGAGGTTTCACCCTTTTCTTCACAGAGCTTATCAACTTTTTCTTCCAAACAAATGCAGTGCTAGAGTAATGCAGGTGAATACAATTTTCTCCGTATATCTCTCTATACACACACCATCTTATTCCATTCTCATAATATCCTTGTGAAGGTAGTATTGTATCAGTTTTACGATGAGAAAACGAAAACTGAGAAGTTGAGGACCACCCCAATGTATAAGCCCTTTCCCTCCCATACATTTGTTGTGAGGACTAAAGAAGGTAGCATACCGTTAAGGGCTTGCCCCAGCGCAAGTCACAGAGAAGGAATGGTGGCCTCCAGTAACAGAACTAATAATGGCAGTGGACACAATAGTAGCAACACCCTTGTCCTATCTAGCTTGATGGTAGCATAATGAACGTCAACGGACAGGTTTGGCTACATAGTTTGCAGGACCCAGTACAAAAGCAAAATGTGAAGCCTGGCTAGGGGTAGGGAAGTCAGCCTCTGCATTCCACAGGCCCACCACCCCAACCTATGGCAGATGAGTGACCCCCCCCTCCCGCAAGGGATAACACTCTCTAGGCTAGTATGTGCTTGGTATTTGAGTTGGATGTGAACGAGAGGCCCCTGCCAAGTCACCCACCATGTTGCCCACCAAACACACCATGAATTGCAGCTCAAGGCAAGGATAGCTGTTGCCTTGCCTATCCCAAATGCTGCAGGGTGGGTGACCCTCCACACCAAGACTACCCACCACCACTAGGGGGAGAAGAAAGGTAAGGGCTGGAAGAAGGCCAGCCCCTCCCTAGCCCCATCAATGCCACCTGACTCCTAACCACCGCCCCCTCCGGCCGCAGGCAAAGAGCAATGGTGGTTGTGGGGTGAGCCAGAGAGGGAATCAGCAGGCAGCACCCTAGGCAGAAGGAGGTAGGGAGCAGACAGCCAAAAACTCATCCCAGGAAGGCAGGACCTCATGTAAGCTGAGGTTCTAAGCCCTACAACACATGGTCCATAGTCCCATCAGACTTCACTTACAAAACACAAATTCGAAGTTAAAAGTATTTGGAATGACAAGACCACCACTGCAGAGCATTGAACCAACTGCAGGGGCCTTCTTTTTTTTTTTTTTTTAATTTTATTTGTTTGAGAGAGAGAGTGAGAGAGAGAGAGAGAGCACAAGAGGGGGTAGGGTCAGAGGGAGAAGCAGGCTCCCGATGCGGGACTCGATCCTGAGACTCCAGGATCATGACCTGAGCCGAAGGCAGTCGCTTAACCAACTGAGCCACCCAGGCGCCCTGCAGGGGCCTTCTAAGAGCCAGGCCCTGTGGGATAGCATTAGTCACATGTCCGTGAGGCCAGCCCTGATCAACAATGAATATGCAAGTGCTTTAAAAACTTTTAATGCTGTATAAATGTAAAGTATCATTGCTATAATAACTACTATGCAAAAATAGTATTAGGTCCTAGCAATTCTGTTGGACATTTACTTAGTAACCCAGATTTGTAAGAGCAAAAGTGAGCCCTAATACATTTGTTTTTTTCCCAGGGAGGAAGAAATGTTTCCGGATCCTTCTGAGTGATAGGGTGAAACCAAGTTTCCAGGGAACATGCTTGCACTCCCCAGAAATCTCCCTTGTAATAGATGTGTCAAAGCAGAGACCCCAATTCCTCCACAGATCAGAATTATGGATCCTCCCCTAAGTAGGAAAAAGTAACTCCTACCCTGGAACTCCCCTCAGCATCTGCTTCCTGCCACCCACCACCCCAGGCCTGACATGGGGTTCTCTGTCACACACTTTCCATTAACTCAGATTTTCAAACTCAGGGATGTCCCACTGCCTTGGTCACTCCTTGGTTTTATGGGTACTAGGCTGCAGACCTGACACTCTCACTCCTTACGCATAGATTTAGTTCCATATGTTTCAATACAGCAGATCTGCGGGGGCATTTTTGATATTTATAAAAGCATCCAATGATTCAGAATAAAGCAGTTATTAAGCAGCTTCTTGGTCTACATCATAATTAGAAAAAGCAGCTGAGAGAAAGTGGAGAAAACGCCAATTAGAACATTCTTATCCTCCATACCCACCAGGGACCCATTTAGAGCAAAGTAGTGATTTACCAAATGATAGCCTAATGTCCTGAAAGAGTTAATGTGGCTTCCCACATTACTTCTACCCAGACAGCCATTTCTGCCCCAGGGGTACACTGACTCATCCCATAGGTCCTGAAGTGTGGCTTTTCCCAGTGCAGAACTACAGACCCCACCCTAGTGCTCAATAGAAAGGGAGTAGCTATAGGTTCTCCCTGCCCCCATCAGAAACTTGAGGGAGCCTGTGTTCTTTCTTTCCCCAGGGTCTTTCTCTTGTGAGCCAGTGAGGGGGGCAGCAGACACCACCCCCAAGTGTCAGGCTGGGCATTGCTCTGCGAGGGAGAATGTTTTAGAGCAAAGCTGCTATCAGTCACTGTTCTGACAAAGCCCCCCTTCATAGCAGCTTGCCTGATGCAGCAGCTGTAGTGTCATGGGAGAAGACATGAGACTGGGAGGTAGGAATTTTGAATCCTAGCCATGGTTATGCTACTTACTAGCTGTGTGATCTTGACCAAGTCATTGCACCTCTCAGGGACTCCGCTGCCTCATCTATCAAATAAAAGCAATATTAGCAATACCAACCTCCGGGTTATTGTTTCAAGGATTAATTAAAGTAGCGTGGAAATATATTTTGTCAACTAAAAAATATCTTGGGGCACCTGGGTGGCTCAGCTGTTACGCGTCTGACTCTTGATTTTGGCTCAGGCCCTGATCTCAGGGTCATGGGATTGAGCCTTCGCTGGGCTCCCCACAGGGTGCGGTCTGCTTAAGATTGTTTCTCTCCCTCTCCCCTCCACCTCTCTCAAATAAATAAATAAATATTTTTTTAAAAACTCTTATACCTGTTTGTTAATTAAGGAAACATCATGGCATAATGAAAAATCATGGATCTCAGAGCCATACATTCTGGATTTAATTCTAGTGCTGTTTGATCTTGGAAAAATTACTTAGTCTCTCAGAGCCTTCACAATTTCTTCATCTGGAAAAAAGATGGTGCTAAAGTAATAACAAAGACCCTCCAGCATTGTTGAGGTAGTGCATATAAAGGCGTGGTGCTTGGTAGGTACACAAGATCAGGCACCTGGCTGGCTCAGTCAATAGAACATTGTACTCTTCTTGATCTCAGGCTTGTGAGTTTGAGCCTCACACTGGATGTAAAGATTACTTAAAAAAAAATCTATCTATCTATCTATCTATCTATCTATCTATCTATCTATCTATCTAACCAGAGTAGGGACACAAGAAATATGCTTTCTCCTTTCATATCTCTTTGTATTCCCAGAAACATCTTCCACAGATATGCACTTCTTTTTGGATCCTGGACCTCAAAGTCGGAATCCTGTGCCTTGAGGCTCAGGCAAACTCTGCTGCATCCTCATGCTGAGTTCTCTAGCTCCCTTCCTCTGCCTCCCAGGGTGTTGGCAGGAGAAGACAAGAGAGAAACCAATCTTGAGGGCTGAACATAAGCATGTTATTCAGACATGCAATGATGTGATAAAGGGTTATGCAAAAAATTGCATATACTTTTAAAATATTTGCTTTTGTTGTGCATCAAATTCTGTTCTTTAAACCTGATTCCATTAAAATATTTTAAAAAGTATAGAACTGTCATGTGCCCCCGGTCATTGACCCCATTGTTTTATTGCACCTGTTGAGACAACTAGCAGAACCTTCATCTTTTCCCACCCACGTTGTCCTCCCTATTTTTTCACTATCTCTTCTAATTTCTGGAGGTCATTCTAGACTCCATTTTCTTTCTTGCCTTCAACCTCCATTCAATCACCAAGTCACGGAGATGCTTCACCTTTTTATCTCTGGTCCACCCTCATCCTCTTCACCCCCACCTCCACAGCCTGTACTTCATTCAGTCCAATATCATTTCTCATCTGGGTTTCTGCAGTGGCTTTCAAAATAATTTTTGTATCATAATGTTTTGAGAATTAAATGAGATAACAAATTTGCATTTATTAGCATAACATAACACATGGCCCCTGGCCCCTGGTGGGTGCAAAATAAATGGTAAGACACAAAACTGTCAGAAAAGAGGATTTGGCTCAGTGTAAGAAAGCCTTTTGTAGCAGTAAAAGCCCCAAAGATGGGATACGCTTCTTCAGCTGGTAATGAACTCCCTAGCACTGGAAGAGTCTAAGTCTTTGTTGAGTGACTCTTCATTAGAAGTTGTAGAGGAGATTGAAACAGCATTAATTGCATTTAAGTTCCCTTCTGAATAAGTCAGGACACTTTCAGTTACAAGTGTCAGAAAATGAACTCAAAATGCCTGAAGCAAAACAAGGAATTTAGTGGCTCATATTGATAAAATGGAGAGGTTTCTTTTAGGCAGAACTGAAGGAGCCTTGAAAGCTATCCCTGGAATCACTCAGTCTCTCACTCCATGTCGCTGCTCTGCTTTCCTCTACACTGGCTTTACCCTTAGGCAGACCCTCTCCACGTGATGGCCCCTGGAAGCTGCAGGCATTAAGCCCAGCACACTAACAAGTTCAGTGTCCCCAACTTAGAAACCTCAGTGAAAAGAGAGCTTCTCTTTCCCAGTATTCCAGCAGAATCCTGGTCCTAAACTACCCTGAAAGATCCCCTGTGACTGAGTGACAAAATCCTCTGACTGGCCAGTGGATCGTGGGTCCACTCTGTGGTCAGCTCTTCTAGGATTTTCTAGGATTTCATGGCTGAGGGCTGAAGGAGTGGGTCTCCAGTGAAAAATCAGACAATTGCTAACAGAAATAGAAGGGACTGGGTGTCGAGCAAGAAAAACAGTGGGCATCAACCACAACTTCCTATCCTAAGATTGTTATTCCAATCCAAAATTATTTTCCAATATTTATATGTAATTCTTTCTCCCTTTGCCCCTCTAGTATATGTTAACAGCCTTAATAGACACTGCTGAAGAATTAGCATAATGATATACATAATTACCATCAAATGATAGGCTATCTTGTCCTACATAAAATCCTGTGGAGGAAAAACAAACAAACAAACAAACTCTTTTTTATGAGTCTACATTAGAAAAAGGTTCTGTCCACTCCCAGGGGCATGAGCTGTTCCTCACTTATACAGCTGATAAGCACACTAGAAGGTACTACGGGAAGGAGCTTTGTTACTTAGTTGAGTTGGTAAGTTGGAGTAGCCTCTTGATTCTAAAGACCTATGAATTAATCCTAGGGTGAACTTCTAGTTGAATAATTATTGTGCAACAGGTAGCATGCTAGATTTTTATATGGGTGCACTCATTTAACCCTTAACGCACAATTATCCGTATTTCACAGAGGCAGAAACTGAAGTGCAGCAAGATTAAGTAACTTCTCAGGGTCTACAGCTAATAAATGATAGAGTCACATTTGAATCCAGGTCTGAGCCCACGGCCTTTTTCTATACATTGAACTACCTCCTTGAGGACCCCAAGTATAATCTCCAATGTGCTATAAACCATATTCTTCTGAATCAAAATTTGAATCAAAAATCAAAATTCTGAATCAAAATGGTCTGTCTGACTCACTTAAAGAGGGTTGCCCTGGGAAGTCCGGAATGTATGCCCACTTAGTAAAACAGACATCCAGATCAGGTTACTGGAGCATTGCCCTCTCATGGCTAACCTTGCTGCAAGTGTTGAGCACAGCTGCTCTGTTGGTTAAAGGTGTTAGAGGGATGAAGTACTTAACACCTGTGTTGTGAGGCTAGAACTGATTTCCAGGGGCTGGTTGTAAGCAAAAGCTGCAAGCAAATGTCTTAGCTATGGCTCAGTGGAGCTGTGTGTGGCTCAGGCCTTGAATGTAGTTAACATCCAAAAGAAGTCCCTAGGTCTTAATTCAGAAGACTGGGGCAGAACGTTCCTGGCAGATGGCCTCTGTGTTTACATTCATTCCCCCCGGATTCCAAGCCTGCTTGCCTTCAGGAAAAAGTGTAGATCCCTTCTGCTCATTCTGGGTTGTGTTAGCTTGGTAGTAAATATGCCCATGGTTAATAGGCAGTCTATGAATTGTTTTAAATTCGCTATCCAAATAAAGGAATTTTTCCACAGCAAAAGTATGATCATGCAATAAAAATAATAAGATCTCTAAGCAGTGGAAGTCAACCTATACCTTATTTATCTCATTAATGTCAAGGAAACCCTGAGTATAAGGGAGAATTGTCCTGCCTCTCTGGTAGACATACCCCACCAATAGCCACAGACACCCGTTCACTACTCTGAGCCTTCCCTGATGCCTACCTTTTATAGAACTCCATGATCCTGTTTCTTCCCCAGTACACAGGGTCTGTCTCTCTGGCTTATGTCCCAAGCTCTCTATCTACACACACCAACTTTGGTTTTTCAAAATTCAACAGCCTGCTTTCTACATGTTGAAAGGTAAGGTTTCACCATATCATGATTATAAGTCCATATTCATATCTTTTACATAGCTTAGTTCTAAAGTGTCTTTTTATTAGAAACTTGTTCACATAATTAAAAAGATTTATTTGAGGGTGGAGTTTTCTAAAATTTTTCTAGCCTAGCAATGGGTCATGCTTCATCCCTCAGTATAAACTGGAAAATGTGGGTGCTGTCCAAAGTTCTTTGATAATTCTACATGTAGGTCTAGTTGATGGCATCCCACTCCCAAGCCTTCTAACTATCAGGAAGTCAGCAGATAGCAAATCCATAGCTCTTGTCCTCACCTCTCTCCTGAGCTTCAGATTTATATTCCTTTTGCTTTCTGCATGTGTCTATGTGGAGAACAACTAAAATTCGACATGTCCCAAGCTTTCTTTCACTTGTTTGACAAATATTTTCCTAATGCCTGTTTGGGGTCAGAAGGTAAACATAGAGGATCACATAAGCAGGGTCCCTGACTTCATGCAGTCTTATAGGGAGACCCATAACTAAATAATTACCAAAAAGAATAATAATAAATGCTATATTAGGGAAAGCAAAGTTACTGTGAGAGCAAAAGAATTTTGCCTGCCTCTGCCAGTGCAGAGATGTATAAAAATTTTCCTGGAATAAGTTACATATTAGTTGAAATCCATAAGGATAAACTGGAGTTACTCAGAGAAAAGGTTCCACAAAGTTAGAGTCCATCGGTAATCTACCTTCCTACCCCTCAGCTCCCAACTCAAGTTTGACATCACAGGCAGTCAGTAAATCTTGATATAATGAGAAGTACTTTTATGTCACTACCTTTAAAAAAAATCATTCATGTGGTATAAAGGATCATGGGACAGCTCTGTCTAGTGAATACACATACAAATACAAGACTTAAAACAAGCATTCGCTAAACGGAATCTAAGTTATCAGAGCTTTGATAGAAAGTCAAAAGGTTCTCCCTCTCTCTTACTATCTCATCACCTTTTAATCCTATTTATATCCGAGAATTCCTCCCTGGACTTTGTTTACTGACCTGAGATATTTCCAGCTTTAAGTTTTATATGCCTGGCATTATAATTCTGAAGGACAGAGGCAGCTTCTGTGTAAGTAGGTTTGTGCCATGCCTGCTTTTAAATAATTTTAAAGTATTTTTTCTTTGCTCAGAAATGCTCAAAACAAATTAAAAGCTGTGAGATAAATAATGTAGGATATTAAGCTAACATTGAAACAAGAAAGATCTTTTCCTTTAATATTTTTAAGTATGAGAGGATTTCTTCCTCCAAGAATCTCAAGGCAGTTCTCTTAAATATATAATTCTAGTTGGCTTAAGACCAACAGTCATAAATAAATTTGTATTACATCATGGAATTACATGTTGATCCATGAAAACTGATCTCCCTAGTTTCAGGGAGATCCAATAGATCCATCTGGATCTATTGAGAGAGGAGAGCCTACCTTTTTATTCATTGTCTTCCTAACTCAGGAAGCGGTCATCATACTAGATTTGCATGATTCCACTACATAGCTCCAGATAAAAAAATCAACACTGGTTGGCTCATTTCCCTTGCTTTCCTGGAAATTTTACTAAAACATTGAATCCTTTCCTGGTTGAGGTTGCTATCATTGAAGGCAATAGGCATCTATCTCTATTCTATTTCAGAACTCAGACATTTTTATCAAGGTGCATACCTTGATACTGTGAATGTGGCAGGTATACAAAAAAAGTTTTGCCAAAAACACTTGAGCTAACATTGGTGGGGGGGTCATTATGTGCCAGATACTACAGTTAGTACTTTACAAAGTAAGTTAGGGCTCAATCAGAGAAATAGAACCATGGTAGATATACACCAGATTTATTGCAGGAAATTGGCCTATGTAATTGTGGGAACTGGCTAGGTAGTCTGAAATCTGTAGGGTAGGCCATCAGGAAGGGCAGGCTGAAACTCTAAGGCAGGGGCTGAATTTGCCATTCACAGACAGAGCTGCTTTTTCTTCAGGGAAGCCTTAGCTCTGCTCCTAAGGCCTTTTAACTGATTGAATCAATCAGATTATCTAGAATAATCTCTCTTAAAGTCAACTGATTACAGACTTTAATCACATCTACAAAATACTTTCACAGCAACACCTAGATTGTGTTTGATTAAGTAAATGGGGACTATGACCTAGCCAAACTGGCACATCAAAAAGAGCACCACACATGTGTAATCTCCTTTTCTCCTAACTACAGCTCTATGAAGTAATTTCCATTATTATCATAAACCAATATCTAATATATTATCATATATTATCATATATCACATTATCCAGTATAACATATATGTTATATTACCATATAACAGTTTTACAAGGTGGAAAGATAAGGCTCAAAAAACTTAAGTAACATACTCAAGATTACAAAGCTATTAAGTGAAATTGCCATTACTTGAACCCATAGGTCTGATTCCAAAATTGGGAGCTTAATTAACTACTGCAAAATACTACATCAAAACAAATTCTATTCCTCTAAATTTATACAAAGGGACTCATATTAGTGTTTTACATATCTCTTTGAGAACTTACTGTCATCTTCAGACTTTGCGAGACTAAAATATTCAACATAGTCTTCTGGATAATTTTTTTTAATGCAAAGAAAGAATACAGGAGATTGGGGGATTCCAAATGTTAGTCCCTTCTGATATCAAATTGCTGTTCTTAAGTAAGTAGTTTATGTTAGAGAAGGTTGCATTCTTGATGACTTGGAATGGATGCTTTACTTTTCACTGGGATATAGGGAAGTTGGGAGTTGGTGCTATAAGAGTTTTTTCTAAATTGTTTCATTTTTCAAGGAACAGTATATTACTTAATATAACCAGTGTATTAAAAACAAAATGTGGATTCCCCAAGTAAATGAACACGAGGCTATAGTTCATATTTTAAATAATATAAATTAGAAATTAACTGACTTTTAGCAAAAATATAAAATTACTGAAGGAAGAAATAAGTCTGGCATTGAGTATCCTGGGGCACCATAATATCATGCTAAGTGTCTGACCAAGTGGCAAGAATTCATGGTTTTGCTCCTGTCTCTAGTTAGGGTAGGTCATTAGGCAAGTGACTTAACCATTCTTGGCATCAATTTCCTTTTCTACAATATGAGAGGGTTTCAGAAGATAATCTCTTATATTCTTTATGCTGTCCTAGAGCATTAAAATGTCTAAAATTTCAACTATAAGTAGGGGCTATTTTAGTGCCAGAGAGTAAAAAGTCATTCTTTTGTGGATTAATGTTTTTTACCCAAACCAGTAGGAGACTACACTGATAAAACCTTTATATTTTAATATGCATACCTAGAGGTTATTGCCAAATTCCATTAGTGCCGGGATGAAGTTAATTTCCAGGTCTTTAGTATTTAATATATGAGCTGATTATGCTGAATGGAGCATCAGTACCAGCTACCATGGACAGCAACTCTTCCTCCCCTCTCCCTCAAGTTTTCACTAGCCAAGCACAAATGCTGACAGAGAATTCGATTTCTATCATTCTCTAGAGGTGGCACAGACACAAAAAGGCCTATAGGTCCCAAATGACTCTAGAGTGCAGAAGACTTGATGATACAAAAATGAGAGCACACCTCCTTTCTAAAGAGCCTGTAGTTCCTTGCTAACAAAGGGCATCTTTTGGACAGAGCCCAATATTGTTGCTGGAGAACAATGTCCAGAAGAGAATGATGCCCTGAGGAATGTCATTCTTCAGTCATTCACAGGATTGGAAAACCAAGAAAACACCTATCCCACCCCAAGTCTCATGTGTTTGGTTGCACAGTGAGAAATAGAACTAAATAGCCTGACTCCTAAGCCCATTGAAAGCTTGCTGATCTCAAAAAAACCAGAGAGATGCAAACATGCCCCAGTCAAGAAGGCAGATCATGTCCAATCTGTTTCTCTTTCTATATATGTAAGATGTAAAATCAAAAAGCTTCACGAACTCCTTCTGTAAAGGAGAAATCATTTGTATGTGGTTAAGCGCTCACACTCTCGGGCCTCACAGGCCTGGGCTTATATCCTGGCCCTGGCTCTCGCTAAAGGGATGGCTTCAGAATATACTATTAACCTGAATCTCACAAAAGCACACAATGACATGAAAATAGACAAAACAGTGGACATTTCATGTTTCTTGTTTAAGGAAATGAATGCTGTCCCATAACTATGAGCTGCAGATCTAAGCCTTTTATTTTTCATCTGTAAAGTGGGGATAATAATAAAACTTACCTCATAGGGTTCTGAGAATTAAATGAGATAATTTACAGATGCCTGGCAAATTATAAGTGCTCAGTAAATGTTGCATAGTATTTAAAAACTGATTCACATTTCTATTTTAGTGCCTGACATTTGCAGTTGATCAAAATCTTTATTTTCTTTGGTCTTAAAACAATAAATTTGCACTCTTAAAGTTTAGAAACTGAAAGTACCCTGAGAAACAGACTGATTAGTACTGTTGTAGTTCATCGGAATGTTGTACATTTCCTTAACTATTTGAAGTATCTCATTCCAAACTATTTTTCACAGACAGGTTGGGTGCTGTTACCTTGTTTTCAGACGATGGGTATCCTTTGTGGGAATCTGCAGTTCTTATCCCAGACTAAGTGGGCAACTCACACTTTTGGACGGAACGTTGAAACACCAAAGAACTGAAGTGCGTGGGTTGCCAGCTATGTTCATTCAAACGTTATGGAAGTAAGCAGTCTGTAAACCACACATTATTTTTATTTATCCATGGCAAGGAAGAACTATTGGGATTTTTAAGAATGGGTGAAAGGCCTTGTCATTTGAGGTCAGGTGCCCCTCATTTAATTGGCATGATTTTGAAGAGAATAAATTTATACAACTGTTCGTAGTAGTACAATGGTAACTTTGGTGGAAACCGGGGGCAGGGATGAAGGGTGTGTTTGAACCGTACCAAAATCCTAACTAAAAATGTTAACCTAACCGTGGCCCTCTGGTTCTCCTGGGGGCTGATCGTTCCGCTCAGAGAACCGCTGGAACGCTAGTCGCTCGGGTGGTGCCACCAGTCCACTCAAGTGGAGGATGGCGGTGGCCTCTCCAGCGTCGTGAACTCGTAGCAGCTCGGTTGGTGGGAGCAAACCCTAGGTGGCCTCGGGAGTAAAGCGGGACCTTCTTTCTCCCCCTCTTCCCCCTCCCCTTCCCCCCAGCGGCTGCGACGGCAGTGACGGCGGCGGTGGCGGCTGCTGCTACCGCTGCTGCCGCTGCCAAGCTGGTCACCTGGGCGCCTGCGGAGCTGCCTGGCTGCCGCCGCTGCGGCGGCCTCTCGGAGCGCTAGGAGGAGGCGGCGAAGAAAGAGAATATCCATAGTAACACAGGATGCGCCGGGCGCCGAGCAGGAGCGAGTGCGGGAGGAGGAAGCCCCCGCGCGCCAGCAGCCCGCGGTGCTAGGCGCTCTGCAGCCCCCGCGCGCCGCGCCCGGGCCCGCGTCGCTCTCGCAGTTAGGGTCTGGCTGAGTGGTAAGCCCTCCCCGACAACTAAGCCGACACCTCCCACCGCCCCAGCCGCCCGCCCCCGGGAAGCCGCAGCAGAACAATGGAGAGCGCCGCCAGCAGCCCTGGAGACGGCACTCGGGGGAGGACGCGCCGCCGCCGCCGCCGCCGCCGCCGCCGCCGGGGCTGGCGCGCGCCGCGTGGGGTCGGGCGCGTGCGAGGGCGCGCGGCGGGGTTGGG
>NW_027397076.1:10777413-10841185 GCF_003265705.2 Callorhinus ursinus
GAGGGCGCGCGGCGGGGTTGGGGGCGCGGCGTGGGGCGCGCGCGCGCGCGGGCCCGGGGAGCTGGCGGGGAGAGCCCGGCGCTCGGCGCAGCGCGGCGCGGCGCGGCCAGGCTCGGCGCCTCTCCCGCCCCTCCTCGGCGCGCTCGCCCTCGCCTCGCCGCTCGCTTTCGCTGGGGGCGCCCAGAAAGATGCTCAGAGGCAACGGCTAGGGGAGCGGAGGTTCCAGCCACATGTCCGCGTCCACGGGGGCCAGAGCCCGCCAGCCCTCGCGGATCCCGGCTCGCAATCAGCCCGCGGCCGCTGCCGTCGCTAGTGCCGACCGGCTCGGGTGAGTAGCGGGGTGGCAGCTGGCGGCGCGGGGCACAGCTTCCCCCCGCTGCCCACGGCCCCTGCTCGCCAAGATGCGGTTGCGAGAAGTGGAGCGGTAGCTGGGGCAGGAAAGGAAAAAGGAAGCTGGGTCGGAAAATCCGGGAAGGCTGCGGGAAGGTTTGCCGGGGCATTTGTTGCAGCCCAGGCTAGCGGTCTCTACTGTGTGGGCTTTTTTTTTTTTTTTTTTTTTAAACGTGGTTTGCTTATTGGTTTTCCCCCACCTCCCACCCCCCGGGTTGGGCACATTTTCCCTTTCCTCATCTTCGCGGTTGCGAGGAGTTTGAAGCGGTAAATTACTGGAGGTCTCTCCAAATGGTTTGACTTTCACGAGTATATATTTTCCAAAGGTCATTTGTTTTCAAAATTAAAAAGCCAGGACAACCCATGCAATTTCCAGGTGCGCTTTGAATCACCTTTGAGGAGTAGCAGGAAGAATAGACCCTGGAAGGGTTGGTTTTGAGCGTGCCCTCTCTCCTCGTGTTTTTTATACGTTGATTAATCGGAGGGGGACGTGGACGTGGACGTGGACCTTCCAATGGAACGCCTTGGAGAGCAGTAACAGCAGCAGAGACTGCAATTTGCTGCTTTCGTGAAGGTCGGGTCAGCATTTCTATTGAAATCCCAATTTCCGTGGTTGTAACTTGGATGTAATTTTACTCCAGGCTAAAACTTGCCAAAGCGAAACAAGGACTTGTTTTTGTAAGGATACTGCCACTGCCGCGTGTTGTTTTTTGTTTGTTTGTTTGGTTGGTTAGTTTGGTTTGGTTGGTTGGTTAGTTGTTTCTTTTCTCTCCAAGAATACCAGCTGTCTGCAAACATAAGCCCCTAAAACAAATAGGCAGCTCAGGAAGGCTTTGCATTTTCAGAGATTGACCAGGAAGGCTAGTACTCACTGCAGTTATCATTTCTCCTCTCCAAGTGACTGAGATGTTAGTTTTAGAAGACTAAAAATTCAGTCCCCGTGCTGCATATATATGCCCAATATGTTGTATCTGTAGAATGGATGCATAAGAACTTTGAGGTCTTTAATGACTCTTAGATACTTATATTAGTATACTTGCTATATGGGCTCTTGCATCTGGAAAGACAGAATTAGAAGAAATAGTGTTGGAAGGGCTACATGAGGAATTTAGGTACAACTGAAGACTTTTCTGAACGTTGACCCAAGCTACTAAGGGAGTCTGCAATTCTCTTCTGAGAGTCTTTACAATAGGGTAGATTCCTGTTGAAGTTTAGAGCCAGAAGGGAAAAGAGGAAAGAATATTAGGAAATATCTCAGAGGTTGCTTCGAAACCTGTGTGTTCTTTGTACTCCGCAAATGAGCTTAGGCAAGGAGATGCCAGTGGTGTCTGGGTTATTTGAGTCCATACTGTTGATGGCTCTGTGACAAAATAGGCTGTAATGACTTGTGCTGGCTTTATTCCACCGTAAAGCCTTCTTCAGAAGTGTTCCGTTCTGTTGTTCTGTCAGTCGTGAGTAACGCTTGGTGTGTTGATGGCAGTGATCCTCCTGGACTGAAATGGTGGAGAAAGGAGTAACTAGTATAAATGAAATTAAAACAGATGCATGCTACCTAGGAGACTCAGTGACAGTGATATACAAAAACATTGTTACAAAGACTTTTTGAAAGCTTCAGAATGCAAAGGGAGATACAATTTTGGGGAAAAGCAGTGAAGAATTAGAGCTCCTTGTTCAAGGATGGGAACTTTGTCCAGCAGTTGCTAATTGCCAAACTCAGTTTTACTGCATTGGAATTACTTTGCTTGATGCGCTTTGGCATTTTTAGTAGAAGCAGTATTTTTTCCTTGATCAGTGATAGCAGGGTGACTATACATCCTTTTATCAGGAATGAGAAACCTTATATATTGTTACAGTTCTATTAAGGGGAACCAGAGACAGAGAACAAAGTGTTTTGCCTCTACTGGGAGATCAAATCTCCATTAAAATAATTTTGAAATATAGCATGGTGCAGTATTAAGTAAGATACTTTGGGGTAATGAATTTTTAACAAAACTGTATCAATGCATTTATTTGTCAGCAATTTAAAGTGACAGTCGCCGAGCAGTTACTAACAATCTAAAAGTTTGCAGGTGTAACCAATTCTGTATACGTATATTGAATTCTGATACATTTCTTGCTAATAATTTACTGAAAATGGTACAGTAGGTTTGAAATGTTAGGGACTTGCTTTCTTTAAAATAGTAGTATTTGTTTAAAGGCACTCTACATGTTCCAAATAGAGTATAAACTAGTAGACAGTACATTATGCAGGAAAGGCATTCCCAATAATCATTTGTGATGTTATTACTCTATTGTAAATGTTGGCAGATATTTTCCAGCTTATTATCAAGTCATTCTCATTGCATCATTCATTGAGTAAGCATTTTTGAGTACCATGGGTTTTAAAGCAGGCTTATCCTTTCTCTAAATGTAAGGCAGACACGTTCTCCAAATGTTTTATTGAAATAAATGCTTCAGTATCATCAGTGTTTATAGCACTGGCAGAGTCTGTAGAGATACCGGGTAGAGTTTATTGATGTCCCTATTTCTGACCAGATGCTAGTGTCAACATATGTCCCAGAAATATCCATCAAGCCAGTTAATGTCCCGGGAGGAATGAACAATTAGCAAAATTAATTTGGAGATCTGCTTGATTAAAGTCATTAATGGTCATGCGTAAAACATTTGTATTTCCATAGATATGTTTGATTTTTACATATTTTGGACTTAGAGCAGTAACTCAGATTTAGGATTTCCAAGTGCCAATACCAGTAGTCAAAGTACTAGGTCTTTCATAGGCTACCAGTGTCAGCATTTCTCCATGACAATGGAAGTGTGAACAGAATCCAGATTTACCAATTGGCTACCTATTTTTTTCCTTCCATGGACAATAGACAAGAACAAAGCATAAATGTTTACCATTGACTTTAATAGCAATGTATATCAATAAGCCTTGGAAAAAAATTATTTCATACGTATTTCTTTGAGTTAAAGATTACATTAGCTATGATGTCTTTACACTTATATTGATATTTGGTTTCTTTAAAATGATTGTTTTCAAAGTACAATACTGTCAATATATTTAATAATTTGCTTGAGAAAGAACATTTACATGAGTGCATTTATCTTCCCACATAACTGTCAATAATGCATTGTTCCAGAAATCTATTTTTATGTAGATGTAATTTTCATGTAAAAATTAACCTTTCTTATAACTCTAGTGTGAGACGAAAACCATGCTTGTTCATCTGATTTCTGCTTTCTCCTCATACAATCATGAGATGGGTTGTTTTTTTTTGAGTCAAATATGATTAAGCTGAGTCATTTTTTTTCCTTTAAAAAACTGTGAGGATAGATTAGCTTACTTAGATTAATTCCCTAAAAATTTGTGTCTTTAGCACATATCTCCTAGTTGTGGTTTTTACAAAGCAAAGACTTAGGGACTGTTTACTGGTGGTTTTCTCTCATGAGAACAGGAGGAAATGCAGAGAAGACCAAAACAAAACTTGAACTGGAAGAAGCAAAAATGCATGTTCTGATCCCCCTTGGTTACCAAATACCTGATAGTACAGTTTTAGGTAAGTCTCAAAACAAAGTTGTTCTATAAATGACTTTTATGGATACATCTCTTTTGGGTTTGGAATTAATGAAACTGAACGGAAACTACTGACCTCACAGGACCAGCCACAAGGACACACTCTGGAAGATCAAGGATTGCGTTGAGATCTTCCTGAAGGCCCACATTTGCATGCTGTGGCACCTCTGTCACCACACACAGCTGCCTTTGCAGAGCATGGGAGGACTGGTAGAATCAGTGGGTGCCCCGAGCATCATCTGACTGCCCCTTGGCCATATGTTTAAATGGTACTGGGGTTAACATTGGTCAGGGTTAGGTTTTTGTGGCCATTTTAAAACCAAGACTCTTGGCAAGAGAAAAATTGTACTTTAAGACTCTTTGAGCATCCTCTCATTTTAACACATGTCAATTAGAATAATTTTTTGGTAACTGTGAGTTTTATGGTCGATTTTGGTTTTAATTAAGGCTTCAGAGTGACTCGCATAGAGTTGTAGCTATAACAGGTGGTATGTTTTGTGTTGTATGATGTTCATAAAAGTCTTATGTCCCTGTGTTTAGAAATCACGACCATGTTGTAGTTATTTTTCTAGAAATATAAGATGTAAGTGTAAAAATAAGCTGCTTCTCTTTATCTCCATGATTCACTTCTCCAGAAAAGACTTGCCGACCATATGCAGTATCTCTTGGCTCTTAATGCATTTTTTTTTCTGTCCTAACTGTCAACTTAGTATAAAAATAATTGGTTCCAATTGTTTTCTTGTAGTATAGCTTTCCCTCCAGAATGGAAGGTCTGGCATTGCCTCCCAAACATCTCCCAGGGGTTGGTTGATACTCCTGATATGAATGATGCTATTTATTTCACCCTACTGGTAGATTAGTCATAAAAACTCATGCCAAACCAAATTTGGGACAAAGCTTCAAATTAAAAATATATAGTCCCTCCCAAGTTCCAACATTGTTTACACACTGGCTCTTCCTTCTTTTACCCACCCTAAAGTACTCTGGTCAGGAAAACTGTCTGGGAAGATGAAATTTCCTCATGGCTAGTGGGAGAACCTCTTTCCTCCATCATCTCCTAACCATTCACCACTGACTTTTTCTCTCCTCTCGTTCATTGCTCTTAGGTCAGGTAGCTTTCAGATCACACATACCCCTTCATCCCTTGCCTTGGTCCCCTCTCTTAATGCCTCCAGAATACCACTCTAGTTTTTCCTGTTTTACATTTTTGATACAAACAGTGACCCACCTCATGAGCATTCAGGGTGATACTAGTGACTAAAGATATGTCTGTTATCAAAGGAGCCAAAAGCTCTACATTTTTAAGTGAGCTTATATGCAATAAAAAACCAGAACCAGAAAGCTCTCCAGCCCTTGAAAATGCTCTGAAGTCTCCTTCAGAATACCCACAAATGTCTCCACCCTCATGAAAGATAAATAATAGTTGTCATTTGTCCATATTTAAATAAGTTAAAATATTTCTTTTTAATTGTATATTATGCCAGTGATAATTCATCATGTTGATTTTCTTGTATTTTTGTTGCACATATGCAGAATTTTATTCCACTGTGGGTCCAGTAGACTTTTGTGGGCTAACTTTGATATTTAATTATCATTTATACTGTAGCTTATTTGAAGGAACACGCATTCTGAATTCTAAGCAACTGACTTAAAAGACAGCTTTGCAAATTCAGCCCTTCCTTTAAAGCTTAGAAACAATCTTTGTGTGTATTCATTCACTTGAGAAATATTTATTGGATGTCTGCTATCTTCTAGAAATATTTATTAAATGTCTGCCTGCTTAGGGCAGGAAATATACTAGTGAACAAAATAGACAAGGTTCTGGTTTTCTAGAGCAAATAGTTGGGAAGGAGTGACACAAAACAAGTCAATAAATAAATGGAGAAGATAATCTCAGGTAGTGATAAGTGCTGTGAAGCCATACTGCAGGTGAAGTGCTTGAGAGTTTCCTGGAGGGGAAGGATGCTACCTGAAAACATTTGCTCAGAGATGGTATCCCGGAGACAGTGCCTCTCAGAGACCCGGATGGTGAGCAGGAACCCACCACGCAGAGATGCTGGGGAAAGAGCGTTCCAGGCAAAGGGAACCGCATGTGGAAAAGCCTTTGGGGGACCAAGAGCAGTGTGTTCGGGCAGCAGGGAGTAGTCCAGTGCGGTTGCAGGTCAGCCTTCCCAGGCATGGCAAAGAGTTTGTGTTTTATTCTAAAAACAGTGTGGAGCAAATGGAGAACGGAAAGCAGCGGTGTGATTGTTGTACCTTTGAAAAGAATCCACTGGCTGTTTTAGGAAGGCTGGATAATACTAGGACATGAGCTGACACAGAAAGACCACGTAGAAGACCACTAAAGTAGTTCAGGGGAGGGGCTCCTTGGTGGCTCAGTCGGTTAAGCATCTGCCTTCGGCTCAGGTCATGATCTCGAGGTCCTGGGATCGAGTCCTACATCAGGCTCCCTGCTCAGCGGTGAGTCTCCTTCTCTCTATCCCTCTCCTGCTCCCCTTGCTTGTGCTCTGTCTCTCTCTCTCTGTCTTTCTTTGTGTCAAATAAATAAATAAATATATCTTCATAAATAAATAAATAAAGTAGTCCAGGGGAGAAATGACACTGATTTGGACTGGGCTGTGGCCGTAAACAAAGAAGAGATATGTGGAAAGAGTCAAGAGTCATGGAAAGTCCCTATCATAGTGGGAAAAGCTTTTTGAAATTCTACAAATATAGGAAAATACAAAGAAGAAAATAATAATTCTCCATGGGTGGCTCACACCACCCAAAGTAACATCTGTTAATATCTTGGCATTTTTAAGGAAAATAATCACTGTATTGTTTTTGATATTTCGATATGTGGCCATAACTAGGCAGTGCACACAAAGCAAATACTAAACTCTTCAGATTACCCTAAACCCCACCACCCAGAAATAACCATTTATAACATTAGACTGAAATCATTGCAAGCATCCTTCTATGCATATATGCAAAGGGAATGATAAATGGATGCATGAATAGAAAGAAATACTTTTATAACAATGGCAATGATGGAATCATACTGGAAATGCTCTTTCAAAATAAAACATTAAAATTTAATTTCTTTATATTTAACAGCAGAAAAAAATGGAGGTAAGAAGAAGTAAATAATTCTTAAACTTTAAGCAGAGGTCTCTTTACTACAAGAATTATTTCCTAAAAGTTCTCCCCTTATGCTTAAGAGAAATGGTTATGGAAAATGCTAAGTGGTTTGAGCGGGAGTGAATTGAGATTTTGTGGGACTTGAGAATTGAGAATTTGGGACTCCTTTTTAAGAAAATGGAGTATAGGGCGCCTGGGTGGCTCAGTTGGTTAAGCGACTGCCTTTGGCTCAGGTCATGATCCTGGAGTCCTGGGATCGAGTCCCACATCGGGCTCCCTGCTCAGCAGGGAGTCTGCTTCTCCCTCTGACCCTCTTCCCTCTCGTGCTATCTCTCATTCTCTCTCTCAAATAAATAAATAAAATCTTTAAAAAAAAAGAAAATGGAGTATAATTCAATGGAATATTACACAGCCATAGGAGGGATGAAATCTTGTCATTTGCAACAACATGGATAGATCTAGAACGTATTATGCTAAGTAAAGTAAATCAGACTGAGAAAGATATTTCATTCATGTGGAATCTGAAAAACAAAACAAACGAATAAACAAAAAGCAGAATCAGACCTATAAATACAGAGAACAAACTGAGGATTACCAGAGGGAAAGGGGTTGGGAGATGGGCAAAAGGGGGGGGGGGGGGGGAGATACAGGCTTCCAGTTATGGAATGAGTAGGTCCCGGGAATAAAGGCACAACACAGGGAATAGAGTGAATGATACTATAACAGCATTGTATGGTGACAGATGGTAGCTACGCTTGTGGTGAGCCCAGCATAAGGTATAGAGAAGTTCATTCACTATGTTGTATCCTGAAACTAACGTGACATTGTGTGTCAACTATACTCAAAAATAGAAAACTAAAAAACAAACAGAACAAAGTCACTGGTAGTGCTAATACACTTTGGTTTGTTACCAAAGTCATGATTTTAGGAGTTATTAAACTTAAATAAATTTAAAAAATAAAAATTTTAGGGCTCCTGGGTGGCTCAGTTGGTTAAGTGACTGCCTTTGGCTCAGGTCATGATCCTGGAGTCCCGGGATCGAGTCCCACATCGGGCTCCCTGCTCAGCGGGGAGTCTGCTTCACCCTCTGACCCTCTTCCCTCTCGTGCTCTCTATCTCATTCTCTCTCTCTCAAATAATAAATAAAATCTTTAAAAAATTAAATAAATAATAAAAATTTTAAAAAGGAAATAAAGTGTATTTTACAAATTGTACAAAAGCTTTATGAAAGCTTTGCTGTGGAAACCCCCCCCCCCAATACACATACCCTGTAGCCTCGGAAAAAGCAAATCACCCAGGTAGGTGAAGGGTCTTGGAACTTAAGCCTCGGTAGCTTTACTGCAAACCCAACCTCACACTTGGAATCATTATGTTTTTTAAACTACATATTCCGATTTTAAATATGTTAAATTGATTCTGCATATTGATATTCAGTGTCTTGTATATTGAGTATAACATTCTTGTTTTATGCTTTCTCTCCCTTATAATTTTGGTTTGCTAGCATTCACAGCTGCAGTGCAGTCTGAGACCACCCTTTGTAGATGCTTTGCTTTTCCTGCCTGGACCCCTAAAAATTCTTTCTTTCTCTTCACAGCTCAGTAGCACAGCTAGGATATATCCAGGTGTTGAATGTTCTGTTTGAGTCAAAATTACAGTGTGCTCTTTAAATTTGCTGATCTTTGTCCTATCTTTGAATATACTTGCTGTTCTATTTGTATTGTTACCTACTTCAGGGACATCAATTATCCTTGTTTTGGATCATCTTTGTCTCTCTTCCACATTTATTATTTCTTTATAATGTAATCTTTTTTTATTTTCATCTGCATTCACAGTGAGCATGAAATTCTCTTCTTCTGTGTCAGTAATTCCATTTTCAGAAGTGTCTCCTCTGTTTCCTGATGTTTCTCATCTATTGATTCATTCTGAAATGATGCTCTTTGTTCCCTGTTTGTTTCCTTCAGTCCACAGTCTCTTTTCATCCCATTCAGTTGTTTCACCATTCTGTCAGTAAGCTTCAATTTTTACTGAAACTGTTCTTCTGGAGTAGAAAGTTTATGTGAGGATTTCCTTCTTTTTCTTTAAATAAAGTTTTTCTAGATTTAGTTCCTCAAGGTGTGACCCTTACATTTTATTTTCTTCCATTCCTCGTTCCCTCCCTCCTTCTTTTCATCCTCTCTTCAGCTCCTCTTTCCTCCTTCCATGCATATTGACCATGCTGTTTTTCTTCATCTTGCTGGTGTTTGGGGAACTCTGCCCAGACATGGTGTAAGTAACTTCTTAAATCACTTTCCAGCTCTCTTGGGACCAGTTTGCTTCCTTCTTTCCTTCTTCCTTCCTTTTTTGCTGCCTGGGTCTCTTCACTTTTCTGAAGTCTGAAGAGATTGCAGCGTGGGGTAGAAATTGTAGAGAGAGGTAGCTCAAGCCATATGCAATCTTGGTTATAGATTTCCTGGGCTGTGCTTTCTCATATTTTGCTGAATGTCCCCATTATCAGTCTTTTCACCAAACTGGGAGGGAAAGGGTGGGAAATACCAAGGATGCCCTTTTTTGGGGGGGTTTCTCAACTAAAGGGTTCCAGTTGAGCTAGTAGCTACCCTGGAGATAACCTGCAGTGTGGTGGGTTTCCTCCTTACTGTGGGCAACCCTGGAGTCTTCAGTTCCATGGAGTCAGCCCTTTGCTCCCATTCTCCCATTTCACACGTTTCCATTAGTAGAGAGAAGAAACAGAAAAGGATATTCACTGACTGCTTTTCTCTAAATTTAGGATTACTAGTGAGAACTTTCAGAATTTTGTTGACTCACCTCCCTGGGTAGTGAGAACAGGATTAAAAGCCAAGCAACACTGTGCCTTTTTTTTTTTTTTCTTTTAAATCCTGCTCCAGAATCTTCTGTTTCTTTCCTTGGCCACCGGTTTTGAAATTTGTTGATCTGTACATGCCTCTCCTTGATTGGTTACTGTTGGGTTTTTTTGTTTTGTTTTGTTTTCCTAATGTTCACCGTTTTCTTCACATTTTGTTAGGTATTTATTTAGGAAGCAAAGTTCTGTGAGGCAATTTAAATTTTCCATCTTAAATCAGACTCTGGGTTATATTTTGGAGATAGAACCTAAATGTCTTACTGATGATTTAATTTGAAAGATGAAGGAAGGAAAGGAGCTATGAATGAGTCCTAAATTTCTGGTCTTAGCAACTGGGTAGGTGAGGAGCAGATTGGGCTAGCGTAGGGGAAGGAATCAAGAATTCTGTTGTAAGATTTTTAAGTTTGAGAAACTTGACATCCGGGTGGAAATGTTGAGCAGGTTGTTGGATCTACTGGTCTGAAACTCAGGGGAAAGATGCTCAGCATATAGGTGGTACCTAGATCAACTAGAGAGAGAGAATATAAACATGGGGGATCATATGATGAATATGCACTAATCCAGATGTGTTCACGTATGAACTCTTTAGGCTCAGTGGGAACTGTTCCTAACATAACAAATGTCTGAAATCTTTCAGTATAAACCTATCAGGTTAATGATTGGTATGACTTAGTGAGAAATGTAGATCTGAGAACATTTTAAAGATAGGAGATTTTATACTTCCGGATCTACACAGTAACTAGTAACTGAAGTGTTGCCTTTCAGAGGTCATTGAACTTGCTGCTTTTAGCTATTATAACTTCAATTATATATAATTGAAAGTGATAAAGATTTGATTTTAAATAAAAGGCTATAAGCTATTAGTTATAAGGCTCAATTTTTATCTGTTTTCAGAGTGACTCTATATATACATTTTTACTTAATCGGTTTTATAATTAAAATACAGCTTTTGCTCTTAGAAGATGTATATTATAAAGAATTGCTGTATTTTGAGGTAACATGCTTAGGGAAAAGAACACTATTCCAGAAATTAGGAAACAGATTCCAGATCTAACTCTTGCAATAATAATTAGAATAAAAATAAACAATATCAAACACACATAATCCTTTCATGTGACATGCACTGTTCTAAGCACTTTGCATATATTTACTTTTTTAAGAAGTTGTAGTCACACAGCTTCCAGCTACTCAAATCTCTCCGGACTTCAGGCTCCTCATTTATAAAGCCAATCTTCCCTCTAGCTCTAAAATTCAGCATAATGTATCTTAAATTGTACAATTTATATCATGAAACATAAAAATGTTTTAATCTTATTAACCAAAGCAAATGGAAATAGACTCTTTTTATAGGCAGGGGAAGATGAACCGTTATATAAAAAAGGTTAACCAGCATAAGGAGTAAATTATGGAGATTTTGGTTGACTAAGACCCCATCACCACAAACATCTTCCCTTGTGTGTTTGCTCATGCTGTTTCAGATCCTTCCCTTTGTTCCAAGTCATGTCTGCCCCTCTCTCCTTGCAGCCTGTCAATTAGAAATAATCCAGCCTTTCTCTGAACTCCTAGTTTTTTGTGCCTTGTTTTCAGGTATTTGCATATATATGTCATATTCCCTATGAGCATCTCAGCTATTTGAGGGCAGGGACAATAATCTTTATGATATCTCTTCATCACTTTTTAAATTCAGTTGTCTCTCTATGGACAGAGTACATAGAGCGAACAAAATTCAGGCTTATTCTCTATAAAGTGAAATAATTTTATTCAAACTAAAAGCATAATATGTTATGATAGATGTTGATCTGGGAATCAGGACATGAATCCCAGCTCTGTTGTTGACCAGCTTCTGTGGCCTTCAGATGGGTCACTCTCTTAGCTTCGGTTCCCATCAGTCAAATGGCAATACTGGTATGTCTGTTCCCTGTGTTACAGAGCCATGAGCATTGAATAAGATTATATATGTGAAGTACATGTGGAAAAGAAAAGCACTGGAACCTGATAAAACAGTTCCATGCTTCTCAAGCAAGACACGGGGCACATAACCAGTTATCTTCAACCAATTCTCTGAAACATTAGGGTTTGTGAACTGCTGCCTTCCCCCAAAAACCGACACCCCAAACTCAGATTGTTTTCTGCTTTCCTATTGATTTTGAGTAAATATGATTTATTTAGCACACTTAATGCAGATTACTTCTCAAATCAAAGAAGGTGAGTTTCCTAGTAATGTGAGAATGAGTAAAATCCAATGAAAACAGTGTAGTGGATTTCACTACCAAGTACTTAATTTATAACTTCATTCTGTTTTTAATTATGCTTCTTTATATTCCATGTAATCATTTGAAGAGGTTTTTCATTGTGTCTCTGTCTGCACAAGTATAAATGAAAGCATAACATATTCTGTCAACACAGGAGTGCAGTGTAAGCAATGGATTTGAAGTACTGTGAAGACCTTGGCAGTCACCACCATGTCTGCCCACAGAACATTCTCTGCTTGTTGCAGAGCCGCTGGCACACATTTTCTTCTCTCTCCCATGACCACCAGCATGCAGGCCATGGCCAGCCACGTGCATTGCACACCAGAGGGAACAGCTTTCACTCTGGGCCTTGAAGACTGGCCCTGTACTGTATTTTAGAGACCTAAGAAGTCAGATGATATAATTGTCACAATCATCCAGTGCTCTTACAGAGAGATTTTGTGTACAGACAGCCCAGGAATACAGGTTTTTAGCCGAATTAAAACAGAACTTTTATTAGCTGGCAAGCCAGACTCCCCCAAATGATAGAAATTTAATGCATTAAGCTGTTATATGAAATGTAAGAATAATTGGGATCCCTGACAGTGAACTAATAACTCAGAACAGTTTTATTACATTTTAAACAAGCAAGCATCACCCTTTCAATGAATAGAAATCTGTACATAGAGCTTGTTGGAAATCCTGTATCTGTGGAACAGTACAAATAAAAAATTAGTGATGTATGGTGATTCTTAAAAAAAAAAAACGAAAACTGTGCAGGGCGTTGTTGTTCATGACCAGTTCAAATAATAGATCTAAATATTGACTATTTTCATTACTGCATGGTATTTCAAAACGTAAGCCATGGATGTCTCTAATAGTTAGCAGTGGTACCTTAAGATATACTTTGACCTTCTCAACATCTTTATGTGGAGTCTTCTGAACATCCTTTCTACCTAAAAAATGAGGATTTTGTTTTGTTTTGTTTTTTTTTGCAGGATGGCAGTTACTTGCTCAGTTGCTAGGTAACAAGGCAGATCTCTATAGATTTATCGGAACACGCAGCACATGATTTTTTAGTGACAATTATTTATATCTGATATATTAAAGTATGCTGTATTGATAATGATTAGATAAACTGTTGATTTAGCTCCTGTGCGTTTGCAAGAAAGTGTGCAATAATTTGCAAAGCTAGTTTTGTTCTAACCTTTTTTTAAAAGTGCTTATTAATATTCACTCCTAAGAATGATCAGTTTTCTTGCAAAACAGCAATAGCTAGATTGTTGATTTGATAATCCTTCCAACTGGCTGATCACAATCAATGGCATTACCACACCTTTCTGACTAATTACACTGCACATCATCTGGGACGGGGTGTTTTGTTCTTAAAGGCTGTCCGTTCAAAGGTTATAAAGTTTGAATTTTGTGAAAATTGTTATTATATTTTTATTTATTTAATATATTTATTATATATTTTTAATAATATATTGCTTTATATTGCTTGTCATTCCTCATACTATAATCATTCAGGAGATCTAGCTCTATCTACACTGAGAGGTAGCAGTTGATTTAGAAGGTATTATCATTTTAAAAAATTAACATTTATTGTTTTATTTTTTTGTCTTGTGGCACGGAACTGAGAAACCACAGCAGCATATCATCAATGTTACATAATCAACAACGGTGTCTTGTTAGAGATCTTTCAACAAAAGTTACCATTAAAGAAAAGATCTGCAACTTAGAATTATAACCCATGAATTTCCATAGTAAGGAAGGGAAAAAATAATCCCTTTATGGGATTATTTATGGATTTTGCCCATAATAATTGCCTTTCATCGAATGGATTCATTTGCTCAAATACTTTTTCATATATGCCAGGAACCATGAGAAGTAGATGTTTATTCCAAATTCATTTCCTCCTGTCATTTGTATTGGTAAATTTAAATCATTATTAGATAGAATGCATGCATTGAATTAATAGCTATTTGTCACAGTCTTTTTCAAATAAAGTCAAAATGCTCTTTTATACTGTAGAGGGAAAAAGTATCTGTTGAACTTTGCACTTTTGTGATAGAATGGCTGTAATTAGTCCATCAACCATGGGATAATTAGAAATTACGGTGCAGTTTCCTTTATAGCATAAGAAATGTCACAACAGGTAATGCTGGTATTCAAGTTAGTCTTAAAATATTTAGTTTATGTATTCAGCCGTAAAAAGAATGAAATCTTGCCATTTGCAACAACATGGATGGAGCTAGACAGTAGCAAAATAAGTCAGTCAGAGAAAGACAGATATCATATGAACTCACTCATACGTGGAATTTAGGAAACAAAACATACAAGCAAAGGGGAAAAAGAGAGAGAGAGAGAGAGACAAACCAAAAAACAGACTCTTAACTGTAGAGAACACACTGATGGTTACCAGAGGGGGGGTAGGTGGGGGGTGGGGGAAATAGGTGATGGGGATTAAAGAGTGCACTTACCACGATGAAAAAAATAATAATAATAAAATTTAGTTTATAGGACAGTAACATAAGAAAAATCTTGGAGAATATTTGTTCAGAAATTATTTTTTGATGACAGCAGAAAGAATGCATTCTCCTGTAGAATCAGAAAACACAGAGACAAAAATGCGTTATTACCTGTATGTTGTGTGAACTGAAGATAACCTGTCTTTACAAGTTAGCATTCCAGGAAGCTAGTTTATATACAATAGTTTAATATGGAAAATTGTACTTTACTAATACCTACTAATTAAATGCCTGCATTCAGCAAAATTCGGCCCTCACTACCTAGAAAGCTATAAAAGCCAAGTGGAATGATTGATTACTCTGAATTTCTGTAGTCTTGAGTAAACCACAGGCAAGATATATATTTTAATGACTATGGACTGAAGGCCTAAGCAATTTACAAGGCACTTTAACAATAATTTATTTGACTCTTTGCACTACACTGTTCAGTTATCACTGTGGCATTTAAATACCAAAAGTAAAATGGAAATCAGCCCTCTGGTTTCTTCTCCACTTTCCATATTCACAGTTGACATACAGGTTTGCCTAGTTTTTAGAAAACATGCTGTTATATAAATAATCATTTATTATAAAAATTAATCATTTCTGTCAGGGAGTTAAAGCAGATGTCTGTTTGCCATATAACAATATTTCCCTCCGGGGCACCTTGGTGGCTCAGTTGGTTAAGCGTCTGCCTTAGGCTCAGGTCATGATCCCAGGGTCCTGGGATCAAGCCCCGCATCGGGCTCCCTGCTTCTTCCTCTGACCCTCCCCCTCCATGCTGTCTCTCTCTCATTCTCTCTCAAATAAATAAATAAGATCTTAAAAACAAAAAAACCCACAATATTTTTCTCCTTAAAAAGGGATTTACTGGAAGATTTCAATAATTTCTTTCTCTCTCTCTGTAATTAATGGGGGGGGAAACTGTATTTATACAGAAATTTTTAGGAACCTATCCATCCTGTGAAGCTAGGTATACTTGTGAATTCCAGTTGGGTTGATTTACTTTATATTTCTTATTTCCAGTTGGTATATTGCTGTGGAAACGCAGCTCCATGTGACTGTTCCCTCGCTTTGTGTCTTATTTTAAATGCTTATTATTTAAGTGGACTTTCATCATCATGGGTGTCTTGTGTGGTTGTTGTTGCTAAATCATTTTAAATGATTCTAATGGAAATCTTTTTTTTTCCCCCTCTTGATACCTGAGCCAGTCTCCTGTAGAGAAAGTAGGTAATCTTCAGTATGAACTGTTATTGTCTCACTTTTAGGCTCTAGTTTAAAAAAAAGTCTCTATGGCCATAGAAAATAAAATTTACAGATTTGTCAGAAGGCCAGCATCCCAGGATGTGAAGGCTACATTCTGCAACGCAATGGAGATGGGTTTTTTTTTTTGTATTGTTAACATGTATTTTATACTTTTAATCATTATTTATCATACTGTGCACAAAAGGAAAAAGCCAAAGAATCTCAGCATTCAACTCCCTTTTTGTTTATCCAGGCATTGTGGAAATCTTGGCTGAGGGTGAGAAGAGTATTGAATAATCATTTCAAAAGCAAATGTCATTTCTGATGGAAAACAAATGATCCTCTGTGTGTGTGTGTGTGTGTGTGTGTGTGAATATGAAGATCCCAAGAAAATTTATTTGTCCAGTATTCAGCGTGCCTGAAAGCCTAAATATATTTATCCATATTGTGCAGAATAAAAATTCTTTTTTTAAGTATTTAAAGATTATTTTATGGCACTTTTTCTCATAAGACCTGCAGACACTGTTTAAAGAATTTCCACCTATGGTTTGTCAAAGGCCACAAAAACATAGGAAGGATAGGAATTGAAACTGGGGCCATGGTCGGGAGAGAAAAGAAGCGGGAGAAATACAGAAAGTAAAATCAGGAAGAGCAAAAAGGTCACATTTGTATAACATGTCAACAGAATTCCTGGTGCATTTCTCCAGAGGAGTGGGGAGGAGAGAGGGATTGCTTGCCAGACCTCTAGTTGCATCTTAACTCTACCACCCATGAGCTTGGAGTGCTTTGGGGGAAAATCACCGAGCTGAACTTTCCGAGTCTTGTTTTCCTCATCTGTAAAACAGTGGTGATGTCCACCCTGCACAGGTTTTCTGAGGACTACACTTAGACAGGGAGACACAGAGCCCCTCTGATGCACACTAGGAGCTGAATCAACACTAGCTCCTCCTTTTTTTTTTTTTTTGAAGTTTCATCTACTTATTACAGACATTTTTCTTTCATCCTCAGCCCCCAGATATCAATACATCACCAAAGTTAGGACCACGAACAATGCTTTCAAACCAACAGATCTGAAAATTATAGCCAGGGCGGGAACTTAGAGCCCAAAGCAAAGCTGGAGTGGCTGACTTTAGCCTCCGCCCAGTGCTTGGGAGTGTCTCACAGACAAGATGTGCGCTATCATGCCTCATTAATGAGATCTTTGATAGTCTCTGCTTTTCTTTCAGTTTTTTTTTTAAAGATTTTTGTTTATTTGAGAGAGAGAGAATGCGAGATAGAGAGCACGAGAGGGAAGAGGGTCAGAGGGAGAAGCAGACTCCCCGCTGAGCGGGGAGCCCGATGCGGGACTCGATCCCAGGACTCCAGGATCATGACCTGAGCTGAAGGCAGTTGCCCAACCAACTGAGCCACCCAGGTGCCCTCTTTCAGTTTTTTTAAAAACATTTATTTATTTGAGAGAGAAGGAGAGAGAGGGAGCATGAAGGGAAGGGGCAGAGGGAGAAGCAGACCGATGCAGGACTTGATCCCAGGATCTCAGGACCACCACCTGAGCCAAAGGCAGAAGTTTCACCGCTTCATCGACTGAGCCACCCAGGCGCCCCTAGTCTCTGCCTTTGAAGAAACATAAAAATCAAGGCATGAAAATTTTTGTTGTTGTTCTAAAACTACCTAGATTTTGAAAGTCCCCTTGTATCAAAGAGGGTATAAAACAACTTGCTTCCAGATTTATTGGCTAAGCCATCATCTCTCAAGGGGGTGCTCTGGCTAACAGCAGAGGTGAATGAGCAATGAAAAATATTCATATCAATTATGTCATCTTCATGCCTCCAGTCTGTTTAGTTGATTTTGTTTCACCAAAATGATTACGGTAATTGTTTCAATAAAAGCATCAGAAACGTTTGCCTCCAGCTTTTCCCCCTCTCTGCCTGCTCTCCAGTCATTGGGTCTTCTTCCCCACATATTGATCCTGTATCTGAGATGTGCCTCAGTCCATAGTAGGCATTAGTTCTAACAACAAACAACACAGGGTCCTTGCCCTCAAGGAGCTTCTTCACCGCTGGGGGGTGAACAGATAAGTAGGCAGGCAGTTATAATAGACTTTGTCATCAACACAACCCTCTGTTGGCCTTTCCACAGGTTAGGCAGTGGGGCTTTGGAAGTGTCCACAAGTAGGGCAAGATATAGAGCTACCCAAACTGGGATTTTTATTTCTTAACTTTTATAGAATACTTTTTCCCCCTTTTTATGCAAGTAATACATTGTCGTTACAGAAAAAAATGAGAAAATACAGAGAAGCAAAAAAAATAATTTGCTATCCCTCTACCAGAGAACATTTTAATAGCATGTATCTTTCCAGATTTTTATATATATAATTCTGATTAAAACATTACAATATATTGTATATACTCAAGCCATTTTGATGTAGAAGATAAAGATTGGGTGACAGATTTGGTTCTCCCAGTAAGCTATATGTAAACTGCTTAAAGACAGGTGCTGAGTCTCGGCACCCTTCATGTTCTATATTTATGGCCAGTAAATATGTGTGGGATATGTCATGTTGGGGATCGAGGGATGGGTTTGTAAATAAATAGCTAGATTGCTTTATTTCTCACTTAAAATTTTAAGATTAAAAAATGTCACATTAGCAGGTGTGATATTCATTGGATTCTTCTTGATAACAGTAAGGGTAATTTGACAATTCTTAAAGGATGCCTTCCTGCTCTTAGCTTGAATCCTTTGGGATGTTTCCATATTTTAAACAAGGAAACAAGACCAAAACCACCCCCCCAAAACAAAACACAACAATAATAATAATAATAATAAAAAAGATGTAACATTAAAAAAGATAACTTTTTTTGTTTGTGGCCTTATTAATTCCCTCAAGCTTGCCATGTGTAAATCATTGAAGAAAGAGGAAGAAAGCAAATTTGGACTTCCTTGGTCACTAGTTTTCACTTACTAAATATTCCATCTGTTGGTGCTACCTGAGTGAAAGGACAGGAAGTATTTCCTCAAGTTGCTTAAAAATAAGCTTTCATTAATGTTGCTTTCCTGTTATTTCTATTCATGGAAAGTCAACCTGATAATGTTGACAGCAGTATGTTTGGAGAGATTGCCTGTCTCGTGAGGAGTTTGGGATATTAAAAATCAAGATGACACCTCAGCTCCTTCTTGGGCAGAATTCTAGGTAATCTGCCCCATCTGAGACATTTCTTTCCATTATCTCTCTAGTCACAGGAGGGATTCATTAAGCTATAGGTAGACCACAACTCAGTATCCTTGTAGTTGCCTATTACTTAACTACATAATGTTTTTATGAGTCACTCAGACCCAAATTGGCCCCACTAGATTGGCTGTGTTCTTATTCTGGTTAATTGTATGTCATCTAATTGCATAATTTATGCTATATATGCACTTGGCCACGGGTCACTATGCATGATTTGCTATATATGCATAGTGACCTGAAGGCCAAATGCCTTTCTTTATTGTATACTAAAGTCACAGTGAAAATAGGACTTACATACCTGTTGTAAAATACCACTTCTAAAAGGCTGTCTTTGGCTCTTCACAATGCTTTGATGCATTTTTAAAGAAAGCAATCTAAAAATGTCATGTGATTTCTACATGTACCCTAAAGCCTTTAAATAATTATTTTCTGTGATTGCTCTTGTCTTCAATTTAATTAACTAAAAAAATTGGTATTCCCATAGTTTCTGGTTGTGAAGGTCTTTCTGCACATTCTTGATCATTTTAGTTCATTCTAATGATGTTCTCTATTGTCAAGTGAAACAAAAAAGATTAACCACCTTAGCTTTTCAGGCTTTTTTTTTTTTTAAGATTTTATTTATTTATGAGAGAGAGAGAACATGAGCAGGGGGAGAGGGAGAAGCAAACTCCCTGCTGAGCACAGAGCCCTATGCCGAGCTCTATCCCAGGACCCTGAGATCATGACCTGAGCCAAAGGCAGATGCTTAACCGACTGAGCCACCCAGGTGCCCCTTCCCAGGCTTTAGGTAAGTGTTCTCTTCCACGTGAATTCAACAGAGTCAATTCATCATGTAATCTATTGAGTTCTGGGATGGGCATTATGCTAGAATCCCAGAATACAAAGATGTGTGAGGCCTGCCATGTGGGGAAGGAAGAAGCATATCAATAGACAATCTGTTCAGTTACACGGTAGGTGACAGGTGCCTTGGAGGCACTAAGGAGGCATACTCAGCTCTACCTAGAGCGGGTCGTGGAGGACTTCTCAGAGGCAGTGACAATTGAGATGAGACGTTAAGAATGGTGAGGAGCTCACCAAGAAAATCTGAGTGGCAGAGTCGGTTGAGCATCCAATTCTTGGTTTTGGCTCAGGCCCTGATCTCACGGTTGTGAGATCAAGCCCTGTGTCTGGCTCCGTGCTCAGCGTGGAGTCGGCTTGAGACTGTCTCCCTCACTTTTACCTCTCTCCCCTATTCTCCCCCCCTCCCCCCCTCAAATAAGTAAATCTTAAAAAAAAAAAAAAAAAGCCGAGAAGAGAAGGAGAGGAAAGGGCACATTCAGTAGAGAAAAGGGCACGTGCAGAGGTCAGAGAGACATGCACCAGGTGGCCCCTGGTGGGAACCGCTAGTAATGCAGTATGGGTGGGGGTCAGGAGGAGAAGGAGACCCAGGGGGGCTGTTAGACTTCAGTCTTCTAGCGGAGAGAAGCCACCGAAGGGATCTTGAGCAGAGGTGTGGTGTGATTATGTTTGTAATTATGTTTGTAATTATGAGGTCGGGTGGTGCCATGTGCATTCCTCATCCCCTGCCCTGTTGTTTATATTTAAAAACCATCCCCTCCTTCAGTTTTCATTGTCATTCCCGCAGGTCATGATCCAAACTATCACATTTTCTAGGCCAGTGAGCTGAGGAAGGCTGAGTTTAAGGGCCATAGGCCAACAGGTGGCCTACCCCGGTTACCTCCTGGCTTGTTACAGCCAGGTTGAGGTGTCGTCCTAACTGTCGTCCTTCTGTGGGCCACTTCTTCCTCCTACACACGGCTCACAAAACCAGTGAGCTGCTGATCACAAGCCTAGACTTGCCGTGACAATGGATGCAGTCCCTGAGTATGTGGATAGTCTGGGTCCCTTCAGTGAGACACCTGACGGCCCGCTGTGTGCCCCGGCTAGCATCACAGGGGAGTGAGACATGCCTGCCACCATTTGCAGACACGTAAACAATGCTGATCGAGTACAGTGAATGTCACAGGAGAGAAACGAAAGGAACAGAAAGGAGGGGAGAGAGACCAGGAAGCCCTCCTGAAGGAGATGGCCTCTGTACCTTCCAAAGGAGGAAGCAAAGAAGGGCAGAAAGGGATGTCCAAGTGCAAGGCAGACAGACAGACAAGCTGTTAAGAGCTGGAAGTGCTTCAGGCCGGAGGGTGGAGAAGGAAGAGAGAGCTGATAAGGAACCAGGGAGATCACAGGGGCCCTGAGCCTCCTCCAGGGTCTGCATGCCATGCCACCAGAGGGTTTGGAACAGAGAGAGTTAACACTGCCAGCTTCTCAGAAGGACTGTCATGAGAGCAGAGAAAGTGTGTTGGCGAGTTGGTCAAGATGGAAATGTAGAAGCTGCCTCTGTTTCCCTCTGTTCCTGAGCTCTGACAGGGATGCTGGCAGGGAATGAGGAGCCCTGTAGCAGAGTTAGCATCTGTGGATCCGAGAGACACAGATGGGTCTGAAAGAGAGGCAAGGAGGCAAAATCGCAGGAGGTTAGAGGTTCAGTGGATGTAGTGATGTATAAGAGGGCAAAGTCAAGGATGAAGAAAGATGGGCCATCATCCACAGATGACAGTGTTTCAGGGCATGCCACTGTTGTGAAACGGGGTCACACTTTTGGCTGGATTTGAATGCCACACTGCAATCAAGCCTTCAAGTGCCTCTGGTCCTTGGCTCATTTTTATATCTGATCAAAAAATGAAACTATTTTGGGGGGCACCTGGGTGGTTTAGTCAGTTTAGCATTCAGCTCTTAATTTCAGCTCCGGTCATGATCTCTGGGTTGTGAGATGGAGCCCCAAGGCAGGCTCCAGGCTCAATGAGGGATCTGCTTGAGATTCTTGCTCTTCCTCTCCCTCTGCCCCTCCCCCCCATGCATGCTCTCCACTCTCTCTCTCTCAAATAAATAAATCTTTAAAAAAAAAATGAAACTCTGAGCCCTGCAAATTGTTTTCACCTCTTTTTTTTCCTCCAAAACCTATGAGGAAGTTTAGACAAGTGGCAATATTCTCATTTTGTAGATACAAATCAGTCGTGCACAAAACACACAGCTAGTGTGGCAGAGTAGGATTGAAATCTTCACCCCATTTCTTGCTTCCAGACTGCGTTGTCTGCTTTGAAGATATGTCATTAGATTATGCAGTCCTAGCAAAATGGAATTCCTTTTTTAGTTTTCAGCAAGCAGCCATTGAGGAGCATCTTCAGACAAACATGAAGTTTTTCTCTGAAGCTTGTGTCTTTTAAATGTTTATCTGCTCACAGTGAGTCTATTTTGGAATAGCTCACATTTATGGAAGGTTCACTGTGTGCTTCACATAGTATTAATTCATTTAACCATTCAATTCTGTGAGGTAGATACTAATATTATCCCCTTGTTAGATGAGTAAACTAAGGCACTGAAATAGTCATTAACTTGTCCAAGGTCACCCAGCCACCCAAGGTCATCCAGCCACAGGCATTTGGGCCAGAGTTTGAACCTAAGCATAATGGCTTCAGCGCTTCTCACTTAGCTTATAGCAAATACATGACAAGTGCACAAGTCTAGGACATGATCATTATTTTTCAGAAACTGCTCAGGAGCATTTACTTAAAGGATTTTTTTTTTTAAGATTTTATTTATTTATTTGACAGAGAGAGACACAGCGAGAGAGGGAACACAAGCAGGGGGAGTGGAGAGGGAGAAGCAGGCTTCCCGCGGAGCAGGGACCCCAACATGGGGCTCGATCCCAGGATCCTGGGATCATGACCTGAGCCAAAGGCAGATGGTTAACGACTGAGCCACCCAGGCATCCCCCCTTTTATTTTTAACTTTGAGAAGAGATTTCTGAAAGCAGCAACACCAAACCTTCACAGTGGCATTCTGGATCCTTCCAGAATCGATCATAACTACACTAGAAAAAGTTCATTTATCCAGAAATAGTTGCTGCCGTGCTGGATCTCATTGAGGAACAGATTAAAAGCAAGACAGCCTCTCAGAGAGAAACTGGATGAGTTGTCTCTACCGCAGAATAGTTCATTTAAATTGTTTTAGTAGTTTTATTACTAAATTTGTGGGTTAAAGTTCATAATGGCAAAATCCAAAGATGAGTAAAAATAAGCCCTTTGACACCTAAAATAATATTTTGGGGCAATGTACGTAATGTCTCTTCATTATGACATGGTATGTAAGTCATTAAAATCTGTTTTGTATCTGTGTGACAGTTCAAATATCCAACAAAGAACTTCTAGGTATTTTTCAGTGTTACTAATTTCTAGATTCTTTCTCCTTTTATGTGTATATTTTTACAAACATTTTTCCAAATATATTTACTTTTTTAAATGTATAAAAATATTTGTTAGCCTTTATTTTTCTCTATGTTCGGATCATTTTAACCAAGTTTCTCACCCCTTTGTCCAATAAATCTCCATGTTTCCTGTCTGCCACTCTGATCTTTCCTTTTTCACACATCATTAAAAAGAATATTCTATCTACCCTAAAAAGCAGGAGCCCTTGTGTCACCTCTTAAACACCTTCCTCCTAATGAGATTGATTGCGATGTATTGTTACCCTTCATTTATTAGCTCCTCAGTCCACGTTTAAGCCAAAGTCACTTAGTTTTGTGAAGGAAATTGTGTGAGACGTTCTTCCAAATGCTCTAATAAAATTCAAATATATCACATCTGCCCCATTCCCTTAAACTAGTAATCTTGTAATTCCATCAGAAAAGCAATCAAATTTGGCATGCCTTTTTTTTTCTTCATAAAGCTCAGCTTCTTATTACTTTTGGGTTTATTTCCTCTAGATGTTAACAGATTTTTTATTACTCTCACAATATTGCAAACTTGCCAAATTACAATTTCCAGGGTCACTTTCATCGTTTGAAAATCAGGGCTCTCTTTTCCTTTTGCCTCATTTTGTGGTGCCTAAATATTTGGATTCCTTTTTTTTTTATTCCTTTTTTTTTTTTAAGATTGTATTTATTTATTTGACAGAGAGAGACACAGCGAGAGAGGGAACACAAGCAGAGGGAGTGTGAGAGGGAGAAGCAGGCTTCCCGTGGAGCAGGGAGCCCGATGCGGGGCTTGATCCCAGGACCCTGGGATCATGACCTGAGCCGAAGGCAGACGCTTAACGGCTGAACCACCCGGGCGCCCCCTAAATATTTGGATTCCGGTTGATTCCCCGCGTGTTACCTTACCCAGATCCAGTATTTCCAGGAGATGATGGTCCAAGTGAGGAGTGGGCAGAGGTTGACCTCCCTGCTGTCGGTTATCAGAAGCCACCTTCCCATGCCATTTCCAAGTCACCCTGGCTGACTTCCGTCATCTCCTTCTTACTAGCCAACAGGTCTTGGCTCCATTCCTGGGTTCTGTGATCTGTAACCTGCTTCCCCTTTTACATGTTCTGTTCACATTAGCTCATCTGCTTTTGCTGTCCTTTATTTTTTTTTATTAACATATAATGTATGATTTGTTTAAGGGGTACAGGTCTGTAATTCATCAGTCTTAGACAATTCACAGTGCTCACCATAGCACATACCCTCCCCGGTGTCCATCACCAGCCACCCCATCCCTCCCACCCCCCTCCACTCCAGCAGCCCTCAGTTTGTTTCCTGAGATTAAGAGTCTCTTATGGTTTGTCTCCCTCTCTGGCTTTGTCTTGTTTCATTTTTCCCTCCCCTCCCCTATGCTCCTCTGTCTTGTTTCTCAAATTCCTCATATCAGTGAGTATGATACTTGTCTTTCTCTGACTGACTTATTTTGCTTAGCATAGTACCCTCTAGTTCCATCCATGTCATTGCAAATGGCAAGATTTCATTCCTTTTGATGGCTGCATAGTATTCCATTGTGTGTGTGTGTGTGTGTGTGTGTGTGTGTGTGTGTGTGTGTGTGTGTATACATACACCACATCTTCTTTATCCATTCATCTGTTGATGGACATCTAGGCTCTTTCCATTTTGGCTCTTGTGGACATTGCTGCTATAAACATTGTGGTGTATGTGCCCCTTTGGATCTCTACATTTGTATCTGTGGGGTAAATACCCAGTACTTTTTGCTGCTCTTTAGAAGAGAACTCATACAGAGTTCATTTTTATCTGCTTGTGTTCCATTCTCTCATGTCTCCGTTTATTGGCAGGTAAAGTTATTTTTACCTCCAGGCCTGTGACTGTCCTTCATGGAGTATTGTTTGGGGGAATGTTTGCTTTCTTGTACTTCATGACGAGGGCATTGTTTCTAGATGCTCTAGAGCCTGGCTCAGAACAACTGCCCCTCTGATTCCAGGTCTAACCAAGGCTACACCCCAGTGTAGCCCTGTTAGATGTATTGTTCTGTCCTAAGGTCTCTGCTTCTCTTTTTCCATTTGCTCATGCTTAATTAGTTTCACAACCGTTAATAAATTCATCGATAGGTACTTTCTTTCTATAGATTTTATGACTTTACTTCTTAGCTAGGTAACACTTAAATACTTTTCTTCCCTCAACAAACAAATATAACTATATTTCAAACTGTGTTGGGGACTTAATTATTCCATACTTATTCCTGGAGGCATGGAGATCTTTTTATTTCATTCATTCATTCATTGATTCATTCATTAAACCAGCATTTAATGAGTACCTCCTAGCTGTCAAATACTGGCCTACAAAGATGATACCTCCTTTCCAAACATTCATAAGATCGTGAAGGTGTCGGCAATGGAAACAGTCCTAACGCAGTGTGATGGGTGCTGTGATGGACGTGGATTTATAAGGTCTGGTAGGGGTTCCAGCCTGAGGAGATGAAGGCTCTGAAGTAAAAGAATCTAACTGTAGGTCTGGGGGAATCAGGATGAGTTTCATGGGCAGACAGGGGAGAAGGGAGATGGTGTTTCATGGGAAGATAGTCTTACAAGATGGGTACTCTCGACTTACCCTGATTCCTCCTTCCAGATCCACCCGTCTTTGTATTATTGGCAGATCAAGAAGAAACTAAAAGTCTGTGGGAAATGCAGGCACAGAGACTGGAGGGGGAAAATAAGTACTAGGTTTGTGTATTGGTTTATAAGCGCTGCTGTAACAAAATACCACAGACGGGGTGACTTAAACAACAGAAATATATTTTCTCACAATTCTGGATGCTCAAGATCAAGTTTGGTTTCTTATGAGGCTCTCTCCTCGACTTGCAAATAGCCACCTTCTTGCTGTGTCCTCATATGGCCATTTCTTTGTCTATGATGTTCATGTTCTAGTCCCTTCTTTGTATAAGGACATTAGTCATACTGGATTAGGACCACCCTGACAACCCCATTTTAACTTACTTAATTACCTCTTTAAAGGCCCTATCTCCAAATACAGTCACATTCAGAGGTACTGAGGATTAGGGCTTCAGCCCAGGAATTTGGTGGGGGTATGGGGAGGAGACACAATTCAGCCCATAACAGTTTGTATTTAGGCTTTGGTAGTATTTGAACCAATGACATAACTGGTTTTCAGAATCACTTGACTTAACTAAAAGAATATATGATGAGCTGTTATCTGCTGAGCAAAGCTATTTAAATGTTTTAAATTTATTCTAAATGTTACTATAAATATCCTAGATTTCCCATGTAGCTCCATTTAGAATTAAAATATTACAGAAAGCATACCTCATTAAATACTAAACTTTGTCCCTAAAGGCCCAAGACACATGACAGTGTATGAACCCTTTCAAGACTGCAGTGGAAGCCACATCACATGTATAATCTCTGATAAAATGATTAGGCTCTAAATTGCTTAATTTCCAGTAATTTGTTCCAGCTGTAGAGATAAATTCATTTATCTTGATTTAGATGGATCATTGTATAGAATTTCAATGTAGATAAGAATATAGTTTAAGAAAGAACAGCTCCTCAAAAATTGTAACTGCTTCTTGGCTCTCCTTTATGGGAAAAAATACATATTTTGTGAGATATGAAAGAATTTGAAATATCTTTGCATTTTCAGACATTCATAATTTTTCTAGTGTTGCCTTGGTGGTCTGACAGGAAAAGCTGTGTAATGATCAGAAGATGTCAATTCTAATTTTAACTGGGACACTCACTCCTTCATGATTTGTGCAAGGCATTTGATTTTCCTGAGCTTTTGTTTTCTCCTTGGTCAAAAGCAGATGATTAAATATGTATATATGGCTTCTTTCTTTTTTTTTTTTTTTAAGATTTTATTTATTTATTTGTCGGAGAGGGAGAGAGAGAGCACAAGCAGGGGGAGCGGCAGGCAGAGGGAGAAGCAGGCTCCCCACTGAGCAGGGAGCCGGCTGCAGGAGTTGATCCCAGGACCCTGGGATCATGACCCGAGCCAGAAGTAGATGCTTAACCGACTGAGCCACCCAGGCGCCCCTATATCAAGCTTATTCCATCTTTTACATTCTTGTGCATTTTTCCAGTGTAGGAATTATGTTATGAAATTAATATGCAAGACAATACTTAGATTTTAAGTATCAGGGCTTAAACACTAATATAAATTATGTGTTACGGTGGAAGAGAGAAAATTGTGGATGATAGTATTTATATGGGCAGAAAGTAATAATGCCTCGCCAAGAGGGAAGTGACTTAGAGAAAAAATTCTGAAATTCAAAAGGTGTAAGATAAAAGAAACGTTACAGGTCACTTACATTACATGAAGAAATGGTTAAAAATTAGTCCAATAAAGTCATCCTTAAGGTAAAATGAAAAAGATGTCTTTGAGGCAAATTTTAAAAGGGGAAAAGACCTGGACCCAGTTCAAAGAGGTGGGAGGAAATTTAGATCCATTGAGAAAGGGAGAAAGGCAACACCTTTACCGCCCCTCCTCAAGGCTGAGTCATCAAAGGAAGGACACAGGCGGGCACAGGGGAAGTCCCCTCTTATAAAATCTCCCAAAGAGACCCTTGCTGTTGTCCCGCACCAGTGGCGCGGCACAGCCTTGAGCACAGCACTGAGGAGGTGGTGGTCCTGGTCCTGCATCCTGGGTACCAACACCCATGCGCAAGCATATGATGGATGTCCGGGCTGGTGGACACTGACAGCCGAGCCCTGTTAGTAGTGGGCGGTGGAACTTGGTTAGGGGCCCCCCACTTCATTTCTAGTCAATTGGGGAAGATTGAGTAGATGGGGTCGAGTAGCAGGGCCTTAGCCTGGTTCCTCATCATCTCACGGCTGGACTCCCAGCTGCCCTGACGTCTCCTCCCAGGCAGTCCTGAGTTCTGTGGCTTACTTAAATAGGAAAGGGAAAACAAAAAAGGAAGGAAGGATGGGAGGGAGGAAGGGAGGGAGGGAGGGAGGGAGAAAAAGGAAATAACACATTCCCCGAAAAGCTCTTCTATTTGGTTCCTTTCTGTCTGGCAAAATGACTTCTGGGACAACCACCCTTTGTTGGATTGTGGGCCTGGATCTGCCCACCCTTCAGCCCAGCCTGCTCCTGAGGACAGTGGCCAACAATCCTTTATGCTGCTCAGGAAGCATGTAACTGGCCGGAATCGACATCTGTGTGCTGATCCTGAATGCAAGCAATAATAACAGCTAACCTTTTTTTTTTTAAGTATTTTTCACATGCTGCGCCTCTTTGAAGTGCTTTAGATGGGTTCTCATTGAATCTTCCTACCACCTCTAGAAGCTGTGTACATTAAAGAAACCAAGGCACCAGCTCTCCTAACCTCCCTTGAGAGCACAGGAGGTCTGGCTAGGGCCGGGGCTCGGAGTGTCCCTCTTAGTTATGTACACACAAAATGAAAACGATAGATAAGCAAAGCCCTGCTGTTGATAAGACTACTCTCCGGTTTTCTGGGTATTTTAACATATTCCATTATGAGCTCTTCGTATGAAGCAGAAGGTCATATTATCCCGATTTTACAGAAGGAAGTGATGCTCAAAGGAGTTAAGTGGCAGTGAGTGGCTAAATAGCTGGACTATTAGACAAACAGTAATGGACAAGGTTTCTTTTTGTTTTAAAACTCAAATTTCCCACAGAAGACAAATGTTGGCAAATATATATGTGTGTGTGTGTGTGTGTGTGTGTGCGTGCACGTGTGTGTTATTTTGTGCTATTTGTAGCTCAGAATCAGAATATTGTGAAACTTTAATTAGACTGATGGTTTTTAAACCTATTAGAGACGGTTGTCACAATTCTGGAGACATCTAGAAATCTGGGATTTTAGTTATTTTAATTTTTGTCAGACCCGGGGATTAAACACTGAACGACGGGCCCACAGACATAGCTTCAACACATAACCACAAGCAGAGTCTCACAACTCCTGTGTCCCCTAGGCTGACACAAGTCTCGTCCTGACTCAGAGTCTTTCAATTCCCCAGTCACAAACTTCTCCCCTCCGGGATGTTTGGGTTCATGCCCAGCCCTCTTAAAGGAAGACCGCCCTCTCACCTGGATGAAAAGTGGTCCTGGAGGCAGAAATCTCCTCTCCAGACTCCGAGTCTAGTCATTTCTCAGTAAATATTTATGGAGCACCACGCACATGCCACGCACCATGGAAGACATTGGGGGTATAACCAACAATGACGAGACACATGAAAATTCCAGTCCTTGTGGGGCATGTGCTCTGAGTGTCTCTGGGGACATGACACAGGAGAAGCAGAAAGTGCAAGAGGTGCTCTGCCAAAGAACAAGCCACTGGCACCTCTGTGTTGTTTACCTGAAAGTAATGGAACATCAACTATGCTTCAATTAAAAAAGAGAGAGAGAGAGAGAACAAGCCACTCTGGTACAGGTTGAGTGGGGTTCCTGACCAATCATCTTTGTGCCCTTGGACACACTTCGCCTCTCCAGAGCCTTTGTGTTTTCCTTCTATGAAACAGGTATGCAGTATGTCTCTGAAAAGACCGTAGGAGATAAGGGCACAGCACACAAGCTGACAGAGCGCCTAAGGCATACAAGGTATGGGGTCCAGGTTAGGTCTCTTGCACGAAGAGAACTTTTTTGTTAGGCCTTTCCTATCACAGTGCTCAGCTCATAGGAGATTGGATAAATAGCAATAAATCATCAGAATAATTGCCCCCGTTGGTCAAGCATTGATCATTCAGGACCGGATCACATGCCACGTGTGTCGGCTCTGTCATCCCATTCTGCAGATTTACCTTTGGTAACTTTGGCTCCGCTTGGGTTCTTCTCTTCCTTCCCAAAGATAACCAGCACATTCAGGGAAGTCCGTTTTCCATGTATTTGGTATTTTTTTTTCCCCAAGGGACAATTAGTCGTGTCATCAGGATTTGAGATAATGGGGGACACATCTTGTCTACACAGCCAAAGGTTAATACCGGAATTCTCTATGCTTATTTAAAACCAAGCCATCGGAGGGTTTTTGGTGGTTGTTTTGTGAGGACTTCTTTCCTGATATGTGCACCATGCAAAGGATTTTTGAAACGATGTCTCTGCAATATGCACCATCCATGGATTCGTCCACCTCCAGACAGCTGGATTCCGAGTCTGTAACATGAGGCGAGCCACTCCTGGGACGTTCCAAGCAGCCCACACCTAACACCAGTGTTCCCGTTCTATGCGCAGCCCACACTTGGCGCCTCTCCTCCAGCCCCCTCAGGCCCAGGGTGTGCTCTGCCATGAATTACAGTTTTATTTATCTGAGCCTGAGCCTTTTTCCCTCTAGACTCAGAGCACCCAGAGCTGCTGAAACATCAATGCAGGAAGCGTTTTAATCAGTGGTGTGAATGGAGACAAAAGGAGAAGCCTGTCAAACTGAGGCATCGGGGGAAGGTGTTCTGCTAAGAGAAGGTGGGCTCTCGGGAATAACACACCCAAGTGGGACTCAGAGGCCGCTTCTCACTTGGGGGATGCAGAGAATGCTTGCTTTGCCTTCCGTAAATGGCAGAGGCATTAAGAAGTAATATCCGGAAAGAAAACTGACTTACAGTCCAGGAGACGTAATTTGCTTTAAGAAGTTTATGAAAGGAATGAAGATGACATCTGCCTTTTTCCTACTGGTGGTTGCTGATTGCATTTGGCCGTATTTCATTTTGATTCCACTCTTTCCTGTCTGTATGATATTACCGTTACATTTTTATGCCATTTCAGATTTTCTTTTGTTGTCACATGTAGGAAATGGATTACATTCTTCTTGTCTGTGCAACCAAAGAGATTGTTTTGCTCGGAGATGATCTCACACTCTGTGGACTGAAGAGTACAAAAGAGATCAGGCGCCAGAAAAGTCTCTGCTTGAGATGAGGCTTATTGTAATGACTCTAAGAGGTATCAGGGTAACCCATTTGACCCAAAAGCTCATCCTAACCCATGATGGAAGCAGCACAAAACATTACCCCGCTTCTCTAGTTGGCTGCCCCGTGGCTACAGCTCGTGCTTCTGTAAGAAATCCCTTGGAGAGGAGGTTAGATGCAGTTTCTACATGTATTGTTTCCCTATCTAATCCATCTCTATGACCTCAGCTTTCCACTTGGGGATTATTCATTAATTCAACACACATTTATGTCGCTCCTCCTATGTGTCAAGCCAGGTGCGAGGTGCTGTGATATATGTGGGGAAAAAAAAAAAGCACGATCCCCACCTTTGCTTAAAACCTAGTGGGGAGACGAAGAAATCAAGAGACCGTGGAGCCACAGTATGACATTGCGGCAGGCACTATGCCCCAGCTCGGGTGGAAGTGGGGTGGAGGGGCACCTCAACCAGAGAGAGGACGGTCAGGAGAAACTTCCTGCAGGAAGGGACACATAGGCAGAAAGGGAGATGAGGCTGAGCTGGCCAGGCCGTGCTTCTTCCCTAGTGGTTGAAGGACGGGTGTTCCAGGCAGAGGAAGCCGTACCCACAAAGTCACAGGGGCCAGAGAGAACACTGTGTTCAGTGAAGCTCATGGCGGGTCACGTGGCCAAGCCCCGAGCGTAGGTGAGACGTCTGAGACCCGGCAGGAGATGACTCTGGAGCAGTGGGCTGGAGCCGGGTGGGAGAGGGTCCCTAAAGCATGCTTGAGGACTGCCCGCACCAGCCCAGAGGCAGTGGGGAGCCATGGAAGAATTCTAGGCTGGCAACATCTGCAGTTTTGAAAGCTCATTGCAGTTGCAGGGGAGGAGATGACTGGGGGTAGGGTAAAGCTGGACAGAAGAAAACCACCTGGAAAACTGTCGTGTTAATATCGATGGGAAAGGACCAGGGCCTGGCCTGACATAGCAGTGAGATGGGCAGATTGGGGTTCATTCAAGTGCTGTAAATGAAGGAGCACGGGGGGCTCTGCTCGAGCCACGCTGGCCTTTTGGCTCCTCTCAGACACTCCCGGGACGTTCCTATGTGGGCCTTTACACTAGCTGTTCTCTCAGCCTGAAGCGATTTGCCTCCAGATATCTGTGTGGTTCTCTCCTCATCACCTCAGATCTTGGTTCCAATGCCACCTTCTCCTTTTTTTTTTTTAATTTTATATATTTATTTGAGAGAGAGAGAGAGAACACGAGCAGGGTGAGGGGCAGAGGGAGAAGCAGACTCCCTGCTGAGCAGGGAGCCTGACGCGGGGCTCAATCCCAGGACCCTGAGATCACGACCTGAGCCGAAGGCAGCCGCTTAACCGACTGAGCCACCCAGGTGTCCCCTCAATGCCACCTTCTCCTTGAAACCTACCCTGACCACTCTGTTTAAAACTGCACCTCATCTCCCCCCCACACACACACCCGAATTGCTGTCACGCTGCTTTTCCCTGTGTCATTTATTCCCTTCCTGGTACACTCTGTAGGTTGAATCATTTTTATGCTCATTGTTTATGATCTTTCTCCCCTGCTAACTATAGACTCCGTAAGGGCAGAGTGCTTTTCTCTTGTTTTGTTTTGTCAGTCTGCTCTTCCATCCCAAGCTCTAGAACAATGCCACGTAGGCACTCAACTAACATTTGTTGAATGCATAATTGGATGGATGTCGGGACTGAAGAAGGGAGAAGAGGCATGGATGGTGCCCAGTTTTCTTCTGGTTCAGGCAGATGAAGGGGGAGAGTAGGTAGAGAACTCATCAAAATGTGGGAAAGAGAAGAGGAACAGGAAATGGGGACGGCGACACGTTCCTCTTGAGCCATTTGCGAGGTGCTAAGACCAGGCATCTCAAGGTAGAGATGGAAGAAGACCTGACGAAAAGCAGGGAAGGTTTGGGGTAGAGGCTGGGGGCTGACTGAAGGCCACGAGAGGTGCTCCACGTGGTCTGAAAGCCCAGCCCCAGGAAGCCATCATGAATGTGTAGTGGCTGCTGGTGGGACCTTGCCCCCAGCTGAAGGCAGCACCGTGGACGTAGAGAAGATGCTTGATTTGGTTAGAGGCCCAGCACTTGTAGGCCAGAGCAGACAAGGGAAGTAGTAAGTTGGAAATGTAAGTGGCCTCGTGGGGTTTATCCTGGATAAGGAAGGAAGGGAAATCATGAATGGGATAAATGGCAAGGAAGAAAAGGAGGAACTGATGGAATGAAGGTCTAGACGAGGTCTAGCAGCCCATGTACTGAGAACCAGTGTGAGCGGTGGAGGGATGGAAGAAAGCGGCCAGTCATTTTCAATCACCAGTCAAGAGATTTTTACTGGACACTCATTAGTCAGAGTACTCCAGAGAAACAAAAACCAATAGACTGTGAATATATAGAGATTTATCTTAAGGAATTGGCTCACATGATTATGGAGGCTGACAAGTCCAAAATCTGCCCTCCAAGTCCTAGAGCCATCAGGCTGGAGGCCCAGGGAATCGTCCGTGTTTTAGTTCATGTGCAAAGGTCATCTGCTGACAGGCTTGCCTCTTGCTGGAGGAGGTCAGTCTTTTGTTTTATCCAGGCCTTCAGTTGATTGGCTGAGCACCACCCACACACCTTATGGAGGGTAATCTTCTTTACCGAAATCCACTGATTTACATGTCGATTTCACCCAAAACACCCTCCCAGAAACACCCAGAATCACGTTTGACCACCTCTCTGGGCACTGCCTAGGGACCTCTTGTCTGAGAATCCACGGATGGCGCATCTTGCGGAGACATAGTCTCAAAATCTTTTGTAGGATGCACGTGTTAGGAAAGAAGTCCTTAACAACAACAGCACCTCTGCACAGAGCAGCCAGATAGTAATCTCTGGCTGTGTAGACAAGGTGTTGCCCACATTATCTCACATATTGATGGCATGACTAATTTTCCCTTAGAAAAAAAAAAAAAAAAACCCAAATTCCTGAAAAACAGACTTTCCTAAATATCCTAGTTATCTTTGGGAAGGAAGAGAAGAACCCTAGCAGAGCTGACAATATTACTCAGATGACACTGAAACTATCAGGGGCACCTACTGCCAAAATAGCTGTCACAGGCACAGGTCTTCTTGGGGAAACGGGAAAGATAGGATGGTTGCTTCCTTTGAGCGACGTAGAGTCCTGTGGGGAGATAATGGCTTTTATGGCTACAGAAGCAAATGACAGCACTGGCATGCAGCTCAGCATGCTCCCAGGCAACCCCCGAGAATATAGACTCCTTTTTATGTTTAAGATAAATCTTGCGCAACGCATGCACTAGGTCGGTAATGCAAACTATTCACAGATATTTATCCAGCCCTTTTGTGTCATCCACACTGCAGTGAACTTTCTATCAAGATGACCATTGAAAAAGAATTCATTAATATATATGGACTATTTCCCTACCCCAAGAATTTCTTCAGGTACACTTTAGAATTTATTCCTCACTTGCTAATGTACCACTTTATTTTTGTTCTAGTTAGTTGTCAGTGGTCCCTAGTTGATATGAGAAAACAACATAGTTGGTTTATCTATCAACCAAGTTGATGTGAAGAATAACAGATTTTATTTATATAGAAGAATGCGCTTTTCCCCTCCTACCACTGAACCTACACGACCAGCACACTTTGTTCAATCCCTCTTTTAGAAAAACATTAACAAATAATGTTCATGCACCCCAGAAGGGGATTAAAAGTGTGTGCCATAGGGGCACCTGGGTGGCTCAGTCAGTTAAGTGTCTGGCTTTGACTCAAGTCATGATCTCAGGGTCCTGGGATCGAGCCCTGCGTCGAGCTCCCTGCTCAGCCAGGAGACTGCTTGTCCCTCTCCCTCTGGCCTTCTCCCTGCTTGTGCTCTCTCCATTTCTCTCTCAAAGAAATAAATAAAATCTTAAAAAATGAAAGTGTGTTGCCATAATCAGACTAACCAGGATCACCACCTAACCAGGCACAGGGGGCTAGAAATGCCTCACTTGGCCCATATTCAGAGCCATTTGGGATTTGCAGCCTGTAAGGAACATCAGTACTCTGATTTGCAGGCTTGGTGCCTCCTGTACATTGCCTGTGGAGAGCCCGTTAGCAGCAGAGGTCACAGAGGCTGGGGTCCCGCAGAGCTGCAGGAAAACCCAGCTGTTTTGTTCTTCTCACATGAGAGAAGACAGAACCTCTTTATCATGGTTATTATGGTTAATAAGCATTTACTAATAGGATGAGGGGGTGAACTGCACTCACAGAGCATAAAAACTTCATTACACAGGGCAAGACTGAAATGGCTTATATCCCTGAAAGGATCTAAAAAAGCCTATCTTTGTGATGAGGGTCTCACAGACACAGATAAGTCAAGGACCTAAGAGTTGGTGAAAACCCCCAATGACATGAATGGGTTTCAGACTGCATGGTATATTGCAAATGTGTTGAACCGGAGGTCATGTTGAATGATCTGTCGGTTTTCATGTAGGGACTATATTGGGTCATTAAATGCAACTGTCTGTGGTCAAGGTTTATTATTTTATACTGTGGCCAAAGAAAGTTCTTTGGGAACATATTCTTATCAAAATGCTCACTTTGCACATCACATTTCAGAACTCGAATCTTGAGTGTGAATTACTGTATATAAGATGTAAAGCACAGTTGTTCTGAGCAGTTTTTGGATGGGGAGAGGGAGAGAAGGGCATGTGCATTATTGATTCATGCTTGAGAGTGAGAGCCTATGCGCTTGGGTTATTTTTTTTTCAATAAACAGGTTTTCAGACTGCCACATTTGTTCCTATTAATCCATTTCCCCAATATCTACAAGTCAGTCATTGCTAAGTGACATTATTCGAGCAAATGATTTTGTGTAAAAGTGTCTATTCAGTTTTAATGATGAAATTTCATATTCTCATAGTTGTGAGGCGGAGTTTCCACTACTAAAATAAACAACAATTTTATAAAATTATTTGTCAATTTTTCTTTTCTAACAACAGTAATGAGAACAGCTGCTAGTTGGGTTGAGTGCTTAATCTGTGCTAGTCCCATTAGCATGCTTTGCAAGGATCAGCTCATTTGATTCTCATCCAAACAGTCCTTTAGGATAGGACTTATTATTATTCCAACTTTACAGATGAGCAAACTGAAATGCAGAGGGTTCTAGCAACTCTCCCACACAAAAACTGCTGGGAAGTGGTAGCACGGGGTCCGAACTCAGTCCAACTGACCCCAGAGTCTGGGCTCTTACACCATGTCAAAGTCAAGTCATCAGTTGGTTTTACTTTACAAAAAGTAACCTTAACATCAGTGTAACCACACCAAAATCTTATTACGCTGAGGAATGACTCAAACAATTTAGAATAAAAGAGAATTGACACAAACTCTTAACCTTTAGAAACGGATACAGCAAATTTGTCTCTCAAAAATCGTTACTGAATTTTAGAAAGAAAAAAAAGAAAATGAGATTTAAAATATTAATAGCATTTTAAACATGTGGGAACGGGAAGGTCAAGATTTTTTTTTAATCATCTGTCACAAGAGAAAGGTAACCCCCAGATGACAGTGTTACTTCATGTCATTCTTTTTCAAAGTGCAAATCTCAGACGCTGTGGTTTGCAGCAAAAAAAGCGGCATATCAGAACTCAGAAGCCCCAAGATTCACTCCTGGCTTTTCTGTTAACTCTGGGTGACCTTGAACACGTCACTCAGCCCCTGAGTCTCAGTTTCCACAAACTTAAAATCTTTTTCTTCTAGTAATCACCAGAGTTGGTGCCAGCTCTCATATTTTATGAATACCTTCAGACTAGAAATTACTGTAGAACTTTTATATTCTTAGAATCAAAACTAATTACGCTCTTTTCTAAGATGATTTTTGTGGGTTTTGTTTTTTTTTCTCCTGATGAGATCAGCAGCTGGGCAGACATTTTTTTCAAACACTGTTAATTGGTCACATGAACTCCACCATCGCAGTGGATCTTTGGTCATTTGCTGAAGATGGGGAGGTGTTCTCATCCTCCTCCAGAAGATACGGTCAGATCCTGCACACAGTACAGAGCCATATGGGAACCATTAGAACAACAAGCAAGGAGGATGATCTAGTAAATAAATTAGGCTCCAAGAAAGTCCTCCCAGAAAATTGATAAGAGAAATGCCAAAATCAAGATATGGAGCCTGATCCAACTGTATTAACAACATCTTCACCAAGAGCTGGAAATTATGAAATAGCATAAACTCCGAAAGAGAAGCTGTCTTGAGGTCCCTGAGACTTTACCGTAGCTCTAGGAATTTAATGAGACTCTAGTGTCAAGATACAAGGTCCCTCCCACCTAACTTGACTCGAGATGAGGGTTGGGGAACAGGATAAACAGTGAAGTGAGTCAGATTTCCACAGATCTGTCAATAACCCTTTTATGGGCTTCAAACCACTCTGTTCCATTGCCCCTTCACCTCTGAAAAATAAAATCAAAAAACAAGTAAATAAGTATACTCATGTCAGCGAAAGGGAAATGAGAGAGCAGTTTGTGTTTTTAGGGCCTTTAGTGGCAAAGCAGTTTGAGGAAGTCTTTGTGCCTGCACCATCCACAGCATGACTCTCTTCTCCCTTTGAAAGGCATGTAACATCCTGCTCTCTTTCTCCCCTTCTAATTTTGTGCATTTTTTATTATTAATTTTATTACGTTAGTCACCATACATTACCTCATTAGTTTTTGATGTAGTGTTCCATGATATTTTGTGCATATTTTAAGTGAGGGCTGTAGTGTGCTTCTTGATCAAGGTTTAATTAAGACATTAGTATTCATGCAGGAAGCACAAGGTGTCCATGTATCTCTGAGGAGCAGAGATAGACAACAGAAGGGTCAGACTTACTGAAATAAAAGTATGGCGTCTTTTCTTGCAATTCGGAGGCCCCGAGTTTGGCCTTTATGTGAAGAGGTACCACAGGACAGCCTCGGCATACAGTGAGAAATCTGCCGCCGCTTGCAAATTCCTTTGTTCATAGACTATATTTCAGTGTGTGCAGCACCCAGGTGCATTAGGATACTCAGGACTGTAAAAACTCACAGGTTTTTAAATCTTCAAGACTGCAGAAATTGCATGCATACATTAACGGCACAGGTTTTCAAAATCATCTTGGAATGAGGGGAAACGTGAGTAGCCTACGAGAAACATATGGTACGAACTGTTCATTCCATTTGCATTTGTTTCTGAGAACTGTACTTATTGCAGCTTATAAAATCAATTCAATTTAGCTTTTGCTTCTCTGTGCAATAAATGATTTTCTGTGTAATAAAGAAAATATGAGCCAGAAATGTGGATCTGAAAACAGTTTTGTCACAAATCAAGGTGTCAGTCTGTTGACCCCAACGTAAGCAAGACCGAAAAGTCTCCCTACAGAAAATCCAAAATATTAGGGAGCTTTTTCCATTTTGCTTAACTGATTTTAAGAAAAATTGAATATATAAATGTCAGTTGTTGAGAAGACCACACAGCATATAACTTTCACATCTCCTGGGCTATACTGATCTGAATGTTGCCTCGTACATTTATCAATTTGAATTCGATCAACTACAATGCACTGTATAAAAGATTTATTTTCCCTATTGTTGCTACTGAAAACATTGAATCAACATCCAATTTGTACTTTTCTACTAAAATTCTTAATCTAACAAGTCCTTTCTATTTGTTGTCATTCATAGCTTTACTTCTGATTCATTATTAATCACAGCTCGTGTTCAATTGCTATAAACTGTTCATAATGGCTTCTTTGTAGCTCTTAGATTTCTCTAATCTCCCCGTAGTGAATTACAGTAGAACTCAATTCATTTGTTGGCATTATTAAATAGTTGATTAATGCCCAGGTTTTAAATTGTTAGTCTTTTCTTATTTTTATAAAGAACTAAAATCAGGATTTGCTGTTCTTGCCAGAAACCAGTGAGAATTTTCAAAATATTTCTCTTTGAAGCCTTGGGCTCTGATACCCTCACCTATGTGAATGTTCTATTGAAGTCATTTTGGTAGCTTGAGCTCCCATTACTGTCTGTTCTTACTTGTCAGGTTAGAAGTCTTGGCATTAGACCCCAAAGCTCTTCTAGAACCCAGCCATTATTTTCCTCAGGAACCAAATTAGTTCATGAGAATGAGAATGTCTTCAGCAAAATGTATCACAACAAACTAGACCCAACATTTTTAGCAAATAGAAAGTCCATGAAAATAAGCATTTACTCACTTGCTGGAGATCCCAGAAAGAGACAATAACCCTAAAAGAAGCTGGAAATCCTCTTAATATAATTGGATAATATATGTTCCTCTCTTATCCCACGGGAACCAGATGTCTCACAAGACTCGCTTCCTGAAGGAAAACTGGGAGACGTGCTAAGGCTGTGTGTGTATTTAGATCTGCCAGAGAGCCCCGGTCAGACATCACAGTTTGAAGCAGTGCAAAAGAAATTTCTCATCCTTGTTTCATGGCTCCTTCCTGCCCCGGCAGAGTGAGGGTCAGATCCCCTAGCAAAGCATTAAGACACAGAGTCCAACCCCACACTGTTCTTCCAGGCTCACTTCTCAAAGCGCCTGTAAAAGATGCTTCCTGTCTTCCATCCAACTGGACGGCTTTTCCTCCAAACACAGCGTGTACAATCCGGCCGCTCTCTCCTACTCTGAACTGTGCTTTTTCGTTGATTCGGAGCTTTTTTTCTCAGGCCTTGGGGATGGGGGTGGGGAGTGCAGGGAGAAAGTGGGGAGCGCACTGAATTACTAAAACTGCCCAAATCTGTCTGTGCACCAAACACTGTCAGGAATCTGAATACAACTAAAAATGTAACTATTGTCACATAGGCGGGTTTTGGTATTTTTTAAACATTAAGAGGGGAAAGCACCATAGTGTATTCTACAAAACGTGGCTGTACACATGTTTACGCACGTCTCCCTTTGAGCACTCTTATTTTATCAACCATTCTTCAAACTTCCTGTTTTTAAAATAGGTATGATGTCCTTAAACATGTCCTCAACTGACTCGCAAATACCTTGCGATCAGAAGCCATGTCTTCATTCATTTCATGTTTACTGGTCCCATCAATAGCTCTTCAGCCCTTTACGCTTGTTAACCCACTGTGCTAGTCCCCTTCATTCACCCAGTCAATGGCTCTGCCTCTCACCACACCGAGAGCAGGAAGGGAACTAGACATGTTCTGTCAGAACTTACTGCCAGAGGGTGGGAGGAAACTTGGGGAGGTGATGGACAGGTGTATAGCATAGATTGTGGGGAATGGTTTCACAGGTGTGTACTTCTCTTCCAAGTCATCAAGTTATATATACATTAAATAAGCACAGCCTTTTGTATGTCGATCATGCTTCAATAAAGTGGATTAAAAAGAAAGAACTCACTGTTCCTCCATCTCTAGACATACCCACGTGACACCTAGACTTACCTGCTCGGAAAAACATATGTCCCTCCTTCTCTCCAAAGCTAACCATTCTGTCTGTGCTCCGGGTCCATCCCCCTTCCCCTCTCCGAAATCCATCTGTTCTTGTCTCCTTCTTTTAGCCTCAGGCTCCCTGCAGTGTCACCCCATCTCCCCACTGCTGAGATCACTGTGCTTCAGCAGTGTCAGAGTGTCTGCAGTTCTCTCAGCCTCGCTCACACCATATCCCATTTCTAACTTGTGCAGGTGCATCAGCCCGCAGCATGCCTCCCTTCTCCCTGTGGGCATCCTACCTCTCCAGGACCTAGCTTACACTATCCTTACCTCCTTAAAAAAACGTCCTTGGTCCTCTCAGAAAACGACTTTGTATTCTGTGGTCCCATGGCACGTTGTCTTTCAATATAGGACTAATCGCAGCCTGGCAGGGTAATTTCCGGTGTATACACATGCTTCCCCATTAGATTGAGAACTCACTGCATGCAGGGGTTGTGTCTCATGACTCATTGTATCTCCATCGTCCGGCTTTCTCGTATTGTTGATATTTTAACAAATGTTTGTGGAATAATTGTGCTTTCTTTCCTCTCACCAGTAAATACTCGTGTCATATCATGTCATGTGTGTTCTGAAGTAGAATTTTTCTTTGATAATGTGCCTTCCTAATGATTCTTCTAGACATAGAAAAAAATATACTTTAATAGTTGTTTTGGTTTTTTCCTCTTTGTCCCTACCTAGTTGCCATCATCTGCGCTCCTAGGCTCCCAGAGATTATTCAGGATCTGCCTGTCGCCACCCTCCCCCGTCCTCATTTTCCGTGACCTGACCCCATGTAACCTCTAGAGCGAAGAAGCAAACAAGTGCACTGGCCACTGTCCTCACATCATATTAATTAATAAAGCATAAGGAAAGAACAGTATTTATTAATTCTGCATCGAGTGCATGCACATGTATGCATGTACACACACAGACAAATCATCTCATTTTGTTAACATAGCAGTTTATAACATGCAGTCAATACACTAAATGCTTTCAGTAGATCTGTGAAGGAGGTATTATCATCTTGTCCATTTCACAGATGCAGAAACAGAGGCTGGGAATGGTGAGTACCTTCCCTGAGATCCAGCGTCTGAATGTTGGAGCTAGGAATCAAACTTGGGGCTGCCTCGCATCGAAGCTGAGGCATTCTGTTACTCAAACTGCTTTAAAAATAGGGAGGATCGATTTACATTAACGATTGTATGGCTTTTATGTGTGACTGCGGTAGATTATTCATAGCTACACTGTGTATACATCATAAAAATATAAATTATTTATTAAGCCATTATGGATCAGGCCTCATGTATGTTCTTAACTGCTGATATATGCACTTCACAGAAAAACATTGTTCACTGAGGAATTATTTATGTTTGCAGCCTTCCTCTTGAAGGACACTCCATAATTCAGATAAGAAAATCAAGACCCAGAGAAGAGCAGACCCTCCCCGAAGGTCAGAATGCTAGAGGCCCAGAGCATAACCCCATCCTGGACTTTAGAGTATCAGTCAGACTATATGTGCTTTCTGTGAAACACAGTGCATCACCCAGTTTGTCTTGAAGGAGCAAAGTTGACACTCCCCATACCTAAGGATCCCAAACAACAGACTAACTTGGAAGGGACACCAGGTTCACATGACAATGCCAGTTATAAAGAGGAGATGGGGAAGACAGCAAAGGCATTTTGCAGTTCAAAAATATTTGAAGACCTTTAGTCTCTAAAAAGTCATGGGCTAGGAGCCTGTTTTGAATTCCACATCCCCCTTTCCCAGACTCTTCATACTGATTATATATTTATGTAAGCAGTCCCAGCTTTTAAGCCAATGGAATGCTAGAAATTTTATATGGGTAGGATTATTAAAAAAAAAAACAGATTATTTTAGCCTTAATTTATTTTCTTCATGTAGCTATATACCAGGTATTTCATATTGTTTGGGTGAAGAACCAGAAGTGATCATTTTCAATACCAGAAAATTAAATGTGTTCCAAAATATGCTTCTACTTTCAAAAATTGATGATTCAGCACATTAAGCAGCAATAAATGACATGTGGGGATATTTAAGGCAGTGAAGCCCTTCGGGATGAGCAGATAGCAAAATGCAACACCAGGAGAACAGGTTTGGGTACTATAAATATGGCTACTGCGCATTTCACCTCTCCTGACGACTATAGCAAGGATGTAGAATTCATGTACCTATCTTTAGAATTGTCAGAGAAGGTATTTACTGAAAAATAAGTATTTTGCAAGGAGGGAGTTTGTAAAGAGATCGTCTCTCAAAGACAAGAACTGTTTAGTAGGATTAAAATCATTCAGTGGGGAATAGACGAAATCTTCAATGACTGCCATTTTCGTTAACCCTGGGGAAGGAAAACCACCATTCCCCTAATTCCATTTCCAAATGGAAAATGCATCCCACTGCTTGGAAGCCACCATTTTTGCAAAGCTCTTATGCCATCAGAAATATATTCCTGGTATCTAAAAGGTGCGTCAGAAAAATGTCAGAAAAGCCACTGCAATGTGGACCTTGGAATTCTAGTCTAAACAGTCACCTGGCTTTGGCTCCATGGTAAAGAAAGACTCAGTTGCTTGCATAACCTCCCTAAACCTGTTTCCTCATTTGTAAAATAGGGGATAATATTACTTTCCATCCAGGTTGTAGGGATCTGATGCGATAAATTATGCATAAAACTGGCCTGTAGACTAGTTTCATAGGGCTTTCCAGCCATATCACTCTAATCATCTACTCGTTGGAAGCCTTTACGGTTTATTTCAGCGGTAGACATGCAGGGGAACAATGCAGTTAAAGCACCTCTCGTACCCTAAAATATATAAATTGTTTCCTACGGTATCATTTCCTGGAGTAGTTTCTCTTCCCACCCCTGGCGCATTGCTGCCCCCCCCCCCCCCCCCCCCCCCCCCCCCCCCACGCAATGGTTCAAACACTCTCCCGATCTACTTTGAGCAACTGTGAGCCCTTCTGTCTGCACAATTATTTTTATATGCCATACATATTTAATTAGGAAAGCAAGAAAACTACTCCAAGGTTGAGGAATAGTGATGTGTGTGTGCTTCTCCTCCAGGGCTCATGTGTGGACCAGGTTGGTTGGCATGTCTTGCTGATGGGACCAGAGAGGTGGCCTCAGTCCACATGTGAGCACACCCATGGCTTCATTCCTGGCCCCGGATCCTAACTCAGCGTAACTGTGGGACACGGTCCCCTGGGGGTGCCGAGCGGCCCTCTGTCTGCCTGTCACTAGTCTTAACCATCTCCAGGCTAGCATCATTTGTTTGTTAGAACAATGCATAGCTTCTAACAGCCTACAAGATGCCAAGCCCATGCGCGGTGCTGGGCTGAATCAAGTCATCATGCTCCCTGCCCTCATGGGGCCTATATCCTAGTTTGAGAGGGAGACAACAGATAAGCAGACAAGTAAATATAAATTCTAAAATGAACCATGTGAGAAATGAACAGAATGCAGTGACTAGGAGTAGAGGAAGGACCTACTTAAAGAGGGTGGCCATGAAAGGCCCCTCTGATGGGGCAGCATCCGAGCTGAGACCTGAGTGGGGAGAAGGAGCCAGACCTTTGAAGTGTGTAAACACTCTAAGTTTCAGTGACCTACAGTGGGCCCCTCATGCTGGGTGCTGTGGCTACGAGAACGTGGCCTCTGCTCAGCCTGCGCCCGTGGTGATAGGACCAAGAGACACGTTACTGTCCTCTCTGTGGGTCCTTGCTGGTATTGAGAAGCTTTGCCCAGCACAAGGAGAAAGCGCATCCTGCCCAGTGGCTGCTTGCTCCCCATCCAGCGACCACCCCATCCAGTCCCCAAGGGGATTTTGCAGACACAGGTGGTGTGAATTTAGGCTTAAATTTGAAAAAGGATTGAAAGCAATAAAGCTCATCTTTGTGACTTTGGAAGACAAAATTCATTCTTTTCCCATACTTCAAATCCAGATTTTCATGTTTTAGGAAAACAGGCCCATACAGACAGAAACACAGCTCAACAAGCTCTCTGATCCATGGGTAAGATACCTTTGCCGCTCAGACTGTCCTGACACAGCATCCACCTCCCATCGCCTTTTGCACTTTTCTAGAATTCTTTAACAAGAATCTGAATATACTTTCCTTTTGTTTTTTTTTTTAAGATTTTATTTATTCATTTGACAGAGAGAGAGAGTGTGAGCACAAGCAGGGGGAGCAGCAGGCAGAGGGAGAGGGAGAAGCAGGCTCCCAGCTGAGCAGGGAGCCCCATGTGGGACTCCATCCCAGGACCCTGAGATCATGACCTGAGCCGAAGGCGGACAGACGCTTCACTGACTGAGCCACCCAGGAGCCCCCCTCCTCTAGTTTTTTTTTTATTATATCACCTTGTTTTTGTAGAATAGTTTATATTTTTCAGAAGATTTTCACATCTTTTTTGGTTCCTCATGATAACTCTGTGAATATTAATGAGGCAAAAAATTAACAGAACTTATGCTTTGGTTTCTTTGCAAAGTATTTCCCCTCCCCAGCCATGAGTATTCTGTGGAATATGGAATATACCTTTCTTTTCATGTGGAATGTATCTTATTTCAAATGTTCATTTTAACAGGGGAGGCGATACGACAGAGTGCTAAAAGCATGGGCTTTGTGACAGAAAGGCGTATGCGTGTGCGTGTGTGTGTGTGTGTGTGTGTGTGTGTGTGTGTGTGTGTTTAATCAGGGCGCTGCCTTCTAGTTAATCTGCCGTCTTAAGCCTCAGTTTCCCCCACTCTCACCCTCCACCCACACCCCCGTAAACAGGGATAACAACACCAAACTCACAGAGGTTGTGCCCACAATAAATGAGGTAATGAGGGAAGCACCAAGTGCAGGGCCTGTGTGAGGGTCCCGTGCCCTCCCTGGGCCGCTCTTTCTCAACACTCAGGAGAGGCTGAGCGCAGCAGCTGCGTGAAGAGTAGTACTCACAGAGCCTTGCCTTCCCCGCCAAATACGTCCTCCTCTTTTCTGCAACACCATTCTCCCAAGCCCAGTTTTCTGGAGTCATCCTTAAAAAACCATCCTCTCCTTTACCACCTACATCCGATCCTCGCCATCCCTGCCCTTCCTGCCACCCAGCTAATTCTCATATCTGCTCCCTCCTCTCATTGCCATTCATTTATTCATTCAGTGACTGTTTGTTGAGTACCTACTACATGCAGCCGCGACACTGGACTCTGGGAGCAGAGTAGTGAGCGAGCCTTAATTCCTGGCACTTGTCCTCACTCAAATTATTTCAGTATACTCGCCTACGGACAGTTATCTCCTTCCTCCAGTCCATTCTCAGTATTGACACCAAAATGATTGTTATGACTGAGCTCTGATCTCATCAATTCTGATCTCCTTTTCCCTTCTTTAAAACCTTGACCGGTTTCCCAAAGATTTCAACAGAATAAAAACAGCCCATATTTACTGAGCATGCACTATGTGCTGGGCATTGTTTTAAGCCCTTTACATGTATTGTCTAATGAAGTTGGAAAACCACATGCCTTTAGAATACCTTTAAATCTGGCTGCAGCCTACCTTCACGACTTCCTGCCCAGCCACTCACACAAGAATCCTTCCTGGCCAAACATAAATCTGATTTTAAAACCATAAACAGACATGTCATGTTCTTAGGTCCTTGCACGCACACCTCTGCACTTTTGCATGATCTTTCCTCTGCCTGGAATTCCCTTCCCTTCGTTTTCTACCTGGACAACTCCAACTCATCCCTGAAAGCCTTTCTCCCACACCAGCAAACCATCTGCAGCTCCCCCAGGCGCAGGGGGTCACGCCTGACCCTACACTTTCAGAACATTGTGTGTGCCCTCCACCGCCTAGCATCACTGACACAGTCAACCCCGCGTGTGGATTTCCTGATGAATGACTGTGTACTTCGGGCTGCTGCATGGTTGGGGTCCCGCACCTCGACGGGATTCTCAGAGCAGAACCTGCCGGCAGGGACCTAGAACTGTAGGATTCTAACGGTTCTGTCAGGGGCATAGGCACCAACTTCTAAAAAACTTGCTGTGGTTCCTTCACAAGCTTTCTTCCTTTTGTGTTTTGCACTTTAAGGAGCAAAAGTAGTAGAACTCTGTGCTTGGTTAACTTTGTTCCCTTGTTCCGTGTAAGGCTGGGTCTTGGCTGGGCTGGGTGCTGTGAAATGGAAGTATCGGCTGGCTGGGCAGAGAGAGTTGGAGAGCCTCTTTGTTTTTCCTCTAAAATATTGCCTCTGTGGTATCCATCAACTCCCATTTTGTGGAAAATAACTTACGATCCTCCAAAGGAAACCTTCTGCCTAATTTTTTTTTTTTTTAAGTAGGCTCCATGCCCAGTGTGGAGCCCAGTGCAGGGCTCAGACTCATGACCCTGAGATCAAGACCTGAGCTGAAATCAAGAGTCGGACACTTAACCAACTGAGCCACCCAGGTGCCCCTGCCTAAATTTTAATCAGAGATCAAACTGAACACTTGGAAAAGGAGTATTTGCTGAAGGAAGACCAGGCACTTATAATTTCGGGTGTTTAATACCCAATTATCCATCTTCCCAAAAATCTCCCAATTGTGGGGAATATGACAGTAGATCAGGAAGTATGGCAACAAGAAGCTTTCCTACTTCCTGAGATGTAATTCAGCAAAGACCTAAGCAACAAAGAATGCTTAATGCTGACCTTTTGGAAATTGATTTTTTTTTCCATTTAAGTAAGATAGGGTTCTAAATAGTAAGTATGTCATGGGGTGTCTGTCTGTCTCATTTGGAAGTCCAGTAACTTTTCTGCAGACATGAAGATTTAATCATCAAGTCAGTTAAACTAATCAGACAAAGCTCATTCGTTCTGTTTTCTTCATGATAATTCAGATTCTCCAGCTTCCTAATAAATTGCTTGGCAGTCAATCCAAATTAACCAGAGATATACACCTACTTGACCTCGCATATAGACAAGATATTAGCCATGAGGCCATTGCAAGGAATAAATTCAAATTCTAACTTTAAACACTCTTGAATTTAAGCCTTTTTACATTGAGATGAATAGTTTATAAAACCTTTTCTCCCTACAAAAATCCTCATAAATGAGTGCGGTGTTACTATTTTAAAATTAAGCCTGTCTTTTTCAGCTTCTACATGACTAGAGCTTTTGCAAATAGCCATGTAAATGATTACAAAATAGAAAAAAAAAAAGCGTTCGAAAAGTTGCATTTTATTGAATTCCTAGCTAGATGCAAATTTTTTTCCCTCTCAAATTCACAATTTAAATTATTCAGTTTTTGGTTTGCCCAAATGCAGTCTTTTTTTAGGAAACAAAAAATAAGCCTTACTTATGTAAGATTCAAGTGCTTCATAAAACCACGATGTTAATAATACTTGTTTTTTAAATGTTGTGTTTGGAAAGGTAGCATCTTTTTTTCTCCCAGCCTCCTTAATTAGCATTTCTCATACATGACATTTTCCTAAGAGACACTGCAGTTAAGGAGCTAAGGATCCTGCAATGATTTTTACCTCTGCTCAGAGTTTCCCTCAGGGAGCCTTCAACATGTTCTGTCCATGTTCATGAGATATAAATACCATTCTTTATGAATCTTGGTAAGAGAAGAGATTAAACCTAAATAAAAGCAAGAAATACTGGGAAAAGGAAGCCACTTTCATCTCAAAGAATTAAAATACGAGATTTCAAGAGTTGAGGCATTTTGCCTGAAATAATGTTGGTAAATTTCTTTAAAAGTTGAGATTAGAAGACTTCTGTGGCAATCATTTCTCATCTATTGGAAGTGAACTTTGGCATTTAAATTCTTCATCAGAAATCCCAACTTACTTGAATCCTGTAAAGACTGAACAAAGGATTTTGATAGGAAGATTTAATTTAAGCTTGGGTGGGAAAAAAACAATGTAATCAATAGGTATGATAATAACATTGTGGCATTTTCATCATTAACTATGCATTTTATGGATGTCAAGTATCTACTATGTGAATAACAATTAATTAATGACATGCTCTATAATCTCATCATTCTAGGGCAGTGTAAGAATAAATTACCAATTTTTCATCATATATAGTTTTTGTGTCCAGCTTAATGTTACAATTATCTTGAAGGAAAAAATGAGTAATTCCTCACTGTATGAATGACATTATATGTAGGTTAATGAGTTCAGTGACAATTGTATATTAAACTCCATTTTCTACCAAATACTAAATCACTATTTATTACTTGATTTTCACTGGAGGCTTGTAAATTGTAATGAATTATATTGGCAAGTGGGGATATTTTCTATTTGATAGTTCAACATCTATTTTTTAGAAAGCATTGTTGTTCTTTTTTTCTTTTTTGTCTTGAGCTCATAAATTTAATCAACAAGCTTACAAGCCTTACCCAAAATAAATACACTGTGCTTCATTTTTTATACAGTATACTAAGTAGGTATTTTTTCTTGGAGCATAACTAATTTGATATTGTCATTCAAAGGTCTGTGACTATTATTTGTTTTGAGATTTCTCTGTCTGGGTCTGGTTTAGTTTAGTTTTTGAGCCACCTTCTAATATACTACATGCTAGGAATACAAAGAGAATAAGGCTTATTTCTGCCTTCAAGAAGAAAGATTTTGACCTCAAGGAAACATGTAAACACCTAGCTATACTCAGTATGATAGGTGACGGGGATGGATGACAGGGGTGTTGGTAGAAGTTTCATCTTTCACAAAAGGAATATTTGAACTTGGTCTTGAAATATTGAAAGATGTGTAGGGGTTCACCAGATAGAGAGGAGGTGACATTCAGAAAGAAGATGCAGCTTGTATGCCTTAAAAACCTGAAGGAAGTGCCCCGCTGTATCACAGATTAAGTGCTCTAATCCCCAAGCAATCCTCCATCCCCGGAAATACCACTTGTTTACATGTCTTTATAAGACAGGTTGCAGTGGAGGTTCTCCGCTCATCCCTGGCACAGTCAACCTGAGCGCTCACTGGCGAGGGCCATCCCTCGCCCTACAGTCAGGGAGGACAGGACCGGCACTGTCAGAAGCTAATGACTCCATCGTTTTAATGACCCTCTGCTCTCCAGCTTTGTCAATCATGGCCGACCCAGTGAAAATTGAAAGGAGTTCACCACCCCACAAAGGATTATTTTTTCACAGTAAGCCTCCATTAACTAGAGCCTTTAGACAGCTGATGTTGTCAGCCCTTGCTTTCAGTGTGAAGAAACAATGACAAACAATGGCTCCTAAGTACTTATTAAAAAGAGCAAAACCTTCTGGGGTGTTGCTGCGGCCAGTGTGCATTTCTCGTCATCCACCTTCTGTGGCAGCACTGTGGCCCAGTGACAAGTGGTCTTCACAGAACATGACTCAGACATCATGCAGTATTCCAAATATCCAGGAAAAATTGAAGGACAGTCAGCAAACCACACTTCGGCAAGGGAGGAAAAAAATGTGTTTATGTATATGTATTAGGCATATTATAGATTCTATATATATATATATATATATATATATATTATGCCTAATATATATTATATTCAATATTTAGAATTATTCCTAAATATTTTTATATACTACATATATTAGGTCTACATAGTACATGCATATACTATATACACACACACACATAATATATTTAAGAAGAGTATGTATTGTATATTATATGGAATTTGGAATTCCAAGTATTATATAATGAATATGAAACATAGTATCTGTGTGTGCGTGCGTGCGTGTGTGTGTGTGTGTGTGTGTGTGTGTATTTAAGAATTCCAATAAGGATTCCAACAGAATGGGGGGAAGTGTCATTTAAACATAAGTTACACTAATTTAAAAAATTAAATTAAGTGAAAATTTTGTATATTCTATGTGTGTATCATTATACATAGGTTACTTAACACACCACCTCATTATGTAAAGGTAATTGAGGTTTTATCATGTAAATATGCAACATTGAACCACTAATGCAACCCTTGAAAATTACCTTAATTAAAAAAAAATGTTTTCATTATCTGGGAATCATTACTGGCTGAGGGAGGTTTCAGATTGCCCTCAAATTTCCCACTACCTTTTCCTGGCAAGGGCTTCCTCTTCCGGCATTAAGGGTTTGGGAACAATGGTGAGAGTGAAAGGAATGGAAGAAAAAGTGACAGAATCATTCCTGTAGTAGTTATATGAATGAATAAACTTGAAAAAACTTAGATAAACTGCAGGGCTCATACATATATAATAAATAAAATACCAGTCATGCCCTAAACCTCACAGTTAAATGAGTATCTGGGAAAGGATAAACAACTTGTGTGCCAAGCACCGTGCTAGGTACTTCTATTAAAATGGCCTCACTTCGGCCTTATGGCAACACTGAAAGTGAATATAAGGAGCATGACTTTTGGAAGTCAGAACTGGACTGAGATCCTGGCTTTGTCTCCTACTTTGGCAAGTTCCTAAAATTCCTTAGCCTCAGTTTAGTCATTTCTAAAATGAATAGTTATCAACCTTCTAAGACTGAAATGATAAGGTAAACCGGCTGATCTGCATTCTCTGTGTGTTCTCGGACCCTCAGTCTTGTGTTTTCTACCAAACCTCCTCTTGTGTTCAACTGAGAACTCAGATATTTCTTTGCACTGTGAAAAAGTGATCTCTTTCCCCATCTTGAAACGTGCACAGTTGACTTCTTTTGGAACCTTAGTGAAGAACATTACATTTGTCCCTGTCGAATTGCATCTTTTTGGTGTCAGCGTGGCCTTTCAGCCTATTGAGGGAATTTTGAATTTTGCATTGGCCTATTACCGTATTAAATATCCTTCAAAGCTTTATGGCATTGAGAAATCTGATAAACGTTCCTCTTATGTCTACTTTGATGCCATTAATAAAAATACTGAATAGAGCAGAATCTAGGGGCAGAGACCTGCAGCATTCAATCAGTGTTCCCCCCACAGACTGTGACAGAGTCATTCATCATGTCTCTTGGGTATAGATGTACAACCAGCTGTGAATCCAGTTAATTTTTCTCTCATAGAGCCCACCGTCTTATAGATAATGAAAGACTTCATCAAGTGCTTTATCGAAACCAAAGCCACTGGATCTGTGGCATTCTCCTGGTCTGTCAACGTCATCCTAATAACCCTGTCAAAAAGGGGAAATTAATATAGCGTGACAAAACCTTGTTTTTAATGAGACCACTGAAGTTTGGAAAGAAGAGTGGCTGATGGCACAGGGGTTATTCCCAGAGGAAAGACACCCGGCCAGTTGCTGAGTGCTTCTGGCTGTGGTATTGCACGGATGAACGGACCAAGTCCCGGGAGAGGGCTCGGCCCTTCTGCTTCAGAAACCGGACTTAATCAAACACCAAAGTTATCATTTATTGAGATTCATTTTATGCCAGGCACTGTGCTAAATGCTTTCCACGTATCTCATTTAATTCCTATATTAAGAGGTAACTACTACTTTTAACATTATTTTGATGAGTTAGATGAAGCTGAAGAAGTTCAATAGTTGACCCAAAGTTATAGAGAGTAAGTGCCGGAATCAAAGCTCATAGATAGTAAGTGCCGGAATCAAAGCTCACACCCACGTCACTCTGACACCAAGCTCCGCTCTTAATTGCTGTGCCCTTTTGAGCAGATCCTTGTGCCTCGGTGGTGGTGATTTAATTGACGAGAGAACAACGTATGGACAAGGTTTCTGATCTATTCACCTATGGTGGGAAGAAGTCTCTCATTATGGTCGGAGGCTCCCCACCACCCACCTTCAACACTTCCTTTCCTGGTATCGGGCATCGAGAAACCTGATGACATGATTGTCCTTCCCAGTGCCCGTGGTATTGGAGGAAAGGGAGCTCTTTACCAGGCCTGATGGAACAGCCTCCACCCAGTGGCAGAGAATACCTCTTCTGTAATCAAGGAGCTTCTGTCTCCAGATTCAAGCCCCCTCTCCGAACAGTGCTGCCAAGGCCGGGCTTTCTGGGTATCTTTTATCCATTGTTTCACTGTTTGGATCTGCCCTCCAGGCTTGCTTCCGTGCCCACCCTACTCTGACACACACCTTCTTTGTTTAGCCGGGTGTCAGTATCAAAGATTAAACGATAGTCAGATTGCCAGTCTATTCCATTGGCTCTTCCCAGGCCAGAAAGCCACTCTGTCTCCATTCACGTTGTGGGTGTGATTAATTTAGTGCTTAGAATGCAGCCCTGTTCCGAGTGCTTGAGGGAATCTCATTATCACCACCTGTTAGCCCTACAGAATCTGTTGGGGCTCCTAGTGATCACTACCTTCTCTTCAGACATGCACAAACTATTGCGGGAACCATTTAGAAAGCATAAGCATTCTTACCCCCAAAATTCTTACCCTGTCTGACTAGGAGAATTAAGACAGTTAAAAGATACATATGGTAAGTCGTAAGTCCTAGTGCACTACACACCTGTAACAAAGAGTATCCTACTCTCCCAGTAGCCTAGAGGTAAACAGCATGAGCACCCAGAGCAAAGCTGCCCTCTTGGTCACATTTCCGTTGAAATACACTGGACACCCTGCAGTTTATTGGTTGCCCACCCTTTAGCTGGTTACTGGTACCTTCCAGGAGGACAGTGGTTTCTGTCTGACACAATCTGAATTCAGCCTTCAGGAATGGCCTGATTTATATACTACGCCTACTGAATACTGAGTGCCTTCTCCCAGTGTTTTTCAGGTTATTTTTAAGATTTTTTAAATTTTTTTATTTATTTGAGAGAGAGAGTGAGCACGGGCAAGGGGGAGCAACAGAGGGAGAGGGAGAAGCAGGCTCCGCACCTGAGCAGGGAGCCCGACTCAGGGCTTGATCCCAGGACCCTGGGATCATGACCTGAGCCAAACGCAGACACTTAACCAACCGAGCCATCCAGGCGTCCCACGTTTTTCATTTTTTTAACAGCTTTACTGCAATATAATTACAGATCATAAAAGTCACCCATTTTAAGTACACAGTTCAGTGAGATTTAGTAAATTTGTACAATTGTCCAACCATCAGTGCAATCCAGTTTTAGCATATCTTCATCACCCTAGAAGTTTCCTTCATGGCCACTGCAGTCATCCCCACTCCCATTCCTATCCTAGGCAACCACTGATCTGCTTTCTCTAGAAACATTATATAAATGGAGTCATACAACATGTATGGCCTCTTCCACCTAGCATACTGTCTTTGAGGTTCACCCATGCTGTGGCATTATCTTTCATCTTTTCCTATATGTTATTGAGTAGTATTCCATCTCATGAATGTACAGATTTTACTTATTTGTTTGCCAGTTGATGGGACATTTGGATTGTTTCCAGTTTTTAACTATGATGAATAATGCTGTTTAAAAATTCATTTACAAATCTTTGTGTGTACATGTGTTTTCCTTTCGCTTGGGTTGCTACAGTGGACTTACTGGGTCCTGTGGTGAGAAACTGGATCATAATGTGAGATACTGGCAGTTCTCCAAATAGTAGATGTGCCACTTTACATCTCTGCTAGCAAGATGGGGGTTCCAGTTTCTCCACCATCCTCACCATCACTTGGTGTTGTCAGTTATTGTTTTTGTTTTTGTTTTTTTAATTTTAGCCATTCTAGTGGGTATACAGTGATTCCCAGTTTTATTGCTATGGGATTCTCCAGGAGATGAGGAGCAGATGGAGGTGAGGATAACAATGGAAGTAAGGGATTATTAAAAATCTGTCCCTTAGTATCATCCTGCTTTCTCATCTTGAGCCTGTCCTCGGGACCCACAACATCTGCTTTCCCTAGAAATACTTTTTTAAACCCCTAACATTCTTTTTTCCTCCACACATGGGCTGAAATAAGGTGAACACCTAATTCTAAAGTACAGTAGTAGCAAGCCAGGCTAAGTAAAATCCATGGATGCACTTTTTAAATCTTCATTTTAGCTAGTTTTAAGTAGATTTTTTTTACCTCCTCCCACACCAAATTCTTTTATCAGAACTACTGACAAGAAACAGAATTGACTGGCTTGAATTCATTGCATCTTTCACTATTCTACCCACTGATGGAGGGTGTTATGTCATTAAAGTAACTACACAGCAGTTTGAAGGAGGCAGCAAAAGAGCAGAAAAGAAGACCATTTATAATCCAAAAAATGAATAACCTTCACTTACCTAGGATTGTCTCTTGAGATGCAATTTGTCAAAGCTTCTTTTTACAAATATGTATAGTCATGTATTTTTCATATTTAGTTTAATGTATAGTATGCAGGCATCTGTTAATAATGAATTTTGTTAAACATAATATCATTACAATACTGAGACCATGGGTCATACAATATAATAGATGATAAGTTTTATGATCTCAAAAATGGAACGAAAATCAGTTGAAAAATACCCTCAATAGCCATAAATTTCCCACCTAGTTAGCAAAATATAAGCCAGACTGTGGCCTCTCTACTTCTTAAGATACAGAGCATTTATATGTATTAATAATACTGCAGATCTCTTTGCAGTTTTCAAATGCTTTTAGCTCATGATCACATCTCCAAGAATAACTTCAGATGTGGGATATAGCACATATTTCCCATTTTCTTTTGCAACGAATTTTTCCCTCAGTACTCCCAATGATTGGGTTATTGAGCAATGCAAACCAAATTTCTCCTATGAAAACCTAATTTGCAGCAAGCTGCACTTAAAAGTAACTTACAGGGAAATTAGTTAGGAACTGATTGGTTGGTTGGTGGTTGGTTTTTTTAATCTTCTGGAGCAATGTTTATGTGAAAATATAATCAGAAAATTAGTACCTTCATCAAGAGGTAATTCAGAGAGCTTTACAAATAAACCTAAGATTCTCATTGATTACAAAAGAAGGCTTTCTACCTTCAGAACCCTTAAATGCTCAGAGGCAATTATACCATTAAGGTCTCTCTTTCCATGCAAAGATTATCTCATTTCCTCATAATTAGCATTTCCTGTTTATTGAGACAGACTGTATTCAGGAAAACATACGTTTCCCCCCCCCACCCCCACCCCCTTCATTCTCTCTGTCCTCTGCGCTCTCTGGGGCTCTATAACTTGGAACCTCTTTTCCTCCCCATAGGTTGGCATAGTCTTAATTTGATGACATCTATTATACAAACTGCTATGTGCTGATTATTTAGTAGCAGTTGCTATGAAAAGTATTAGCAGAAGGACAAAAAAATCTGGAAAATCTCGTCAGAGGGATCTTTTTTTTTTTTTTTTTTTTTTTAGTGAAGTGTTAGAGGTAAAGCAAAGGAGTTCCAGATGATAGGAAGTAAGTCAGATTTCCATCACTCGTGGCAAGACCTTGTAAAGGAATGAGGTGCTAAAGCTCAGAAAGAATGGAAAATGAGAGTAGAAAGGAAAAAGTAATAGGATATGGATATTCTCTTCTTTTCCTCTTTGTCTTTCAGAGATGGCTTCCCTACTTCATTGTCTATGGCAAAAGGGATCAGATTTGAGATTTTAGGGACAACCCTCTAAGAGGTACTTGTGTGCTAGGTGCTCTGAGGGACTCTAGGAGGCAGTGATGCCATATCTGACCTTGAACTGGTAAGACACAGACATGTAAAAAGGGCTAGCAGCACAAGCCGGGGTATACCCAGTGTCAGCAGCCCGCAAATACTAGAGCAAATCAGAGAGAGAGGTTGCAGCAATCCAAGGGGAGCAAGGAAAGCTTCAGGTGGATCCTGACTTCATCCTTGCAAGATTCTAATGAAAAGGAGAGCATGACATTCATAACCGTATTCATAGAATATGTGGAAGTGTTATATTTAAGCCAAAGAAATGTACATGGCACAGCTGGGGACCTGGAGGAGATGTGGCTGAAGTTAAAGAAATTTTAGATTAACAAGAGAGAGGGCTGGGGAAGTGAAAGGCATTGTTCTTGATCTAAAATCTACCAAGACATATCTATAATAACACACTTAAATAACAAAGATAATACTAAAAATTCTGCTGATAGGTTTATTCAAGAATAGGGTAAAAAAAAGTTTTAAGTTTCTGTTATACTTAAAGGAGAAATCATGCCTTGGGCCAGTGGTTTATGATTTCTGAAACTTCCTAGTCATTCCCATTCAATCCACAAAAATCCCTTTTAGTCTTGGCATGCTGTGTAGACACATATATTTAGATAGATGGATGGATGATAGATATGTAGGTAGATGGATGAAGGAAGGGATGGAAGGATGGATGGATACATGGATGCATACACATACAGATAACAGACAGGAAGATATACACACCCATTTTTAAAATATTTTTTCCATCTACCAGATTGAGAGCCCTAGAGCACTGAATATTTTTTCTTCTTTGTGGCTCACAAATTGTGTGACATGGTCGTTATATGTGAAAGACATCCAATAAATGCTTGTTGTGTAAGATTATTATTGTCCCTTTAATCTCACTCAACTTTAATATCAACTCAAAGATGTTAAAAGATCACCTAGCTGGAAGAAGAATCAGGGGAAGAACAAAATGTCATGATGTTCTGCTTCGGAGCTCCTTCTATCCACCATATTAGAGCAGACATGGATTATTACAGCCCAAGAAATAGGTGAGAAAATGTCACAGTCAAAAATCAAAGGCAAGTTCAAACGAGGATTTCTGGTATTGTGGGAGTTGAAATTGGATGACACACAGGCACTTTTGCCTCGATGCTTTCAGGTGGAAAGTGTTTAGAAATTTTTACCGGGGAAGGTGGGGGGGGGGGGGAACCTTTCACATTTAATTGCAATTTTAGTTCTGCAGTTGAGAACAAAGCAGGTAAACTTCCGCCTAAACTTCCATTCCGGGCATTGACAAACACCAGAATTCCTCTCAACACTTCAGTTTTGTTAGGAAAGGCCACTCTGAAGCCAGATGCGCGCTCTGGTCTTGCTTAGATGGAAAACATCTAGAAAAGGAAAAGGGGAATTATCTACCCGGTTAAAAGGGAAGGAGGGTTCCAAATGTAGGATAAAGCTGTTTCGCCCTAAATACCATTTCAATAAAAAAAATCCCCCTCTAAATAAAAAACTAGAAATAAAAAGGAGGCAGTCCTCTGGCGGTGCTAAGACAAGTCACTCATGGGCTCCGCGTTGCTGCATGTGTAATCCCCAGAGCATGCAGCTACATGTGTTAGTTCATGTCCGTCAGCGAAATCTGAACTCCAAACTATAACACATGCAAAATGTGACACCGAGGAACATTATGTGGATTTGTGATTTTCCCTGGAGGACTTGGTCCAGCCGGCAATAAATGGATTGAGATTTCGTGCGGAACATGGAGACAGACTGTCGCTACATGACTTTTCTTTGTGACTCATGCGCATTGTCATTGTTTTCTTCGGTGTTTTTTATATTGTGTCTATGCAAACATGGCAATGAAAATGGAAATGGTAGGATGATAGATTTTTTTTTTTTAGTACGTGGAATGTTTGCTATCCAGAAAAGAAGCACGTTCTAAATTTCCAACAATAAGGAGAATGGTTAATAAATTACGCCATGCTTCTCTAAAGCAATAACCTGGTAATATGGAGTTACTTAAAATGTCTACTGAGAGTTGGATATGTAGGAAAGTTTTTTAGCGTTAATATTGAGTGAAAAAATGAAGGTGAAAATGGTACTTACGTCATGGCTATAAAATATAATCACGGGGACAAAATGAAAAGGAAGTATATCTATATGTTCATAGCCTATGGAGAACTTGTTCCCTTATTTGTTTTTTTTCTGTATTTTCTGTCTTTACAGTGGGAAAGCAGTATTTTAATTATAATCGAAGCATTGTTTAATTTTTAAAAGCAGAGAAAGAAAAAACATGTTTCATTTACATCACGTTAAATTCACATCTAATTTATATTGTATTAAATTTAAAAAGAAAAGAGAAGTGTCAGTATGCTGACTTTCACAGGCGCTATGACATAGATTCTGATGTGAGCCTATTTAGTGTGAGGGTAAAGTCATGCTGTTGTCTAGCAGAATTCCTACAGCTAGACCCAGAAACATAAAAGACATAACATTACAGCGTTGTCACTGCGCACAGTTATTCTATTGCCGGGATTTGTGACGGGGTTTCTGAAGATGTCCTGTGTAATTGATGATACCAGAGAAAGCTCCTAGAGGCAGCTACTACTCTGATGAATGGATGCCAGTATGAGGCAGGCCCGTGTTGGTTCAACAATACTCCTTGCCTTTGGCCCACATTTCTCATGATAGTTGTAATAAAAACCATTAAGAAAACATGCAGTCACTTTTATTCCTTATCTGTTAGAACTCAGCATCTGGAACCACATTCTTATGCTCGTGTGTATGATAATTTTTTCTTAGTTAATGGTTTGATTGTGTAGTTATTCATGTCGGTTTCCCGGAGTTTCCTCTGTGTATTGCCAAATAATCCGCGGCAGAAACTCAGTATTGGTTTTTGAATTGAACTGAATTGGCTCAATACCTTAGAATAACTAAATCCCCACTATATTACCAGTACTTTACCCCATTGTCCCCATTGGGTTCCTTTGACAAGCAATTCACTTACACCCGAGCAGTAATGAAAACCATACAGAAATCTTCTCTACCACAGTAATCATTGCTCTGGCTTTTTGAAAACCAAATGTTGGCAAACTGATTGGTCATCAGTTATGGTGCCTGGAGTGATAGGATTCCATTACTACCCTGTCTGCTTACAATGATGATCGGATATTAAGTTATCATGCAAGGCAAACCCAATTGCCTTGGGACTTGACTTTTCCAGAATGACTATCTTTGGAACAGTCTCTCTCTGTTATTGTCTTGCCAATCAGATCTCTTATTGTCAACTTGGGAGATTTGTAGTCAAATGTCACCCTCCCTAGCACTCTAATATTAGCCAACTTGGATCGAATCTTGAGCCGATGAAGACTTCCTGTCCTTTGTCTGTATCTGCATTTCACAAGGAATTCTGTAAGGTACCCACCTGAGCTCTTTTGGCCTGGAGCTTTAACATTTCTATGAGCCTAGTCCAGAACTGAAGCTATATTATTTTAATGGTTTCAGATAATCAAAACCCAATATAAATGCTTTCAACATGATAATTCAAAATAAAAAAAAGCACCATTTTAAGAAGCCTTATAACACGTGACCAATAGTGTAGCTAAGGCCAAATGGTGTAGAGGCTGATAGCAAGAAGAGCGTGGTGCGTGGTAAAGAGCAGGTTAAGAATCAGGGGCACATCCCGGCCATCCTACCATTAGCTGTGTGACCTCAGTGCTTCTGTCTCAGGATGCATCTCTAGACGAAGAATGATAATTTTACTGGAAGGAGTAAATGAAATATGTGCACATATGTAATGCACTTGGTACAGTTTCTAGCACAACTAGAACATAGCAAATGTTCAGTAAATGGTAATCATCGCTATCTTCAGTAATATGGGATCATTTCTAATAAATAAGGAGTTACTCATGTTTTTTACATGAATCATCACTGTTAATTTGTTCATTCTGTGTATCTGTTTACCTGATGTAGTTTTGAATGTAGGTGAGGTCTGGAGCCGAAGGCCAAGAAAGAATTCATGAGACGTCTTTGGTGCAAAAAGGTGGTTTTATTAAAGCACAGAGCATGGGGACAGGGCCCATGGGCAGGAGAAGCTGTCCTAGGGTCATGAGGAGCGGGCCCCTTAGATACTTTCAAGTTGGGAGGGGGTTAGGGATGGTGTAAGCCTCCCAGGTATTTTGGAAATGAGGTTTCCAGGACCCTGAGGGGGCTAGCTATTGTTGGGAAAGGTCATTTATTGTTGTTTAGTAAACCCTCAGTCATGAGACCCTTCAGATGTCTATCGGTGGGTCATATGCTTGGACGATGATTGCCAACACGTATCTGGGGGTTAGAGATAAAGGAAGTCTCCAAAGGAATATGTTCGACTTATAGGATCCTGGGGGTGGGCTAAGATTGCCTTTTGCCCTTTAGCAAAGTATTAACATCGAGGCAGCTGAGTCCCTAGAGTCCCTTAGTCCCTCAGTCCCTGCCTGTTCCGAGGACTTAGTGGGCTGTAGGTAGTAAGGAAATGTAATAATTTTTCTTTCTGTTTTCATACCCTCGTCCAGGTAGTTCTGTGAAAGAGGGAGCAGTGGAGCTCCAGTGTAGAGGAGTGCCTCAGTTTACCTCCTACTGGGGGTTAAATAGTATGCATGGGAGAATAGCATACATTCTTTTAGATTAGGCCCCAGTATTAAACTAATAGCTAGAAACCAGACCCATTCCTACCAGTACATGTCACTTCAGTGGGAGTTTTTCCAAGGTTAGCCAAATCTCTGCCTGCAAAACACCAGAGACTTGGGTGACGCAATTAACTTTCTGAAAATCACCAAGTCCCTGTCTTTGTGGGTCAGGATTTCCGTGCATCCTTAGAGTCCAACCCACCGTGCAGGTTGCATCTCCTCTGTGCCAGACCCTGTGCTGGTTATTCTCACAGTTTCACTCTTCATCTTCCCAACAACGCTGGGATTCCCAACAGCATTAACTTCCTCACTTTATAGGTGCAAAAACTGAGATCGGAAGGGTCAGGTCACATGCCCCAATTGGAGTTGTTGGAGAGTAATTATTGCAGAAGCAGCAGCAGGGATTACTCCAGCTCCGTCTTACCACAGTTATTTTGTGTCAGTTATTTGTCAGAATAATTTTGAATGTCCTTATTAGTATAAAAACATTTCTTAGCAGGACCCAGGGGCCCAAGGTAGCAGCGTGAGCATCAGGGCCAATTAGCTACTGGGAGTAAGATAGTGGGGATTTTATGGGAGGAATTTATATTTGTAGAAGCCTTTTGGCAAAGTAATTGAGAATACGAATAAAAGGGAATGAGGAAATGTAGTGTTTTTTTTCTTTAAATTTTTCATTATTACATTAATCACCATACATCACATCATTAGTTTTTGATGTAGTGTTCCATGATTCATTGTTTGTGCACAACACCCAGTGCTCCACGCAGAGCATGCCCTCTTCAATACCCATCACCAGGCTAACCCATCCCCCTACCCCCTTCCCCTCTAGAACCTTCAGTTTGTTTTTCAGAGTCCATCGTCTCTCATGGTTCATCTCCCCCTCTGATTTTCCCCCCTTCATTCTTCCCTTCCTGCTATCTTCTTCTTCTTTTTTTTTTTTAACATATAATATATTATTTGTTTCAGAGATACAGGTCTGTTATTCAACAGTCTTGCACAATTCACAGCACTCACCATAGCACATACCCTCCCCAAGGTATCACCCAGCCACCCGATCCCTCCCACCCCAACCCCACTCCAGCAACCCTCAGTGTGTTTCCTGAGATTAAGAATTCCTCATATCAGTGAGGTCATATGATACATGTCTTTCTCTGATTGACTTATTTCACTCAGCATAACACCCTCCAGTTCCATCCACATCGTTGCAAAAGGCAAGATCTCATTCCTTTTGATGGCTGCATAATATTCCTGTGTGTGTGTGTGTGTGTGTGTGTGTGTGTGTACACACACACACACACACCATATCTTCTTTATCCATTCATCTGTCGATGGACATCTTGGCTCTGAAAATGTAGTGTTTTTTGGACTTGCAAATACATTTGAAAAGGTTAATGTTGTGTTTTTCTGAAATGGAGAAATTCTTTGATCTTGAGGTTTAAAAAAAAAAGAAACAATGCAAAAATATCAGGGCATCTCTCTGGATTGTCTAAACAGTGTCATCGGCACTGCCAGTCATCGGCACTGCAACCACACTTATTTTAGCATATTTATAAATCATCTGAGGAGTATATGGTGAAATTCCAGATTTGTGAAAACCACTAAACTCCAGGTAGTGAAATACCAAGCCAGCTAATATAAATGCAGAAAGACAACACAGGGTTACGCAAGTAGGCCAAATTCTGGACGGAAGATGGGCTTCTTCATGGACAACAGTAGGGCAAGGAATTTAGGGAGAAGTAATACAAACCATCCTTCCAAGATTAAAGGGCTTTGAACTTCAGCTGTAACGAAGTCAGTGTATATTTTTGTCCCTAGTTATGCCTACTGCAGCTAAAAGGCCAGCCGGAAATCAGGAGTGCTTAGAAAGGGACATTTAAAAGGGGCCATTAAAAGCAGAAAATAGTATCTGGCTCAAATGTGAAGCCATGGTTCGCTTATACCTGGAATGTTGTGAGTATTTTGTTCCACAAGACTTAAGCAGCTATGACAGGGCAGGAGAAGGTACAGAGATGGAGTCAGATGATCTGTGGGGAAGAGGAGCTGTTTTATGGAGGCCAACTGCAAAGATCAGGATGAAGGTTCAGAAAATCATAGGGATACGGTACATGTGGACACTCACCTTGATTAACAGTTGCCATCTCCATCATTGGTAGACATGGGTCAGAGAGTAGATATGAAAGGAACAGAGCATACTGCTGGTTTAAGATCTTAATCAATTTAGGCAGAAAGGCCAATAGGCTAACTGACAAATAGGCAAATAAAAATTCAAGGTAGCATGGGATGAATGCCAAAAAAATGCTTACCTCTCCCCTTTAAAACTTGAGAAGAGAGATTTTTTTTTTTTTTTTTTTTTTTTTTTAGATCACTTACACTAGGGGTAGTACACTTTAGGAACTAGTAACCCAAGTAGTCCCAGTTCTGTCCTAAAACTACAGATTGGCAGAGAAGAGATAAATGCATTTATGAATGGATTTATAATATGCTGTTTTAAAAAGTCAGTAATATTTGGAGATGTGCCCACACTTTGCAGTTTACCTTGGAATAAAACAAGTTTTGGAATCCGGCAAACCTGATTCAAATCCCAAAGCCACCGTGTACTGGCCCTTAGATAGGCTACTTAACCACTCCGAACTTTAGTCTTCTCTTCTGGAAAGCAAGAAGAACCCCTTCCTGAGAAGGATGTGGGATGGTGAAAGGGGTAGCATTTGTAAAGCTCCAGGAGGGGATGGGGACTGAGGCTGTCTGCAAGCCTTGGTTCCCTTTGTCATCTCTTCCACAGTGTGCCCTTTGCAGCACCATCAGACTCTGGGGGCACTTTGAGTCTTCCCCCAGGTGGGCAGTGCTTGATTCTGGGGCGCCTCTGAGTCTTCCCCCAGGTGGGCAGTGCTTGATTCTGGGGCACCT
>NW_027397076.1:10841195-11166195 GCF_003265705.2 Callorhinus ursinus
CTTGATTCTGGGGCACCTCTGAGTCTTCCCCCAGGTGGGCAGTGCTTTATTCTCACCCTACTCTGCAACTTTCATCGACATTAACATGCATTGTGTCATATTCATTGAGCCACTATTATTTCAAGCATTGCTTCAGGCATTTGGGAAATCATACTGATAAAGATAGACCAGGGCCCTGCTTGCAGGAAGTTTACCTGGGGGAGATGGGGTACACCCAACCAGCCACACACACACACACACACACACACACACACACACACACACACACACTCTGAACCTGTAAACAAAGTCATTTCAGAGAATGATAAAAAGAGGATCATAGGGTGGGGTGGGACAGGGGTTGAGGACATGGTTCTTTTAGTGAGAGGAGGGAGAAGGCTTTTTTGAGGAGACAACTCTTGAGCTCCCTTGTCCCTCCCTTGTCCACACAGAGAGATGACAAGGTGTCATCTGAAAATCTTGAGATGAGCGTTCCAGGTAGATGGACAAAAGGGATAGAGGTCCCAAGGTAAGAATGAGCACGGAATGTTCAAGGAGCCGAGAAAACCAGTGTGAGCATCCTGAATAGAGGGACCCTGAGGGAGGCAGAGGGCAACCAGCCCTGTTGGGCCTTGGAGCCAGGTCAGGACTCAGATTTTATTTTAAGAGCAATAGAGGGGCGCCTGGCTGGCTCAGTCGGTTAAGCGTCTGCCTTCGGCTCAGGTCATGATCCTGGGGTCCTGGGATCGAGTCTCCTGCATCAGGCTCCCTACTCAGCCCAAGTCTGCTTCTCCCTCTCCCTCTGTGAGCTCTCTCTCTCCCCCTTAAATAAATAAAATCTTTTAAAAAAATAAGAGCCATAGAAAGCTATTGGAGAGTTTTCCGCTGGTAAGGGAAAAGACTTGACTTACCCTTTAGAAAGCGCTGTGGTTGCTGAGCGGAGAACTGGACCCCAGGGCAGCTCGAGCGAAAGGAGCGGTGTCTCTGCTCTCGTTTCCTGCCCCCAGGCCATTGCCACCCTGGCCTCTGCCCGTGCTGTTCCCATCTTTCCAGACTTGAGGGCCCACTCTGACTTCACACCGCATCTCTCAGGGGGCAGAGGTAACAGCGCACAGCCCTTCACTCTTTCCTCTTTTAAGACATGTAAAATATTTTCTCTCAAACGAAATATTTAACCCAAATATATGTCGTTTCAGGTTTTAAAAATCAATTTGATTGGCCACAGGAAACGTATTTTGGCATCTCTGGGAGACAGGCTGCACGACGATCCACCCCAGAAACCCCCTCGGTCCATCACCCTCAGGGTAAGTGCCCAGCTTGTTCGTTTCGTTCTCCACTCTTATCCTCAAAAATTATCTTGTGCAATAAAATAAAATGACCAAAGCAACGGATCGGAAAGTTGAGGCTGTTTTCCATGTAGCTTACCTTATTTGTATAAAAAACAATCTCACTTTTGATTGTATTTTGTAAGATGAGATTTGTTTTTTCTCAATCGGTTAAGTATCTATTTTTGAGATTTTTAGAGGTACCTCTGACAAACCACCACCTTTAAAGAGCTGCTCCCCCTCCTCCCTTCCCACACTCCCATCTGCACCAAAGTGAGAGGAAATGAGTTTTCTGTCAAACTCCTCAAACCCACAGAAAAGAAATCAATCGAGGAGCACAATTAAGGAAGGATCAATTTAAAGTTAACCTTAGGGTCTCCTGGTTTTCAGGCAGTGCCAGCTTGTCAGCTTTAGCCACTTCAAAAATTAAGAATAAAGAATCTAGAGAACTTTAAGAAATGATTTCAGCTACGTTTCAGGATTATGGGGCAGAAAAACTAGAGAGAGAAACCAAGGAAGGGAGCGAAAACTAAAGTGGAAGGAAAAGGAAGGCAGGAAGGGCAGAGGAGAGAGAACTAGAAAACGAGAGCTAGCCGAGGGAAGGGGCCGCCAGGAGGCGCGGGTGTTTGTGAGGCCTATTGGAACTTTACACAAACTGGAGAGTTCCAACTCTGTTCTCTTCAGTTAGTCCTGCACTTCTGATCCTTTTTCTGCACGTGTCAGCAAAGGTGGCGATAGCAAACAGTGCACAGGGGCCCGGCACTTAGGCAGAAGTCCCAGCCATGAAATGCCGTAGAAAGCCTCGTCAGTGAGCTCCAGCAAACAGCCTACCTGCTACCGCCAGCACAGCGGAGGGCCAGGCAGGAGAGGACCTGTTAAGATTTTGAGTCTGATTCCATTTTTAAAGGAGAAGAAGATGCACAAGGATGTCAGGGAATGCAGGCGATGTGGCTGGAGGAGGGAATCAGGAGGAACATATTGGGCGAATTGGGACACACTGGGACATTTGGAGACTAGTTGGGGGCTTTGGGAGCAGTGAAAGTAGAAATAGGACCTATTTTTCTTCCCAGTAAGGGGAGCCTCAAATAAGTTAGGAGGGAAATAAGGCTAGAAAGGGATTATTGTCTCACCTTCATTTCGCTACACGAAGGGAGGGAAAGATGTAGGTGCCGTCAGTGCCAACATCCTAAAATGCCTCTTTAAATGAGCAACTCCTCCTACTTATGCTGCTCTCTTTCCTTCCCCTCCTGAACCTCTCCCTCTGTTTCCCTGGAAGAGATTTAGGAGAACAACAAACAGATCAAAGACAGAGGTTTCCCCAGAAAGAGTGCAGGATCTTAATCTGTCAAAGGAAGCCCAGAACATCTGGGGGAGAAGTGGCCTGGAGACCCGGCACAATCCAACCCTCCTCTGACTTGCAGACACTGGAGCCCAGCCTTCTGCCGCCCCTTGTCTTCCTTCCAACCAGTTTCCCTCAGCTTGAGTCATCTTTGCCGTTGACACGCATCCTCTGTCATTATATGCATTGCTCTGCAGTCCGCGTGTGACATGCTGTGTCTCCATGCTGTGTCCTCTCCCCTGCCCCATTGCCACACCACCTTTTGATGGAGAATCAAGACCCATTAGGTCCCCTCGGGGCTCTCTGTTCGTGTGTCTACCACAGTGAGGACACTCTGTCCACATGAAAACATACTTCCCTCCCTTGTCCACACATGCGGTAATATCAGGGGTGCCCGACATATGTCTGTCTCTCTCCTGAACTCCTCCGTAGCACTGGGTGCAAGAAAACAGAGCCTGATTGAGTATCCTTGAAGCTTTTGACCTGAAATACTTAGGGGGTAAAGTGTTGCCTAGATCATGCCATTAATAAAGTGGCAGAACGTCATCCATTCCTTGGCAGTTGATTCAGAAATGACTCCCCCACCCCCGCAATTTGTCTTGTCGGTATTTCACAATTGTGAAAGCAAAGGTTAGCCGCAAGAACATGGTATTTATTTCATGATGTATTTCCATTCAGGATCCCAGTGGTAATCACACTCCTCCTCAGTTGTCTCCATCACTTAGCCAAAGCACTTACACCACTGGTGGCTCCCTAGACGTTCCTCACATTATCATGCAGGGCGATGCAAGGAGGAGAAGAAATGAAAACTACTTTGATGATATTCCCCGATCAAAACTGGAGAGGCAGATGGCCCAGGTAAGGTGTTAAAAGCCTCTGTGATGTTTTTGCCTTTCCCCCATATCAAGTAATGCATTCTGATATTGAACACTAGCTTACAGTGAGCGGACGCCTGTTGTCCACCCAACTGGGATTTTACCATTTTACGCTCTCGCTTTCATTCCCTACTCAACTTGGACCAGACCAAAACAGACCTTCCCGGGAATGGAATGTATACACAGATCCTTGTTATCCATTCTTGTGGGAGAAATTGCCTGATCTCGTTGCACCCAGAAAGTCTTTGGGCCAAAGGGAGTCATACCACATACGAATCAAATCAAAATGAAAATGAATAATAAAAGTCTGGGTTATAAAATGTAAATCGGTTAGGTGACAGAGCAGAAGTCAGAGGGAAATATTAGTGCCTCGTGATGTTGTTAATTTCCTCCTGAGTTAACACACTTGTACAGAATTGCGTCGTCTCGTATTATCACCTTGAGGAGTTGAAGGTGATGATGCTGCCTGACACAAAGAACTGAAAAAAGAAACCTTTCCTGTTTGGACCTTTCCATGGTTTTGGTAGAGATGTCCTTGTCTAGCCTGCCCTCAGATTGCTGCTCAGAAACTTGAGTCAGCCATAACCAAACAGCAGAGCTGTTCTTAACATGCATTCAGAGGGACAGCTAGCTCTAGAGTTTCTCTGAGAAGTCAAGATTTGGATTTGTTGACAACGACTGGCAGAATCAACTCTTTCATCCTCCTCTTAGGTTCAGACTGGTGTGTTAAGAGGCTTCTCTCTGCCTCCCACACCTAAGATGAGAATCTTGACGTGAAAATTCAACTGTAATTGCTTTGCTTTGCTTGTTAAATATTTTTCTCAACTGTTTGGTGAGAATCTGTGTTGAAAAGCCTTTGGTAAACATTCTGTGCTGCCACTCGTGAAAGAAAAATGTGAAGAGAATGTTCTGGAAACCATGGATATTCTGCCTGTAAATGCCCTGGAGAGAGCGGGTCTGGTATACTGCACCTCCTTTCAGCTCTCTCAGTATTGTATTGTTCTCCGGGTTCTTTGTGCAGGGAATGGCAATGTTAGGATTATGGACAATCTTTTATTGAAGAGAGATGAAAATGTACGAGATACAAGAAATGAATAATTTTCCCTTTCTCTCTTGTTAAGTATTAGCTTTTAATCCTTATTTCTGTTTTCACTGATGTTCTTTTAAAGAGTCTGAAAGCTTTTTCCCCAAGCTGTTGAGATATTTCCTGCTACTTGTTAGTATTTATGGATCACATATCTGGTTAAATTTCTCTAATGACAGCATTTCAGAGACATGGTTTGTTTTAACTTTGAGCCATGCCATCTTTATGTATGAGTACAAACTGGGTCTTTTCTGAACCTTTCCCTTCCCTGGGTAAAGGAGGATCCTTCGCTAAAGACCATTAGCTACTAGTGACTCTGCCAACTTCAAAAACAGAATCACCTGTCTGAGATCCTCATATAATCTATGAAATTTCTGCACATAGTACAGTTTTTTCAAAGAGGAAATGAATTCCTCCTCTGCGTGCGAACACTCAGGGGTAACCTAGCAAGATTGCTCCCTTACCTTCTCTTCTTCATGAGATTCATAAGCTAGGGCTGGTATTGAATAGCCCAGATGTTTTTCCTGTCACTCCAGTCAGAAGGCATCCCTTTGAGGAATGGTCTCACCCTCGAGAAAGTTGAATGAACTTGTATCTGGCCAGGCGAGAAAGGTCCAGAAGCAGAAAGGGGCTGATATAAGCGGGTGGATGGATGCAGTGAGCCACGGAGTGTCTGTGTGGACGTGCTTCTTTTCCTCACGTGTATGCTTGCAGTGATCGAATGACTGGTGTGGACATAGGCCACCGTCGGCAGCCAGGAGCATATCAGACCTTTCTGAAATCCTGCCGCTCAATACAGCACTTTGGCTGCAGAGAAAATAGGAGATGGCACTAAAGGAATCTGATCAATAAGAAAAAAGGATTCTGGGATCACAACTCTTTCGGTTGTGTTAATTGCAGTTTTTTATTTGTTTCTCTTGAGAATGTTTCCTAGTCTAGAAATGCCAAAAATCATGGAGAAATGAATTTGTACCTTTTAAAAATAGTTTCAAAACTTTAACCTGTCAAAATACCAAATACTCAGTGATTTTGTTGTTGAACGGTTTTATTTAAGTGCTTTTCTACCACTCAGTCACTCAACTGATGCTTTTTCTTATCCTTCCTTTTCTGGTTATTTGCTATAATGGTTTTTTAAATCCATTTGCTTTTTTAACAACCTGTCATATCCACTCTAGACCCACATTCTTCCCTGAGGTTGTGCTTAGCCAATAAAATTGAGTCTTCCTAAAGACTTGAACTAGAAATTAAAATTTCAGTAGGCAAGAAGCTAGTTATACCTCCTTCTAACCAAGAGCTCGGTCCCTGAGGTTCCTTCCCAGAGACTTTCTCCCAGGAGGCTTATGTAGCTTGCGTAAGGCTTTCCTAGCCCATCTATTTCCCCCCAAAGGATAGAAGTCCATTTTCAGGTTTTCTTACTTAAAGGAAAGGAAAATGCAATTAATAGAAAATCACCAGGCCAGATCCCTGTTCTCAGAAACCCCTCTACTTCAGGTAGCAGAGTGATCTGGAATTCTAGTCATAGGCCAGAAACCTTAAGTTCTTGGTGGTGGCAGCAATTCAGAGGAGTGTTGCCATCTTGAGGTCTGCTCAGTAGATGTTTGAAAGTGCTTTGCTTCACTTGGAAAACCAATGCTTAATGTTAAATTGAGATGAATTCAATGTCCCCTCCAAAATTAAATTTGTTCATTGGCAAATGATTTTCAAAAGTAACACTAGGGTGATGTTTAATTACTTGTGTTCAACTTGAACGAATATGAAAAATACCTGTCTTGGAATGCAAAAGATTTTAACTATCGTGGCTGTTGCTTGCCTTTATTCTGATATAAACAATATTCTGGCATCAAATCGTCTTAAATAAATATGTGAGAGACAGAATTGAGTTCAGTACCAAGAACATTTTTTAACTCACAGAACGAAATGATATAATCACATCTAAACAATGGGTTTCCGTCATGCTGAAAACATTGCTTTTCTACCGTTCTAAATTGGACTCATTAGCTCAGAAGCTCTGCAATGCTCCCACATTGGCATACCTCTAATAAATGAATGTTGCACTCACATTTGTGTAATAACAACTTAGAGCTTTTAAATTTTCAAAGTGCTTTCACATCTCTTATCTCATTTTAGTACAAACGAACTATCCCACACAACTACTCATGTGCATGTTGCACACAGCAGATGAGCTTCTCAGTCCGAGTTCTGTAGAGATGATAAAGCAAGTGAACATATGGAAAATAGATCAGAAGGGGGACAGATATTTCCAGTATTTAGGGCTGACTCACAATCTTTGGAAATTTTCTTGAGTAATATTTAGAAGTCAGAATACTCTTGGGTGCCTGTGTGGCTCAGTCGGTTAAGTGTCTGCCTTCAGCTGAGGTCATGATCCCAGGGTCCTGGGATCAAGTCCCACATCGGGCTCCTTGCTTAGCGGGGAGCCTGCTTCTCCCTAAGCCTCTGCCACGCGCCCTCTGTCTTTGCTTCTCATGAATAAATAAATTAAATACTAAAAAAAAGAATACTCTTAAAATGAATAATAAAGGAAAGTAATGGAGCTAATAAAGTCTAGAGACCACATTCCCCAAAGTTACAAAGAAAAGAAAAGAGTTTCCCAATATGAAACTTATCACCACTTATAGAAGGCCTTCATTTACAAAAAACACTTATGCAAAAATATAATGATGCTTCTATTTTCACAAAATAAAAAGGGCTCCTAAGTAGTAAGAGAAATACATATCTTTGCACAAATTTTAGCTTGATATTAATGATGAAAATCCATCATGTAGAAGTCCTTGTGTTTGGAAGGCTCTCATCTAAATAAAAATGTCAGTATTGGGGGGGCCGTTACCTTATCTGATGCACACAAACCTGAGAAATAGACATTATCCGCATTTTGAAGACAAGGAGACTGCGAAACCACATGACTTGCGTGCTCGGGGTCACACAGCCAGAAAGAAATCAAATCAGAACTTGCCTGGGGGATTATGTAAGGCACTGCAAAGGCTTTGGGTGAATTGCTCCTCAATCAGTAGAAAGTTGATTTAGTTGGAAGTCTAATGCTTCTTGATCCAAGCAGTATTAATAAGTACAAGCGATCAGTTACTTCTTTATTTGAAAGCATCTTACATATTATATGAGTTCTACAAATGTCCGTTCTTTTGATATCGTTAAAAGAAGAGAAATGGAAACAGGGCCAGATAGAAGCCCTGCCGTGGCCAAATCCATGCCTGGGAGTCCACGTGCTTTATCTTATCTAATCCTCACAATGGCATATCCTGTGCTCAAGCAAGCCCAGGTGGGTGAGAGGTTTGCCTCACGGCTGGCGTGCGGCAGAGCTGGGAGTCACGCTCTGCCTCCCTGACCATATCCTGGTTCCTCTGTGGCTCCTGATACCCTGTGGTAGCTGTCTTAAATGATATAAATATTTTTACATAATATAAAACATGTTGATAACAGTTCAACCAATACAAATTTCCCCTATGCTAGAATAGATTATACTTAATGTAGGCACAGCAAGCAGAATGAGGATAGAATCACTAGCAGCTTAGTGGAAACTTATTGAATCCACTTTTTTATGTATCACCATAAAACCCTTTAATGCAAAACTATAATGGTTATTTGTTGAGCCTTTTAGTGGAGACCCCTCTCTGCACATCTGGGCAGAGCTCTGCCTTCACCCATGTTTGTGAAAGCTTTGCACGGAGGTATGGGGCTTACAGCGCATACAGAGACGTCCTTGGGTGTGTTTTCTGCAAACAGTGAGACACTGTTTCCTTAGCGGCTTCTTCAGTCGGAGTTCTCATTTGCTTTCTTTCTGGCTGTGCGACCATACCAAGTCATGTGGTCTCTCTGAACTTCAGCTTTCTTTCTTTCTTTTTTTTTTTTAAGATTTTATTTATTTATTTGATAGAGAGACACAGCGAGAGAGGGAACACAAGCAGGGGGAGAGGGAGAGGGAGAAGCAGGCTTCCTGCAGAGCAGGGAGCCCGATGATGTGGGGCTCGATCCCAGGACCCTGGGACCATGACCTGAGCCAAAGGCAGATGCTTAACGGCTGAGCAACCCAGGCGCCCCTTCAGCTTTCTTTAAAATGTGAATAAAGCCTGCCTCTGGGACTTGTGTGTATCAGATAATTTATGTGAAAGCATATTCTAAACTGTAAGTCACTGTGTTATTAATACATAGATGATATGACTCTCAATTCAGGTATATCACCTGTCAGTCCCTAATTCGAAGGTCCCTGGTTCATCACAGGGCCAGTCAGTGCTAAAGATATTAGAAAGGTAAGTGCTCACTCAGATGGTTTAGCATTCTAAAAGACCATCTTTTTGTTCCAGCATTATCCATGCTTAGAATATATATGGACAATGGAATTGGAATTTTGCTCTTTATTATTTTAGTTGCATAAATGTGAAGGCTGCCGAGAAGCATCTCTCATGATGGAGAAGGGGGTCTGTGCGGTGATCACAAAGCCAGGAGAGGCAGAGGGCAGATGGAATAGTTCTCTACAAATTCAGGCTACAAAAGTATGTGGCACTCCTTAGTCCCCATCCCCTGTTTAACCCGTCACCTCACCCCCTCCCCTTGCGAGGAGCACCAGGTATGGATGGAAGTGTCAAATCACTATATTGCGCACCCGAAACTAAAATGTTAACTAACTGGAATTTAAATAAAAACTTTTTTTAAAAATATGTAGCAAAGAATATACTAATGGCATGTTATTAGTATTTTAACATGGTGAGGTAAAACATTAAGTGAGAAAGAGGGATTATTTTTCCTTAAATGAAATTTAGAACTTGCTTGAAATACACAGTCCGCAAAATTAGCTTGAGAGGCGTGGCTATCCCAAGCCATGAGGCAAATGCTTAGCCGTCTTTGGGAAAGAGGGAGGATGGTAATTTATTTTTTCTTACTTTCCCTGGGGAAGTCTGTTGTTTCTAGAAATTCTACCCACTGCCCTGGCATTATGGGAATTTACAGAATCAGCCTTCAGAAAATAGCACGACTAAAAAAAAAGAAAAAGAAAGAAAATAGCACGACTATGCTCAAGGAACAGCATTTTATTTTTTTTTAAAGATTTTATTTATTTGAGAGAGAGAATGAGATAGAGAGAGCATGAGGGGGGGAGGGTCCGAGGGAGAAGCCGACTCACTGCTGAGCAGGGAGCCCGATGCGGGACTCGATCCCGGGACTCCAGGTTCATGACCTGAGCCGAAGGCAGCCGCTTAACCAACTGAGCCACTCAGGCGCCCCAAGGAACAGCATTTTACAAAGAGATTCCCCCCCAAACTAACAAGTTTTCTTACTACTATGTTAACATCAGGTTTTTTTTTTTTAATGCTCCTAAGTTAATGGCTGGTTTTTAGTTTAGATTTTTATCATCTAACCACTACTCAGAAAAGCTCAACCTTGTCCATGACTTCAAAATTTTCTTCCATGAACGTCTAAAGAGCAATTCCTAATACTTAAGCACAGACAATAGTATATAATCAAAAAAAGAAGGTTAAGAATAAACTCAGAAAGCTCTTCCATCAGGAACTTGCGATTTGACAGCTTGTCGGGTTGACAAGCTGACATTCCAGCTTCAGAGATAACTTGGGATGTTGACGATATCTGTGCCCTGTGTCAAGCCAAGAACTCTGGACCACCAGCCATCGATTCCCAAAGGCATCACACCAAGCAGAAGTGGAAAACGTTGCTTTCATAATTGGAATTTAAACCTGATGTGTATACACGTTGTTTATTGATGTGGACAGTTATTGCTTCTTCTCAAAATATACACTGCTCTCTCCCTGTGACAACTTTGGGGTGGGAAATTCCAATGTGATTAGTGTCTTTTGGGAAACACTGAAGTGTCACTGTCTGTCCTGTGCATCAGGTTTAAAAAAATCATGGGAAGAAGTGGGAGAATCACTCAGAGGGATTTGTTTTTAGATTTTGAGACTCATCTTACAAGTCTGGATTATTTCATTCTCTGTCAAGTCCATCGGCGAGGCAAATTAGACGACCAGGAGTTTGTTCTGACAGATGCCAGTCAGACCTAAACACCTCCATTCATTTTGCTAGAGAAGCTTGATGTCTCCACCTTCCTTCAGTGTCCTGGTACTTAACCAAAGTGAATGTTTCCCATTAAAAACAGACCATGGATTTTTTTAAAAAATCAGTATAAAACATCCTATTTTCAACTGAATAAGAAATCTGACAATATATAAAAACCCTATTTCGGTAGAATTGACCTCCTGATATTTAGTGGTGCCTTAGGCTTGCTGACAGTGAACAGCTTATTCACAAAGAGGCACACCGGGCTATTTTTCCACTTGTTAAATCTTTGGAATGTTTCTCATTATATCCAGTCCAGTTCTTGGGTCTGCAGGTCAGAGTTTTGGCTGTTATAATCTGACCTTGATAAATTTTCAAGGGTAGGAGAATTCCCTTATTCTCCTCTCCCTCTTCCTTTTCTTTTTCCAATGTAAAAAAAAAAAAAAAAATGAAGACAAGGTTTTTTAATGTCTAAAGGAAATAGGGCTGATTATGCGGTCATTTCTCAGTTAATTCCATTTGTAGATGACTGAAGTAATATACCAGTAGGGACTCTTCTAGATACATGCAAGTAACAAAAATCCACCTCAGGGTGTCTTAAGTTAAAAAGGGCATGTGTTTGAATCATTTCACTGTGAAGTCCAGGTAGACCTGGGTCCGGGTGCTCCTATGATGTCTTGTTCTTTGGCTCTTCATGTTTCAACTCTGCTCCCCTCTGGGTTGGCTCTTCTCCCAAACAGGCTTTCTCTCTATGAGGGAGTTTCAAATCCAATTTCTATTCAACTTGAAACTACAAGAAAGATGGCTTATCTTTCCAGGAGTTCCCCCAAAAAAGTCCCAGGATTGAGTCCCATTATGTTCAGATCAGCCTGTTTTGGATCACTTATCTGTCCAGAGCTAATTATAAAGGAAGCTGTGTGTGTGTGTGTGTGTGTGTGCGTGTGCGTGCGCGCACACGCGCGTGCATACACGCATTATTTTTTGTGAGGCACAAGTAAAGGAGTAAGTTATCAAAGTATTTTACAAACTCTAAAGCTATATGTTTGGGTTGTTTTATTAGAAAGTATCCTTATTTTGAGAAAACTTCTGCAGTATGCTTTTTCAATTAACAACTGGGAATAAATGCACTGCAAAGTAAAGCTCATAATATTTAACTGTGTTTTACAAAACTATTTCTGTTTTCCAGCTCCTAAGCCCAAACTAATACCTCTCCACTGATATGGAAGCAATAGTTCTTAGGAGTTCGAATACTCCAAAAAGTTCCTATCTGTGTTATAACCCAGTTAGCATTGGAGCTCTTTGGAAAGGACTTAATGGGTGATACCCCTATTTAAATATTTTTAAATACTTTATGAGTTAGCGTACATTAGAATCTATCATTATATTTTATATTTAATAATAAAACTTTTTTCTCTTACAGTGAAGTGTATGTTGGCTATGTAGTAACAAGGCCTGACTCTTCCTTCATCATTTTAAAATTCCCTGTAATAAGGACTCTGTAAATACTTGCTGAAGATTACTTTACACAAGGTTATAGGCACCACAAAGCCACAGGTTTCTAGGACCCCAGATTAGACACAAATTGGGATGGTCTCAAATCTTCTAGAAAAACTATCTGGAACAGAAGCATATCCCCTGCCTAGTAGGTCTGGTAAGTTAGCTCAACACCATTATCGTCAGAGGCAGCACTGATTAATACAACTTATAATGTATAATTAATACAACTCTCAAAGCATGGAGAAGTTATATTGCTTACTTAAGACCACACAGATTGTAAGAAGTAGAGGCAGGATTTGGACCCAAGCAGTCAAGCTTCCCGCCCTGTGCTTTAACCATTGTGTTGATAAACACCTGCACTGTCTCTATCCAAATGGGGTCCCAGCAGACATAACACATTCTATAAGTGCTAGAAGCCCAAAAGTCTCTAGTGCAATGTTTTGAGTCCTGTGACAAATTCTATTAATAATATCTAATGTTTTATGAAAAGGCAAGATTAGTAGATGATTGAACCTCCAAGGTAGCATGGATAAACTTTGTCAAGAAAATCCTTTGCTCTTGACATCCATTTTCTCATTCTTTACAAATCAGGAGTAACAAACAATTGCTTCGTGGAAACAATTATGAAATGGCGTGACCCCTTTTCTATAGGGGTCTCCAATGAGGTTTGAATGCAGCATCACAAAAATTTGCAGTAACTTGTGTTAATGACTAGAAGATTCTTCTGTGCTTATGCTAAAGAAAAGCAGAGACTCTTAGGATGGGAAGGGCCCGGAAAATGTATCTAGTCCTGTGAATTAATGCAGCACTGCTTCTAATACATCCTTAATAGACATCCACAAGTTTCTGCCTACCGTTGTCACTGGGAAGGTGACCCCGACTTTGTGAAGCAGTCCCATCACCATTGGAAAATTCTAACTGATAGAGCTTTTGCCTTACGCTGAATTGATATAAGCCTTCCTAAAACTACTACATAGTTAGTTTGGAAAATATGAAGAATAAATCTACTCCCTTTTACTGAGAATAGTTCTTTAAGACTAAAGAGAATTTGATGCGTTCCCCTCACTCTGTTCATCATATGCATCTCCTTGCCAATATCATTCTGAGAAGTGGGATGTGGACCCCACAGCATCCTCATTCCCCAGCTCTGGGCACATCTGCTTTGTTGATGTTCATGCTTAACATCAGTAACATCTTGTTAACTCCTGCTGAGCTTTTCTTCGTGAAAATGTCCCAGCCTTTACCAATGGCCATGAGCCATGCCTCCCTCCTCAGCCCTCAGCCTTGGGGGGTGTGTGTGTGTGTTTAACCTTAATACAGGATTTTACATTTACATTATTCCTTTCCAGCTTTCCAGCGAAAACAGTTTTATCAAGTTGTTTACCCAATAATCCTAGTCTATCAATGTCTTGTTAAAGCTTGGTCAACACTCAGTGTATCAGGGATCCTCCCCAACTATGTCATGTGCTAATTTAAAATGCTTATTCAAACAAGCATGTATTTCAAGTAATTTCTCCAATGTGGTGATTTCAGTGTTGAATAGACAGAACTGAGGAAGAAACTGCAGTCTACTGTCAGAGACCTCTTGGGTTGGCATCATTTAAGATCATCATTCAACTAGACCTCATTTTTCCATATTTTCCACACGCATAATATGGGGAAATAATGGGGTCTCAACATCGGTGAATGAATGGCCTTGTCCAATACCCTTTTTTTACCAGAGGCAGGAAGCAATGTTGAGCGTCTAGCTAATAAATGGGTTTAAATAAAGAAAATGACAGCCTCAGTTTGCAAAAAAGGAACGTAATGTATAAAAAGATGTTAAAGGCAAAGAACAGTATTACTCTGCAAAATCCGGTTCCTTCACAGCAACTCGTGATAAAAAAGCTGATCGCTGCTTTTCTGAATGAGTTATTAATATTTCTGCTTCTTAGTTGTTCTGAAAACTGTATCAGTAATGGTGGCATCCAAAGTTTGAGGTAGAACAAGTAAAACAGCCCATATTGCAATAAATAGCATGATCCCAATTGACTTAAATTCCCTGCAAGATGCAGGAAAACTAGGGAGCTGTACAATATGATCTCAATTGCACAGTGTTCCTTTTTTCTCTCTGCTTTCCTTTTTCTGAAGAGATCTCATAAATAATTGTGTATTGTCATTTAGGGCTACAACTGTCATATTAGGGAATGCAGGTTATATATGATCTCTGCAGATGAATAACAGAAATCACCTAGCCTGTATGTTCTCTCCTACTTTGGTAGCTGAGGGCTTATTTTATGTGCTGTCATTACCAGAATCAGTTGGGAGGGAGGAGGGCGGCAAGGAGGAAGGGCAAGAGAGAAACCTGTAAATTTGGGCAAGCAACAGGAATTTATCATCAGTATCTGTATCATGCCAATGGACTTAGGATGGGACCAATAGTGGTATTTAGTTATTCCCACTTTTGCTAGATTAATGAATGCTGATGCCATCAACAGTGGGTCACACAGAGAGAACTCTTGGCTTGACTCTTCACTTCCAGGGGAAGGTCGCGATCACAAAGGTTTGATAGGACTGCTCTTCAGGGAGGTGGAGAAATGACAGGAAACAGCATTTTCTTGAGTCCAGCATTCCCTGCAAATGAAATAGTCAGTCTGAAACTTTTTTTAAAAGGGTCAGTGGCAAACATATAAATAAATAAAAATTTAAACAAAAACCCCGAACTTGAGACATTTGAGTGCAGTTGAAAAGAAGAATCCCATACAGTTGTTTGAGGGCTGTGTGCGAATCGCAGAGCTCACAGGAGAGGAGAGGAAGATCATTCCTGAATCCATGGCAGGGAGATGGCAGTGAGCCTAGGCTGGCCCACAGCCTCTGGGCAACTCAGGAGAAACCAAGGGTTTTGATCTTCTGATTTCCAGGCAGTATTTCCGTGAGTGCCCATGGAAGAAGAGGCTGTCGCTGCTGGAAGAAAAGATGCAGAGGTGTTGGGTGCATTAATCCTTGCCTGAACCAGGTCTCTTTGACTCCCATCTTTTGATAGATCTCATTTTAGTCTCTGCTCAAGGAGCCATTGAGTCTGCTGGCTGCTGACCCAGCCTTCCTTTGTTAGGGTGCCCTTTCTTCTTTTGCCTTTAAAGCTGTTTTGTTCACTCTTCAAGTTTGTTTTTGTTTTATTTTAGAAGCACTGTCATCCAAGAGAAGGAATGGATTTCATTATACCTTTAGCGTTCAACCCTGAACCTTTCCTGCTTCTTGTTGGATTCTTTCTGGTCAATTTTTGAACACCCCGAAGTGTGAAAAAATTATGACAATATAAGAGAGAAACGGAGAAAAAGACAATTTTTTTCAGGGCTAGAACAAGGCAGAAAATTTCATCTTGGTAGAATCTGACCGGGGGGCTCTATTCACACACGTTTCTTTATTAAACTAGCTACACAGTGTTGGCAGACTCCTGGAAGGTTTTCAGAGCCTAATTGGTGTTGGTGAGTAGATGGAGCTCTTGTCAACTTGCTCCATTCCAAGAACCACCATCAGCCTCATCAGCCTCTGAATCCCAGTTTACTACTGGTCCTGATGGTGGAAAAGGGATTGTGTCCATAGCAATGTGCATTCCATAGACAGCCACTTTGTGACCCATACCTTGTGCTCAAAAGATGCAGTAACTATCTTGAAATGATGTCATGGCGCCAGGGAGACAGATTCCTATGCTCTAAACCTTTTTTAAATGTTTCAGCTTCTGCTTAAAAGAATAATCCTTTTACAGTGTGGAAAATATAGACCGAATTTGGACATAATATGCTGGATGTTCAGGGAGGGCTTCTCTGAGATGGTAACATTGGAGTAGAGTCTGTAGGAAATGGGGGAGCTAGTCCCGCAGTAGCTGGAGGAAGAACATTTCAGGCAGAAGGGGAGACAAATGCAGAGGCTTGAAGCGGGAATGTCCAGAACCAAGTAAGCAAGAAGAATAGTAGGAGAGGAGGGCAGAAAGATGAGGCTGGGGCTGGGTGCCAGAGGATGGAGATGCTCGCAGGCCATCGTCAGGATTCTGGATCTTCCTGTGGGTTCAGTGGAGCAGAGTGGCATGATGCAGCTTTCATTTCAAACAAATCATGCTGGCTGTTGTATTGAGAATAACCACTAAGGGGACAAGGATGAAACAAGACCTGTTTGCAAGCTAATGGAATAATCCAAGTGAGAAAAGGTAGTGGCTTGGACCAGGCAGTGATAGGAAGGTGAGAAGACTTTAGAAGTAGACTCAACAGGATTTGATGCTAGATTGGATGAGAAATGTGAGCAAAAGGATGTGGCTGGAAGAAGGGGTTGCTGTTCGCTGAGACAAAAAGTCTTTTGGGGAAGGTGAGGTAAACAGGAGCTTGGTTTGGGCATTTAATTTAAGGTTAAGATGCCTATTAATCATCAAAGTAAGGCAGCATCAAGAGGACAGCTGGGTATCCGAGTGTGAAGCTCAGAGGAGAGGTCTAGACTGGAGATACAAATCTGAGAGTCAGGACTGGGTGACACCACCTAATGTAGCCAGAGAAGGGAGAGGAATCGAGGACTGATGCTCCAGGGATCAGAAGATGACCACTTATAAGAACCAGCAAAGGAGGCCAAGAAATGGAAGGAGTGATCAAGTGTCAGAGGTCAAGGAAAATGAAGCGTCAGATTTGGCAGAGTGAAGGGTATAGAGAAAAGCGGTTTCTGTAGAACGGGCTCAAATGAGAACAGGAAAAGGGAATATGGAGAAAGCGTAGGCACCTCTTGGGGCATTTTGCTTCTTAAAGAAGAACAGAAATTGAATAGGAGCTCAAGAAGGGTGTTGGGTCAAGGGAAGGAGTCCGTTTGCTTTTTTTTTTTTAATATTTTAAAATTATGTTATGTTAATCACCATACATTACATCATTACTTTTTTTTTACATCATTAGTTTTTGATGTAGTGTTCCACGATTCATTGTTTGCATATAACACCCAGTGCTCCATTCAGTATGTGCCCTCTTTAATGCTTTTAGTAGAAGATGTTGTAGTACTATTTGTTTGAGAATGCTCCAGTAAAGAGGGGGAAAATGGATGAGGAAGAAGAGAGAATATATCATAAACTACTGGAATGCTACCAGTTGAGCAGAAAAGAAGTCTACCTTTAGGAAGAAAACCTTGAAGATATAGGTACTACGCTTTACATTTTGTCATTAGATTGGAATGCAGATGTGTTGTATTTTCTGAACTGAATTCCTGGTAACCTGAGGTACATGATGGTGACAAGAACGAGACGTGTGTTGTATTTTAAGAAAACATTTACAGAGTCAGGAGAGAGGTCTAAACTAAAGATAACATGATATGCCTTGGCTTCATCAAAGAAATCCACGTTCAATTATTGACTGTATCTCGGTTATAAGACTACTATATCTTTCTTTAATCCCCATTTATTTGGATTTCATCGTAATTCAGGTTCAGATAAACTAAGTTAGCCTGAGAAATAAGCAAGTGAAATTTGCAGAGGAATATTTAACATCCTTTTATAGAATTGTTTCCAGGCTCTGTACAAGGAGCCCTTTAACACATAGGTATACTAATTACAAATGTTTTTTCTCTCTTCAACAAAGTGAGCAGCCCTTTATCAACCTTTATCAGGAAAAAATGAGAACCATTCTAACAAGAAGTCTGCAAGGTTAATTTCTGATGCCTTTACCAGAAATGTGTCAGCAGTGACGTCACTGACTAAAAGCGCAAGTGGCGAGAACAAAGCAGACCAACTACAAATGATAATAAATAGTAGTAATTAATGTTCCTGTCGTGCTTTACTCTTTGTCAAGAAACTTTGAACACATTCTACGGTTCCATTGATTCAGTAAACATGCTTGATGGCCTTTTCTGTTCGAGGTGCCAGAAATTTAGCTGTGAAAAAGTTCTCCCTCTCATGAAGCTTAACATGAGCTGCAGAACAACCTGGCAAAATAAGTAGGTCAAGTACTATTATTATTCTTTACAGATGAGGACATTCTAAAGCTTAATTAAAACTTAGATTTAGGGCGCCTGGGTGGCTCAGTTGGTTAAGCGACTGCCTTCGGCTCAGGTCATGATCCTGGAGTCCCGAGATCGAGTCCCGCATCAGGCTCCCTGCTCAGCGAGGAGCCTGCTTCTCCCTCTAACCCTCCCCCCTCTCATGTACTCTCTCTCTCTCTCTCATTCTCATTCTCTCAAAATAAATAAATAAATCTTAAAAAAAAAACAAAACTTAGATTTAAATCACTACTGTTCTAGGAATTTGGGCTCCCGACGAAATCTTATCACCAGTATTTTCTTTCTCAAAACTGTTCAGAACTCAGCACTTCAATACAAGTTGTACTGTGAAATACTGTCTTCATAAGTATAATGAAATTCTGTGATGGAAACTCTTCCGCATTAAAAAAAAAAAACTCATTCCAGTACTCAGTCTAATAACCATGTGTCTAGAAGAAGAGCCATTTTATCTTATGAAGACACCAGTTATAGCTAATCCACCTAAAGTAACTGCTCTTTGAGCCTGATAAATTATTTACTGCCAGAAGAATTACTGTGGTATCTGAAATGTATCAGCGTTTTCTTCAACAACCTCCACAACTAAAACACAATTAACTGCCTTTATTTTCAACTCTTTTTTAAAAATCTGACTTTTCACCCTTTGCGTTGAGTCAATTAATTGTTGGAACTTATAGAAGTGTTACTGTTTTCTAAGTTTAAGACACAGCTTATAAATGAAAATAGTTATTGTAACATCTTTCAAATGTATATAAGCCACAGACAAACTCTCTTCAGTGTATGTGACTAGAGGTAGAGTTTTTTTCTTCATTAAGAAAAATTTTATGCAGATTTAAAAAAATAAACTAAGTGATGTACGAGACCCTCTCTTCCCTCCTTAACTCTCTGGTAACTTTCTCTGACTGTTGGAAGATAAGATTCGTGTAACAAGACATTAAGTGGGAAATTTCCTGTAGGAACTAAGTACGGAATATTCTCAAGAGAAAGTTGCCAGTAATGGAGTCAGCTACCCTGTTCAGGATTGACCAGGAGGTGGTGAAACCGGGCACCATCAGCTGCCTGTGTGTACAGGCAGAAGATTGGTGTTGGGGAAGGGCAGAGAACTGTCTGAGCCACTGAGGAGAGTGCATAGGAGAAGAGAGAGGTGTCCCCATGCACTCAGAGCCTACTCTAGAAGAGCTCTAAGAGGAAGGCTCATGCAGAGTGGGGGAACCTGCCAGAAGGGGAAACAGGCATCTCATTCCACAGTCGCACTTCTGATAGGCAGATGTACCAACCTGAGCTGAAGAAGAGAGAACTGGAGGGACATGTCCTGGCAGAGAGGGGAGTGGTCACAGAGCAGCCTGCCCTGCACAGCCAGGCTGTCTGTATGTGTGATGTGGGCGGGCGTGCAGGAGGAGTCTGGGTCGTACCCTCTCCCCTGCGTCCCATCCAGCGGGGGAGCATGGGCTCTAGGAGGGCTGAGTAGAGGTTGGAGGAAGTCAGGCTAGAGACATATTTCTCACATCTGGAACTGTGCAGTGGGGACCCCATCCCTTTCCCCAACAGAGCTCTCCAAAGATCTCACACAGAAACACAGTAGAACCTGTGTGGGGCGGGATGGTGGCAGCCCCTACAAGAGGACCCTGGAGGCCGTTACTCCGGTGGAGCGTTGCTCTGGGAAGCGGTGCAAGCTGTCAGAGAATTCAGCCAGAGCCGGATAAGAAAAGAGGCCTTTGTCCTTCCTCTGTCCTCCCCTCTCCAACAAAGGGCGCGAGGAGGTAGAGCTTGGGGTGGGGGATAGCCACGATTGACCATACCACCCCACTCCCCCCTACTCCTAGTGGAAGAAGGAAGGAGAAGAGGACCGAGTACAAATCAGGCCTCTTCTAACCACCAAGCCTGGCTTGCAGTGAGGGAAGGCAAGGTCTGAATCAGATGATACTGGGGCTTTTTTTACAAAAGGGATTCTTAGTGACTCAGAGTGACCAGGAAGTTATGAGGCTGCCCCAAGGGTCAGGTGGCCTGGTGCCCATCAGGGAGGGGAGATGGGGCTGGCCCTTTTGGAAGTAATGATTAGAAAACAATAAACCTTTCAGGTATTTGACCCCTAGTGGAGTTGAGACTGTTCCTTGAACTGGTGCCACTTACATATACACTTGTTCCAGGATCGGTAAAACCAGTTCCATGTAACTGGAGACTGCCTTTGCCTCCTTTGCCTTCCTGTGAGGTCAGTACTGGGCTGACACCCCTTCCCAGCCATCCCAGCAGGCCGACATGTGTGACACTCCCGTGTCACCTGAGCAAGCCACTTACCCTTTCTGAATGTCAGTGTCTTCATCTGTCAAATGACAAGTGGTTCCTGGGTTACTTCTAGCATTAAAAGTCTGTGGAAGTTGGGGTTCCTAGGTGGCTCAGTCGCTTAAGTGGCCGACTCTTGATTTTGGCTCAGGTCATGGTCTCAGGCTGGTGAGATTGAGCCCCACATCAGGCTCTGCAGTCAGTGGGGAGTCTGCTTGAGATTTTCACTTCCTCTCCCACTCCGCCCCCCACTTTCCCTCTCTCTGTCTCTCTGTCTCTCTCTAAAGTCTGTGAAAATTGTGAAAGAATGAGCTCAGAAATGTGGATGAGAGTGCTGAAAATATGAAAGGTACCCTCCTGCATGCCTGTTTGTGCCAGTTAAGGTGGTGATCCCACCAAAGCATGGAGTTGGTACATTTAAATCAGATGGCAGCTGTTGTAGATGAGGCTGGAGGTTTAATGGTCACAAGACGTAACTTCCTAGAGATTGAATTTTTGAAAAGGTAGGAAGAGGAAGATCCCCTGTGGAGAGAATACCGGGAAGTCTAGGGAGGGAACTGAGAGTAGCAGAGCCGGTTTAAGTGGGAGGTGGTTGCAGTTGCCTTCGGTCAGACCCCAAGGATCTTACTTCCTTAACGGAATGCCAATTACCTAACAGTCTGTCCCCAGCAAGCCATCCAGATGACAGAAGGGATGGAAAGCAAAGTTGTCTGGGGGGGAGGGGAGAATGCCACTGTCACTGGACAGAGAGATGTTAAATTTCTGGTGAGTGTTTCTGGGAGGGTGAAGGTAGGGAAAACATTTAGCCAGGGATAAGTTTCTTTTCCATAATTCATTTGCTGATGCAATTGTTCTTTGCCGGGCTTCTAAACCATATTGTGGTTATGTTCTTATCTCCTTCCTGCATGATCTTTGTAAGCCCTGCTTGTGAATTCTGGGGATGTTCACCGTGCTTACTGAGTAAGTTTAGGCATGCTGCCATTTTCTGTGATTCAGTTTCATCGTGTCTTTTAGAATGATGGAATTCAGGAAAAGAACTTTATAAAAATCAAGCCAGGAACCTCTTTGGTTTATTTGGTGGTTTCGGCTGTAACTCCCAGGAGTGGGGGTTAGCTTGGCATTCTGTTCTAAGCAAGCAAACATTATTGCCTTTTAATAATTGTTAATTCTTAGCTTGTTAATGGTGTGGTGGAGAGTCAGGATGATGGAGCTGACTCACTATAGGCTCCCCAGTTCTGTTCCCCAAAGTGTTTGCTTCAGTAACAGACCCTGGCTTCCTGACCCCAACCCCTCCCTGCCCTAGTATCCTTCCTGCCACCTCCCCCGCCACTCCCTTCCACTGCTGAATGGCCAAATGATGCTTCCCCCCTTGTCAACCACAGTTCTGCCCCTGAGAACTCTGGAGGGAGAAGGATCTTCTAGGTTTATCAAATGGAGCAATGACTAAGTCAGGAAAGTCATTTTATTGCATTGTTTGCTTTTGGTCATTGAAGATAAGAAAACAAAAATATGTATTCTGCGCTAAAGGCTTTTTCCCATCTCTCCTGAACTCCATGAAAATATTTATCCTCTGAAATGATGATGTGAAGAGGGAAGGTATTTCCGTTGTCTTTGGCAAATGTTAAACACAGTTTGCTTTTTCCAAGATGTGAATTTATTGGTAATCTCCCTTGATATAAAACTAATGTCTAAATGGTCTTTTTTCTTTCCCAGCCAACCCAAAATGCTTTTAAGCAAAAGAATGAGTTGGAAGCCAATTATTAAACCTGGGCATCCTGAAACATTTTCTGAGTGTGTGTGTGTGTGTGTGTGTGTGTGTGTGTGTGTGTGTGTGTTTAAGAAATGTGATTCTTTGCTTTTTATTATTTTCCTCCTTCCCCTCCTTGATGCTACCTTGGTAGCTGCCATGTTCTAAATATTGACAAGATGAGATAGTTTTCTGTTTATATCAGCAGTCGTCTGTCTGTGAGATATGGACGAATCAGAACGCTGGATTTCCTTTCTCAGCCATCCATCAGGTTCATAATGTAAGGTTACAAATGGTTATTTTCTTTCCTGAACTTGCGCTATGTAATGTGTTGCAAAGTGTTGTCAGTAGCTGCAGGTACTGTGTCCTGGCAATGCAGACGATCTGTGATGTCTAATGACTCCTGAGATCTTGTCTCTGATACTTCATTCACTGTGCCTTGTGACCAGTTGACGTGCAAACATTGTCCTAAAATGAGAAACATACCTGGTTTTTAAAGTCTGCAGTTAAAATCTGTTTCATGTGAGTTTTGGCTTTCATCCCAGGTGTCTGTGTTAACTTGCTTTTACAGGAAGAAGGAAAAGGGTAAATTGAGATATATATATATATATGTGTATATATATATATATATATATATATATATATATATATATACACACACACATACACATGTATATATCAGTGTTATTCTTCCCCATCTTGTACTTTCCCATGTCCATGGGCTGGTCAACCCATCCTGTCCAAAAGTTCTCAGAGGTTCATGTGCTTCACTTGTGAGAAGTATTTGAGTCTGATTTGCATGATAGCCTGTATACATTTTATGCGAGCGTGGGAGTGGTATGGCCGGAAGCGACACCGTTACAGCTACAAAGTGGTTCTCAGCCTTTTTCCATTGGACAATACTGAATTGATCTTTGGAATGTGCGTGAAATCGTGACCCATTTTACTCTGAGCTGTGTAATATCCAAATGTTCACAGCTTACCTCTGCACACTTAAAAAAAAAACCCATTTTTGTTTGGGAAGTAGACATTTTAATGTTTGGTCTTTTCTGTTTTGTATTTTAAGATACAATCCTATTTTCATATCCTGTTAAATTTTCCCCATCAGATAGCCTGCTGCCTGAGAGGTTGAGGCATTTGGTTGAGAATCACTAAGGAGAGCTCTCGGGGCGGCATGTGAAGGGCCTACTTTCAGGGCGCCACGTCAGGCACACCCCCCCTGTGCATGGGACTTCTGGCTCTTGGGCTCGTGGGGTTTGTACATTGCCTGGTACTGATGCTCTGGTGACCCAGCAGTCCCTCCCGAACCCGTAAATGCTAACCAGTGCTTTTTCATGTTCAGAAGTGGCCATCTCTGCTCTTTATCCTCCAAAGGAACAAATTGAGTATAACCAGCTGCATTTGACCAAACTAGCATTCTTGATTCTGAAAGATTTTTAAAAGACCTGCTGTAGCATCCTGCTTCCGTGTGTGTGTGAATGTTTATAGGAGGCCCTTCCTTACATTCACATCCAAACCCATGCTTACATATTTATAAGCATAGAGCTCTGTGGAGCATTCTTCAAAGCCTCAGAGATAACAGAAGATAAATGTAATCACAGACATCTTATGGAAGTTTGGGTAGCTCATCTTTGATCGATATTTGTCAGAATTCTTGAAAGTGAAGCCTTAACCTAACAATCGTCATTTAAAATCATTTTCGCTTTCCATTAAGTGTTCTGAAGAAATAGAGAATAATGTTTGTTAATATTCAGATCTAAATTTATAAGCAGGTAGGTGGAAACAGTTCCTAGTAGAAAGGATTTAAAAGCTGCTATTTAAAAAAAAAAACAATTAAATCCTAATTTTAAAAAAATTTAAAAAGAATAATACAAGTCTTGGAAAATACCGTACCTTTCTGTTCATGTTAGGAAGCTAAGTCATAATCCTGGCTTTTAATTATTTACTGACATCCTTAGGAAATGTTTTTCTCAAGAAGAAAATAAGGATATAGATGATGGTCCCTTCATATGCACAGAGCATAGAGAATATGTAGTATCTTCAGTTTCCGTGTTTGGAGAAGAGAACTCTGTGATACGATGTTTTTGCATTTGCCTTATGTATCTGGTGCATATGAACAAAAAGTCATGCAGCTTTAGCACCTTTTGGAATAAAGCAAAGTTATAAAAGCTGCATTTTAGACTCTGCCATCCAGTAAAAACTTATCTGTAGACTTTTGTGAATTTTTTCCTGGGCTATAACTAAATTCAGTTAGTGGTTTTATACTTCTCAGCTGGTGGGATAAAAGACATTTGATTTAATTACATCATATTAAGTATGGCCCCACCGTAGCTCTTCACACTTGGCCACACTGTGCATGCTGAGTTGGCAGTTGGTAAATACCTGTTCAACAGAATCAATTTTCCATTTAAAGCTCTAATCTCAAATTATATTTTTTGTTTATATTCAAAGTTTAATTTTTATTTGAGCTGGAAAGGATACTTAATGATGTCCATTTTCCTTTGTTTCATTGATAATATCCTAAAGGAAATACATACATACATACCATGTAAATGAGGTTTTAAGCCATGGCCAAATTCTTGGAATATTAAAATCATTTAATACATGAACATAAAGAAAATGTTTAAGTATTTTAAATGCTCTAAAAAAGTAGCCTGAAGACATTTAGTAAGAGTGCCTTGAATCATTGAATTTCTCTTCTATAATTACTTAAGCATTTTAAAGAGTACTGCCAGTCAGTAATAGCTTAAAAGATAGAATTTTACCCCAACCTTTTCCTGTTTTGTTATTCTATTTAAATATAATTGCATCACTGTTACCTATGTTTAGATCTACTGTTTGTTAAGGATAAGGTCTGACTATAAACCATTCTTTGAGGCAAAAGACTTTTTAGATCTGTTTGTTTTTTTCATATTTAACAAAATTTTTTTAAACTGGGAAATTATTAAATTAACTTTATTAATTTACCTGGAGAACTAATTTTTTTAATTTGCCTGAGGAAATACAGGTACCATCTCGATATGAGTGTACTATTTTACAAGACCTAACGATGGTCCTCCCAGTTTGGAATTATTTTATAGCTAAGGTAGAAACCCCAGTTTACCTTTTGGTTTCTCTCACCGGTCCCTACAGTGTACTGCCCTACCCACTTCCTCCGTAGTTCCTTCCTGCTGCGGTCCAGCCTCCAGGACGGGTGAGCCCTAAGGCACCCTTATTCTCTCAACTCTTGTTTTTACTGTCGGTGGACCAGTTGAAGCTATAACCCACCCTAAGGCCCAGGCCATACCTCCCCCTGGCAGTAGGGTGTCACCAAATCTGTCCGTTCTCATAAAACTAACTCCAGAGACAAGACTCAACACCTGCAGGTGGAGTCTTATAAATATTCTTTGGTCTAAAGTTAAACACATTAAGAATAAGCTGATGAATTTCTAGGAAGCAAATACATTTATTTTTTTATAACTTCAATCTTAAGAACACTTTTCCCTCCTTTGAAAATGAACGTCTGGAAATAGGCCCTAAATATGACAAAACTAAGTTCCTATTTCCAGAAAGATAGATTCAGTCCCTATCTAGAGAATTTAAAAATATTTGGACCGGAACCATGTTTCAAGGCCACAAAGAACATCAAGGAAGAATTGTACTTCTCTTCCCTGTACTTTCCTCCCCTCCCCCCCAGCGCGTAAGGGAGGCCCAGTCCGATCACTGAATTCAAAGCAGGAGGTGTGTGATTTCCAGAGTGGAGTCCTAGAAGAGCAGATGATGGCGCTGCCTAAACTGAGTTAAATGGATGTGCCAAGCGTTTCTTCAAGTGGTTATCAAATAAGAGGTCGGGATGATTTCCAGACCGAGGTGGTATGTGCTGGGGCTTGTTCTTCCCAAAATGGCTGCTACAACTTATGGGGACGATGTGAATATTTGGATCAGCATTTGGCTGTAGTTCTGCTTTACATGTATGGAACTCACATTGAAGTTTAATTACAAAAGTGCCTGAGTTAATTCAACAGTTAGGGAATGAGTTTGCATATGATTTGCATGCTTAATGTACTGACACCTGAAATGTCCCCATAACCCCAGCTTCACCCCACTCATGCCCACCCTCAGCCCTACCCCCAGCCTTTGCACCGCAACCCAGGGTGCCCCCAGCTCCTGCCATGTCTGTTCAGGCTGCTGTGAGAGCTGCCTATTGAGCTCGGACCAGGGATACCTCAGCTAAACTAAGACAGGGCTAACGCGAAGCTCTGACGCTTGATTTCAGTTGTCACCTCAGCAAACACTGGATCGAAAGGTCTTTTAACGTCAAACAACTCCTCCTTTTGTATCATCTCACGGAGTTGCGTGCAAACTTCTGTTGTCCTGTTAACAGTGTCACCCGTGACTTAAATGTACAACACCTGTTTGCTGTGTTGTTGTTGCTTTATCGAGGGAGGGGAAGAAGGTGAATGGGGCGGACTAGAGGATTTGCTGGATTTGGGGAGAGCTTTTTAATTAAGAACTCCTAGCTACATGTTTTCAGAGTTTTAACTATAGGTATTATCACTTAAATTACATTCAGCTTAAATTAACATTCAGCTTCAAAATAGTACTGAAATCCACATTTTCTACATTTTCAATTTCATACTAGTTTTTTTTTTAAGAGCAAATCACAGCCAGTTGAATTAAAGACTGAGAGATGATACAGACCAGATGTTTGAAAGAGAGGGAAAAGAAAAGATCATAATAGGCAGCCAGAGGAAAACTTTCTCCTAAAATTAATTGCAGCCACTTTTTTTTACAAAATGAAAGTTATAAAGAGAAAACTCAAGAATGAGTCAGGGATGGGTCATAAGACAGACAAAAATGCTAAAGTAATTATTCCAGGTAAAGTCTTACCAGTTTCAACAGACAGGAGATAAGAGAACCAAGCCATATGCAGGTAAATTAGCAACTAGAACAAAACTAACACAGAGAATGGCTTAGACTAGGGCTCGAGGTGCTCGAGGGACTCTGGTAGGTCATGTGCTCCAGTGAGAAGCCAATGAGCTCGCAAGATACTAACTGCGCTGCCTGAGCCTGGGAGTGACTCATCTCGAGGAGAAGAGCTTCAGGTTCTCTGCCTCGGTGAAAAGGCCCGTGCAGTCCTGAGGGGCTCTAGAGTTTTCCTCTAGTTTTCAAAGACAGAAACTTCAGAAAGCAAAGCCTGTGCCTACCACTTCCCAGCGTTAGCAGCCGCAGCATGTGCCACCCAACGTAAGTCCAGACTGCACAGAGAAAATTGGAATGCCAGTCCTCTACCCCAGAACACACGTCCTGTTGAAGCTCTTCCTGGAGACTTGCAGTTTTTAAGCTGTTGGAGTTTCTGATCCTTTCAAAGAATTTAATGAAAGCTGTAGACTTTTTTCTCCCCCAAAACATACACCTACATCCAAAATTTTGCTTTCTTATCCTAGATTCCTTGAAAATCCTCCTTAAGAAACCCTACAGTATCAACCCATTTGCTAGTACTTCTGTAGAACTTGGTCTCTGACCAAGGTTTTACTTGGTTTGGGAGCTCGTGAGACTTATTTACATTCTTCCAACTCCTGAGAAAGGTAATTCGTTAGTTCTACAAGAGCAGCCGAATCCAGATTAAAAGAGAGTGGCTTTGGAAATCTGCCTGTTGTCTAGTTTTTGTTAATGTCCATTTGAGAACAAAGAACTGAACTTCAAGAAATTAGAATCTTTTCCAGGGAAAAAAGTGAGAAATCACCCGTATATAATATCTAAATCAGACCAGAACCCAGAAAAGACCTGCCAACACCGGCCTTTGACTTTATAGATGCTCACACTAAGTCATTATAGTAATAAAACTAGTCGAGGCTAACCTCATGGAAAATGATAGGTGGAAGGATGGAATGTCCCTCCGTCTTAGGTCTGTCTTAGTGGGCGTATGCATTAAATGATACGCCATCATATGTGCATGTGCTTGTATTTGTGAATTAAGATCCTCAAGTACATGCATATTGCATGTATGACCAAACTTGGCATTTAAATGTTTATTATTCATTTGTGCTTAAGGTTTCCTGAGAAAGGTAGCTGAATACATCCAAGACTGTCACGGTGGCATTTTGTCAATACAAGTGAATTCAGATGAGGGAAACTAGCCATCCATTTGTAAATTTTTCTTCAAAAATTTTGTTTAGAATCACACTTACACTATCTTTTCTCCAGAGATCTAAAATCATCCCAAGTACATGGTACATGTCATATTTGGAAACAAATTCATGGAACTGTGTATTCTGAATGTAAAAGCAATTCAGACTAAAAAGTTCAAATAACCAAGCTTAAAAACAGAAAAGTCTTTCAAAGGTCGTATGTTCTTTTTCTGTTGTAACAGAAAATCATGAATTAGTGCATCATTTATGAATATCTCCATGTTTTATTTTAAAATCATTTAGCTTAGGGTGTCCTTCTAAAAATGGAATAACTTCTTTCACGCCCCAGAAATTAACTCAGCTTTGGGAAATATGATGCTACCACATATGTAAAACCGTAATAAACAGTAAAAGTATTTCTACACATATAATACACCCAAATGCATTTGCCCATTCCAGCACACATGTAAAAGATGAACTCAGGCTAGCTGTAGGGAATGAGCTTTGCCAACTGCTCATATTACCTCTAGAATAAATGTGATTTTCAGACAGGAGACTGGGGAGAACCTTCCATTACCTTGCGACCTCCAAATGAAGCCACAGCCTCAACTCCAGTACAATACTGGCAACACCACCCAGAAAAGCTCATCTTCCAATCGTGTGATTACAAAGCTTTTGTAAGTTAACATAAATTCAGTATTTGGGTACCAGTGGGAATGGAGGGTGTACTTCTGGTTTGTTTACTTTTATATTGAAAATAGACTAAAATGTCCTCGCTTAAAGTGTTCCCTTCTCTTTTTCTTAAAGTAGCCTTTTCTATACAGAGAAAGTCCAAGTAAATAGAGCTTAATAATCCCTTTTAATCTTGTGAATTTAAGGTCTATTTTGCCTTCTTAGACAATTGTATGTTTTAAATGAAATGTGATAAAGAACAATCTTAAAATGGAAATGAATATAAATATAACACAGACATCAACACTCACTCACCAATGATCTCAAAACACTCAAAAACATTTTTTTCATTAGGATTATATTACTCGGTACTTTTTTCTAATAGGAGAGAGAATCAGGCTTAGCTGAGAATCGCAAGAAATATGAACAGGTGAATGTTGAAAAAATACCATAGGTTTGGGGACAGGTAGTTGTCATGACTACAGCAGGAAAAGTAAAATCACCTCTTTTAAAAAAAAATGTTTCAGTTAGGACAAAATTCCCCAATAACTGAAAAGGCAAGGATTTCTCCGAGATCATTTTCCTTAATTTGATTAAGACGTGCGCATTCTGGTTGTCGCATAGCAATTTCGGCCCTTTTTTTCATTTTGTTATCTATCCCTCTTTTGCTGCCTACTTATAGTGGAGCATTGGATTTATTTCAGCAGTAATCTCCCCCAAACTGTGGAACTGAAATGCCTCCTTCCTGCAAAGCTCAAACGCCACACAAACCCCTGAGACTTTCGGAACGCGCTTTGCCTCGGGCCCTTAACCACGCCCTCTGCTCCCTTCTGGGCACGCCCGTCTTCGCGTCGGGCATTCCTGGTCTGCACGCCTGATTCCCAGCCCCCCAGCCCTGTTTTTGCAGCGCGCCATGTCAGGAAAATAATTATTTTGTGTGTGTGTGTGTGTTTTTTAAGACACAGAGCTCTTTTTTTTTTTTTTTTTTTTTAAGACACAGAGCTCTTTCGCTCTCTCGCTTTCTTTTTTTTTCCTGGAAGATTAGGGAGGGAAAAAATGACAAAAGAAAGAAACCCTATTGAAGCTTCAAAAAGTTGAAGAGGAATCAATTGATGGAAAGGCACAACAGACATTTTGCTACAAACTCTTTGCCCCCCCACTTCCCAGTCAGAACTTGGAGAGTGAGTGGCGTTTTGTACCAAGACAGTGTTGAATTAGATCACCTAACAGCAAAAAGATCGGTAATTCCTGGGAGGAGACGTTCTCATCTTTCTCCTACCCCATTCAGCGGCCCCCCACCCAGTGTCGGTTTGCACCAGGAAATGGGCTCTCTCCCTTCTGAAACAACCGAGATGCCATTCCCTCTCCCCCGCAGGCTTCCATCTCGTTCGCATCCCATTCTCAGGTGGATCAGCCACTGGGCGCGCAGCTGTGAATGAAAAGACCCCAAACTGCATCTCCGCTTGAGAGCGGCCTAATGTTAATTACCTACGCAGCCAACTCAGCCCAAATGGGGTGCATGTCGCTTAGCTTCTCAGCTGTCTCATACAACCCTGTAATTATGTAGAGAGTAGCGTGATTTATTTTTGCAGACATTGCTGCCTCAAAAAAAAAAAAGGGAAAACATTTTTAGATGCCCCCATTTTGCAGTTAAATATGATTTGAAAGATGGCATCTTTAGAAAATGCTGCAGTTTTATTATAAAGAGCAATTTACAGCTCTCAACTGTAGTTAATTCTACAGCATTCTCTCTCTAAAAGCATTTATTTGTTAGGATTAGTTACTGTTAGTTTTTAAAAGTTATTTAACAACTTTCAGCCAGGAAACCAAGCCAGTAGGACTTCCACAGTTTGGTTTTAAATTGCAACTCATATTTATATCCTTTTTTTCATAAATCATTGAATTGTTTTATATTTTAGTATTTAGGTTCCATGCTGATAAAAGAGCTCAGAGGGACAGAATCAACCCAAGACGCCTGTGCAAAAATGCGGGTAAGTTTGCCAAACATTTTTATTTCTAGTTGTTGAAATACTAAATACCGGGTATGGTTACAAATTGCCACTTTTCAAATGACTATTTTCTTCGTCTGCTGAATCACATTGCCTTTACATAAAAAAGGTGTTTGGGCTTTGTTCGTGTTTATACTTGAGCTTTCTCACTGTAGTGTGAGTTGATGTCTGTTGGACGTATGGATGTATTTATGCCACGTTGCATTTACTCTTTAAAGATTTCAAGTTAATTGTATGTACATTGGTCATTCTCCAGATTAAGAGAAAAATGGTCTTTAGTTTATTGCAAGAAAACGGTTTAAGCACCTACCTGCTGGTCTGAGAATATTTACTGTAAAGACCATCAATTAACTAAAAAATTATCAAATGCTCAAGTATTGAGAGCTTATTATATAAAGCTAATATTCCTTATGAGACTTCTCAATTCTGGGGTTTTTTTAGTATAAGAAAAAGAACAAGTCTGAGTAAATCATGTAAGGGCAGTAAAGGTTGACAAAAATGGCAGTTGTAAATGTCTGTGATCATTGGCCGCTGGATTCCTAGGAGTCTCTATTAGCCAAACCGAATCTTACTCATACTGCATATCCACTGTATTTTTTTTTTTTTTTTTTAATGTGTCCCTTATCCTTGCTTCCTCTATAACAGATGTATAGAGGCTGTGGCCATACCTGACAGTACAGATTAAGAATGGTAGACTCATTCCATATGGCAACCAACCAGAGTCAAATTTAAGATTGTTAGCAAGTGAACCCTAACTCTTATTTGTGGCCATTATACGTTGTTTTATTTTACATGAGCAGTGTCGGGTGGGAAATACTTAAAAATTAAACTAAAACAGTTATGAAGGCAAATATGTAATATCGATTGCTCATGGAAAGCCAAATATGTGTGAATCTTCATGAAATTGAGACCTCCAAATGTGATCGCTGATTTAATATTTGGATCAGTTCAATAGCAGGAAGACTGAAACTAGTTATCCTTCTATTTGATGTAGAGTTATATTGTCAGTGCCAATGAATCTTTTATCCCAGGTACTGTATTTAGATGAAAAAAGCTGTGATATGTGTCAAGAACTCTGTGTTCTGGTTTTGTTGCTGCTTACATTGCCTTGGAAGTCACTCTTAGTCATCATGATAATAACTGCTAATATTTACTGAGTAGTTAAAATATACCAGTCTTCTGTGCTGAGCTGAATGCTTTGCATGTTTATCTCATTTAATCCTACCACAAGCCTGGAGTTTAGGGCAGTCCTTATCTCTGTTCCACACTTGAAGAGACTGAGGAGAGGTTAAATAACTTTCCCAAGGTCACATAGTGAAGAACTTGCCAATCTGGAACTGGGACGCAGGTCTGTCTGACTCCAGAGCCCAAGCGTTTAACTACTACACTCCCCTGCTTCTCCCGCGCCTCATTTTCTCACTTAGAAAATGAGGACGTTGGACTAGATACCCCTTAGGGTTCCTCGTTCGTGGTTTTATAATTCTGGGAATCTTGTATTCTAAATGTATATCTGATCTTAATTATGTCACCAATGAACAATAAGAAAATGGGAACATTTTTCAATCGTCAAGGCTCATAATAATTTTAGAGCTATTTATGAACACGTCTAAGAAATTAATTTGGCATCTCTGATTTAATACTATTAACTCCGTTATCTGGGTCCAGCTACTTCAATGCTGTAATCAGCAGAAATAGTGCATAGAGTCCAGAACACCATTTAAAACCAGATTTGTGATTTGAATTTCAGTCAATTTCTTGAAATTAAGTGGATCTGAAATTCCATTCTGATAACAACAGGAAAGCCCTTTTAATAGTGTCGGTGGAGAATAATTTAGTTAAATACTTGTCTGTTGCTGAAAATGAAACAGAAAAGGTCGTCTGTTTAGAAGCCATTCTGTTCTTTGGGGTGTTTTTCTGGTTTGCTGCCCTTGGTGTTTACTTGGGTTCGTTTACACGAAAATAGGAGCTTTATTGCTTCCTAGGATATCACCAACTCTTATTTCCCATCCTGATTAAATAAGTATCAGTCTTTGGTACAGTAGCTAAAGTTGCACTCACTGCACTCATTAGAGCCTTTCCTAACTAGAAGCGCAGGCTTGCTGTTATCCGGGACCATTGTGTTGTGAATTAGAACTCTCACCAACTGAAAATGGTGTGGCTCTCAACTTGCAGTTAATTTTCAGTTTGAACCTCAAGTTGCTATTTTCTCTGTTTTCAGTATGGTGGCCTTGAAGGCCAAAGTCCCAGAATCATCAAGTCCACCCAGGGGAAATACTTTAGGACATAGATGATCTTAAAAGTTGATATAGAGTAATATCATTAGGCCAAAGTACTGTAGATTAAAGCTTGACCTGGTTTACTCTTTCGGTGGGGGAAAAAAGACCTTTTCAATCCAATGGTATGTGTTTTAATTGAAATTAAAATTTCTTGCCCAGTAAGAAGTAAATCAGTATGGTTCTTGATTCTGAGAAATATTTCCTTAGTGTACTTTGTTAACAAAGATGCCTAAGATTTGGCTCCTGCTCTCACTGACTTCACAGTTCAGTGGAGGAGCCTAACATGTTAACATTTTAGTTCCCCCAGAGAAGTATCACTGTAGAGGGGTTTTCATGTGGCCGGTAGCCTGCAGGAGCATCCTAGATGATTCCCAAAATGACCTGCAGGCAGGGTCTCCTAAAGTCAGTTTATTAGTACCAATAACAGTTAACACTTGAGAGCCATATAGCAGGCCTTGCACACGTGATTATGTGCATGTATTCACTTAATCATGAGGTAAATATTGCTGTTGCCCCCACTTTTCATATGAGGGGACCAGGGCCAACGAAAGTTAAGTAACTTACCCAAGGTTACCCGGCCAGCCAGTGGTACACCCAGGGTTTGAACCGGGGTGATTTACCTTTACCACCAGACTCCAAACCCTAAGCTCTACCACCCCTCTAATGAGCCAGTGGAACATTTATTGTCCTGAGTTTTAAAACAGCTGAAAATGTGGATCATTTATATTGATAAAGAGCTTTAAGAACCCTCAAAGACTCTGTAAAATTAGCCAAATTAAACCATTTAGGTACAGACATACGTAGTAATTTGGAGTACATTCCAATCAGTTAACCTAAATAAAAATTTCAGGAGTGTTTTTATTGCATCCTAAGCAACTATATTTTTTTCCATAATACTTAAACACATGTACTTTGCCCCAGCACAAACCAAACACAATTTCCCCTTTTCGGAAGAAACATTTGGAGTGTTTGGTAGTCACAATCGGTTAATTTCTAAGTTTATCTAAACCTATTATTTATTCATCTCTAAGTTCCCCTCCTGTTCTGAAGCAAAGATAATTCTACACTGATGTCCTGGTGTTTAATTAGACATATATTATTTCAGTCAAAAATAGGCCATCATAAGCTAAGCTGTGTGAGGTGACAGGAATTCACATCATTCTACAGTATGGAATCACTTCTGTCTCTGTTCAGGTTAAACCAGGCTTTTCCCTCTTTAACCTTACGATTTTTCTAATAGACTTGACTTGTTAGAACAGTTTTAGGTTAACAGAAAAGTTGAGCATAAAGCACAGAGTTCTTGAATGTATCCTCCCTCCACCACGACCACCCTCACAGTTGCCCTTATTAGTAACATTTGCATTGGTGTGGTACCTTTGTCACAGTTTTTTTTAAATACTTTTTTTTAAAGATTTTATTTATTTATTTGACAGAGAGAGACACAGCGAGAGAGGGGACACAAGCAGGGGGAGTGTGAGAGGGAGAAGCAGGCTTCCTGCAGAGCAGGGAGCCCGATGTGGGGTTCGATCCCAGGACCCTGGGACCATGACCTGAGCTGAAGGCAGACGCTTAACGACTGAGCCAACCAGGCGCCCCTATGAACCAATATTCTTATGTTATTAACTAAAGTCTGTGGTTTACATTAGAGTTCATTCTTTGTCTTGTAGTGTTTCGGGTTTTGACAAATGCATAATGTGTATCTCCCCTTACAGTATCACAAAGAATCGGTTCATGCCCTAAACCGCCCCTCTGCTCCACCTGTTCATCTCCTCTCCCCTGCCCCGGCAGCCCCTGACAACCACTGACCTTTTTATTGTTTCTATAGTTTTGCCTTTTCCAGAATGTTATATAGTTGGAATCATACAGTATGTACCCTTTCCAGACTGGCTTCTTTCGTTTAGCAATATGCTTTTAAGCTTCCTTCTTCTATGTCTTTTGTGGCTTGACAGCTGAGTAATATTCCCTCGTATGGAGGTACCACAGTTTGTTCATCTGTTTACCTGTTGAAGACCACCTTGGTTGCCTCTAGGTTTTGCAGTTATGAATAGAGCCGCTATCAACATTTGTATGCAGGTTTTTGTCTTAAGATTTTTTTTTCTCCTGGATCCAAACCCTCTTAAAATTATCTTCTGAATTGTGTTTAGTGAAGAATCAATAGGAACTTACATTAAACCCTGATAATTTTTTTTTAAAGATTTTATTTATTATTTGACAGGGAGAGACACAGCCAGAGAGGGAACACGAGCAGGGGGAGTGGGAGAGGGAAAAGCAGGCTTCCCGCGGAGCAGGGAGCCCGATGCAGGGCTCGATCCCAGGACCCTGGGATCATGACCTGAGTCGAAGGCAGACGCTTAACGACTGAGCCACCCAGGCACCCCAAACCCTAATAATTTTTTTAAGCAAAACTGCAATTTTTGTCTTATCTTTCAGAGTTTTCTACAATAAAACCCTAAGAGATTAGATATGTCTTGATATTGAGGCACACTTTTAGGAAGATTGAGTTCTGTGAATTATTTTGCTCTTCAGTAGGACAACTTGGCTGCTTATTTCCTTTACTGTGACAGCTATATAGACCTTTCTAGTTAAAATTAAAATCTAAAAACATGGTGATGTGTGAGGAGTTGTAAGAGATGTCTGTTTAATCTGAACAGGCTCATTTAGTGCTGCCTTTTATGTTACTGGTTGGGTTTTCCAGCTAACTCTGTGCTCAGAGACAGTCTTCATTTTTGAAAGGACTCCTGAGGGGAAGCATTAGTCCTAAGATCCAGAATACGACGCCCCCAAACGTGCTCCCCGTAGAACACGGAACCTTCCTTCTGTCACCCCTCATGTCACACTGTACAAGCTCCTGGCTCCTCATGCCCCGTGCCCCTTAGAGGGCAAGAACCATGTATATTGTATCCCCAGGGCCTGCCGCAGCATAGCTTCCTTTTAAGGTGATTTTGATGGTTCCATAAAGTAATGCCTATAGAGAGTCTTCTAGTTCGGTAAAACCTCAAAAACACATTGACCTCTTCTTCCAAACGTTTGAAAAACAAGTAAGTTGATGGATAGATTTGCTTTGGATTATTTCATTTGTTTTCCCTCAACTATAATGCCGGTATTCCAGTCATTTCCCTGGTTTTCTTTGTTCACAAATATGTAAGAGAGTATTCAAAAACTTGGGCATCCTGCACTCTTATTTCCAGTTTTTAAAGGCCATCACCAAAAGGGAGAGAAAATGATGGGAAACTGTAGTTAAGATGGAAAATGTAATTTTGCAGTTTTGTATTTTGGGAAGGTAACTTGTTCCTCAATTGACTGGGAGATAGCTTGCCTCTTTTAAATAATGTGTCCACAGGACTGAACTTTACAAAGCAATAAAGACGTTGCTTTGGCCTTTCGGTGTTCTCTTTGGTATAAATAACTCCCACTTCAAAGATTCTAAAATGTACAGTGGTTGGTGAAAGGCCAGATGAGGGTCTAGTCCTTTTTGCCTCCCCAGATTTACACATACCCCATCCCCCAGCCCTAAATTTTGCCTCAGGGTATAATTATCACTAATACACAGTAGTCAGTCACTTCTCTAATTAGATATACCATTACAAAACATGTGCTGTACGAGGCGGGCCATTATATTCAACTTAATACTCTGTGAAATCTGACTTTCTCTAAGCCCACAGTTGTTGATTCATATTGTTCACAGGTGTCTGTGTTCAAGGAAATTTCTTTTAAAAAAAAAAGAAAAATATCTGTTTTCAACTACAGTCAGGTAGAAATCTGCCTTCTCGATGCAAGATAATTATTTTAAACTTATTTTTAAAGTCAGGAATAAGCAGATCTTCTGGCAAATTTAGGTTGGGGAATCTTTATTTCCCAAAGGGCTCTGATAGTTCAGATACCACAGTTCAGGTTTCTTGGTGAGTCTGTCCCCTTCACTTGTCTTATTTTTAAACTTTCAATCTAGAGGCAATTCTAAAGTTGAATTTTCAGATATATAGATTTCCAAATAATTGTGCCTTGGTTGAAGTGTGAAAGCTGTCTTTTTTCTGTGCTAGTAAGGAAACAAATTAATGTTGGAGAACGGATTGGAAAGCTGGGAAAAAGATTTTAGAATTAGATGGAAATGTTAAGAAGCCTCTGATCTTAGAAGAGACTCCTGAAACACCCTCACTACTTCACAGCACTGGAAGATGTCATGGGCTGCCTCTGCCTTTAATTCCCACTTGTCTAAGGTCATCTTTGGTTCTTTCTACAACTCCCATCTAGGAGGAATTGTCGTTCCCAGAAATCATCTCAGGGACTACTACTTAGGAACCAGGCTGGGGGAAAAAAAATTGTAAACAGCTGTTTTTTTACAAGTCTCCATTTGCCCAAGTTTCAGGGAAGAATCAAATATTTCCTCTTTCACTCCCTCCCAAGTACTGCCCGAGCCAGGTCAGTGCAGGTCTAAGCCCACAGATGTGAGCGTGTATTAAAATGACAATACACAGAAAGAAACAGCATTTCTAACTGCCTGCTGCTGAGCTTTGCTTTGTGAGTGTTTTCCTGGGGGTCCTCCCAAAGGAGGACGCAACAGTCCTTTCATCCTATATCGGCTTCACATCCAAGTTCTCTTACTTTTTTGTTTGTTTGTTTCTGTTGCTCTTGTTACTGGCTCTTTTCCCATGTAACACCCTCACTACTACACAGATTTCATGGGCCGCCTCTGTCTTTAATTCCCACTTTGTCTTAAGCTCAAGCTCTCTTTCTAAACGAATTGAGTCCATTGTCCTCGGTCCAGACGTGTGGCTCTGCTGAACGCTCCCTGTTGCAGCCGCCATTTCACCGCTCTGCTAGCAAGCAGCCCAGAGTGGATTCCATATACTCACCCATCTTGATTTCACTTCTCTCTTTTGCTAGTGGGATGCCATACTTTGGAAAGCAGCTAAGTGAAAGCATCCATCCTCAGAGTAAGAGTAATAGCTAAAATCTACTGGTACCCACTACATGCTGGGCACTGAACTACATAATCCTCACAGTTCTCCAAAGTAGATGATGTATTAACATACCCATTTTACAGACAAAATAACTAAGACATAGAAATTAAATACCTTTACACACAGTGGAGCCAAGACAGGAATCCAAACATGCGCCTTCTGTGCTCTTGTTCTCTGTAGTGCAGTAGCTTCTGGAGGAAGGAGCTTAGCGGTGGGTCCCTTCATGAATTTAAGATGAACACTCCCTCTCCCTCCCTCTCTCTCTCTCTCTCTCTCTCTCTCTCTCTCTCTCACTCTCACACTCTGCAGTTGTACTTATGAGCGAAGGATTAAACAGGTTGGTATGTTTTTTCACATGTTTACATTTGGCTTTTTAACTAAAGATTATACATTTTTAAAACTTCACATTTTATTATTACAGAAGCAATACACATTCATTGTTATCCAGTTTTAAAATAGAGCTACAGAAAGGAGAAATAAAAGCAATTGTAATTTTGTCACACAGAGATGTTAAACACCTCTCTGTTAACACCTTGCTCATATGTAAGCCTCCAGACTGATTCGTCATGCATTCATAGGCATCCCTTTCCTACAAAGAAATAGAAATATTCAGTGCCTACTGTTTTCTAATCTATTTTTAACATAACAATATATTTGAAAATGTTTATTCCAGTATATATTCATCTGCAGTATTACTCATAGTGGTTGAACAATATTCCAATCCATAACTGAATCAAACTTACTTAACCAGTTCCCCTTATTGGTCATTAGGTCATTTTGAATCTTTTCAAATTATAACCAGTACTGTGGGCAACATCCCCACAAAAAAGGTTTCTCTTTTTTAAGATCTTTTGCAACTGGTCTGATTATTTGCTTAGAATGAGCCACTAAATGTAGAGTGGCTAGGTCAAAAGTATACACATCTTAGAAACTCTGGTAAAGTATTGCCAAATTGCCTTCCAAAATATTTGTTCCAGTTTACACTCCCAGAAGCAGTACACAAAAATGTGTTGATGTTTGCTTGTCACATCTCTCAAGGGCATGTACTTAATATCTTGGATGTGCTCCTAGTTGAGGGAGAACTGGGGAACTTTTATGAGAAACCATACATCTTCAGCATGACCCCTGGGCTTATCAGCTCTGTCCGATCAACATCTATTCTAGATGTAACTCCAGAATCTATCTTTATGACCTGAACTCTTTATTTTATGTGAAGAAGGTTTTATACTTTCACAGCCCCTGAGAAACTATGGAAGATTAAATAATTCTTGTTATTTGCTCTGAAGACCAAAAGCTGTAACTAAGTGCCAACTAAGGATTTTTGGAAATCACTTGTCAAGTGGAGGATAGTGTGTTTTGATAAATTAACTGCTCTCTGAATTAATGTAGGATGCAGTACAACTGAGTTTACATGCATAGCAGCGGAAAACAGTTCTGACAGTGACTTTCAATCAAAAATCAGCTGTATTTTTAGAGCAGAAGTTCTCAAACTATGGTAGCAGCCGCATCTGGAAATTTGTGATAAATGCAAAATCTTTGCCCCTACCTCACTTACTGTCTTAGTTTGTTCAGGCTGCTGTAATAAAAATACCAGATTACAGGGAGAAATTTATTTCTCACGGTTCTGAAGGCTGGGAAATCCCAAGGTCAAGGCACTGGTAGATTTGGTGTCGGGTGACGGCCCTCTTCCTGGCTCATTGACGGTCATCTTCACTGTGCCCTCTCACGGTAGAAGAGGCCTCTCTTATAAGCCTGCTAATGCCATTCAGAGCTCTGTTCTCACAACCCGAGCACCTCCCAAAGGCCCCACCTGCTAAGACGTTGGGCATTAGGACTCAACATAAGAAGTTTGGGAGATCATAGACCTTCAGATCATAGCACTTACTGAATCAGAAACTCTAGGTGTGGAGCCCAACTATCTGTTATTTAATAAGCCTTCCACAGGATTCGAATGCTCACAGATGTTTGAGAACCACTGCCTCGGTCCACTGGGCATTCCTGTTAGGTCTGCTGTGTAGACAGGCTGCCCTGGTAGAGTCATTGAGCCATGGTGCCTGGAAACCAGCCCGGGCCCGAGGAGTAGAGATGGAGGGCACCGCTGTGCGCTGTGCTAGATTCGGCCAGGGTGTATGAGTTACACTTGGCAGTGCAGTAGCTGTGTCCTGTGCCCGAGGAGTCGTTTGAGTGGCTGCCTGCCCACCGTCTGCTCTTGTCACATGGTCTCAGTGAGGCTCTCTATTCACCCAGCCTTCATGTCCAGTTCTCATGACAAGAAAAGCCCTTGAGAGGTCATTTAGCCTCATTCCCCAGCCAAATGAGACTTACCCCTAAGTCATTAGTGACAAATGAGAGTCCAAACTATTTTTAAAGACATCCAGAGGGAAAAACTTCCCAGCTGCCCCTAATAATCCTCCTGCCCTCCTGACAAGTCTTTCCTTCTCATCTCCATGCTTGCAATTTGAACCGGTTTCCTATTACAAAAATGAACACCTAGCCTTTCTCTCCTTGAGGCTGACAAATCACAGAAGTCTGTGAAGCCTTCCCATCCCATAGGAGTCTTCTGGCATATCTCTGATCACATTTGTGGTTCTCCAAGTTCTTCCAAGGCCTTCATGCCTGGCTCTGGGCACCAGGGCTCTCTGAAAAGTTTGCTGGCTCTTCGTGTGTTGAGAGGCTGGTACTGTGGTTCTTTCTTATAAAGCTGGCTTTGTGCTCATTACCATACCTTAATTCATTTGCTCGTTCTCTTAATAATCACGGACTTCAGCAGCTGTTAGATTGAACCCTATGAAATTGCTGATATTCAGCCATTTTTTTTTTGGTCCATAAAAATGGCTATGTCATAGGGTTCAACCTAAGACCATGTGCTAGTCATTATGGGGGAGACAAGAAACAAATCAAGAAAGGTGTGGGCCATCTTCAAGGAAGCCCCCCCATAGAGTGAGGGAAACAACCCCAGGACCAGGGCAGTGAACCCCAAGGGAGAGCAGCAGGTGCCAGGCAGGCTTTCAGAACAAGAGACAGCCATCCTGTCAGGCTGGGAGGCCACAAGAGGCTTTCCCAGGAAATGACCTTGAGACTGAGTTCCAAGGGTAAAAGTTCATTTCAAATGGCTCATCTGTGGTCTGCTTTCTGCCTCTTACAGTCTCTGCAACATAACTAGTTTTGCTGAATACAAAATACAATACTGCTGGTTTTATGCATTTTTTAAGTCGTTTAAAAGTCACTTAGGGCTACCAAACATAATTGTTTGATCCTATTTTAATTTACTTGCTGAAACTGAATACAATAATTAAGCTTTGAAATGAACTAAAGAAAATATTATGTGGCCAAATTAACAGTTATGACTCAGCACTTGAATATCTAACTAGAAAGCATTCTCAGGGTAGCCATGTGTGGGTTAAAAATATAAGTTGGATGGCAGTAGACCATCCGGAGATCTATTCCCCAGTCTGTGTTTAAAATACACTGGAAATGAGCAGAGTATTGTAAGAATGAAGGGTCGGTGACATCCTCCCCATGGACTGCCTCCCTCTCTCCCCTCTCTGTACTGGTTATGGGGCACAAATGATTCTCATTAGGAACATAAACCTCACTCCAGACTCAAACGCAACATTAGAGCTCACAACTGAAGTGCTCCCTGTCGTAAACCTCTTTGCTCTCACTCACACTTATGAAAGTCATGCTCTGAGACCAGAGCATCCCTGCAGTCTCAAAAGGATATTCTCATACTGTTGATTCTGCATTAGAAAATGAGAAACTGTTTCTTTTCAGGGCCTGCTATAAGGATAAAATAAAAGCACCAGTGGCAATTTCTGACTTGATACAAAGATTCCAAGCAGTTCATAGTTTATAGTTTAATTTCTTTTTAAGATTTTATTTATTTATTTGACAGAGAGCAAGAGAGGGAACACAAGCAGTAGGAGTGGGAGAGGGAGAAGCAGACTTCCTCCTGAGCAGGAGCCCAAATGCGGGGCTCGATCCTAGGACCCTGGGATCATGACCTGAGCCGAAGGCACACATTTTAACGACTAAGCCACCCAGGCGCCCCCATAGTTTTTTTTTTTTTTAATTTTTTATTGTTAATCACCATACATTACATCATTAGTTCTTGATGTAGTGTTCATGATTCATTGTTTGTGCATAACACCCAGTGCTCCACGCAGAACGTGCCCTCTTTAATACCCATCACCAGGCTAACCCATCCCCCCACCCCCCTCCCCTCTAGAACCCTGTTTGTTTCTCAGAGTCCATAGTCTCTCATGGTTCATCTCCCCCTCTGACTTACTCCCCTTCATTCTTCCCCTCCTGCTATCTTCTTTTTCTTTTTTCTTAACATATGTTGCATTATTTGTTTCAGAAGTACAGATCTGTGATTCAACAGACTTACACAATTCACGGCGCTCACCATAGCACATACCTTCCCCAATGTCTATCACCCAGCCACCCCATCCCTCCCACCCCCCACCACTCCAGCAACACTCAGTTTGTTTCCTGAGATTAAGAATTCCTCATATCGGTGAGGTCATATGATACATGTCTTTCTCTGATTGACTTATTTCACTCAGGATAACACCCTCCAGTTCCATCCACATTGTTGCAAATGGAGCCCCCATAGTTTATAGTTTAAAAGGAAAAGACAAAAGATGGCATTGCTTTCTTGGGTGAGTCCAAAAATCCCTCTTAAAAAAAAAATATTCTAAGAGCGTTCAATTACTTTGCCTGTTAAGAACAGTGTCTCAGGTGCCCACCTCCAGATACAAGGGATATACAATCCCTATTCTGTGTAATGCTTACAGTTACTACAAACCCAAGCACTAAATATAAAGCTGGCTTTGCATTTAAGATTCAAAAGTTGCATTTTAGTCTAGGTTTCAGAAATGTAGCATCCCTGTATAATTAAATATTGTTTCTCTTGGAGTAATAAAAGAATGATAATCTTATTCTGGGAAATTGTGAACAAAATACAATTGACTATCACTGTAATGCTTTTTCAGCAGAAGAGCAAGATGCTATAAAGGTTAAGTTAATCTGGGGCATTACCCACGAGTGTTCAGCTGCTAAGGTATCTGGAGGTCCTCATTACAAATCAGTCTCTCCTGTAAAACTGGCATTGAAGGGGAGGGAATTTGAGAACTGGGGAAAGCCTCAGAAATTCCACAAAGAGGGCGCCTGGGTGGCTCAGTCGTTAAGCGTCTGCCTTCGGCTCAGGTCATAATCCCGGGGCCCTGGGATCGAGCCCCACATCGGGCTTCCTGCTCCGCGGGAAGCCTGCTTCTCCCTCTCCCACTCCCCCTGCTGTGTTCCCTCTCTCACTGTGTCTTTCGCTCTGTCAAATAAATAAAATCTTAAAAAAAAAAAAAAAATTCCACAGAGTGTGGCACAGAAAAGAAAACAACTAGAAACAAAAGAGAACCATCACATAAGGTTTGCCCTGAGCATTTTACTGAAGAAGAGAATTCTGTTTATACAAATAAATAAGGCTTGACTGTTTTCACATATGTACATATATGGGAGCATTAACTATCCAGATAGATCACAGAGACTGCCGTGGCCGGGGGCAAGCGCTTTGTAACTTGAGCAGTGATGTCCAGCCTAGGGGCCTCCGTCCCTGGGAAGGAAGAGAAAACCGGCATTGCAGCTCGTAAGAGCAAATGGAGACAAGTGGGACGCAGACCGTCCATGATTGGACTGAGACCCTGCTCACTTTCGATATCTATAGAGCCTTCATAAAATGAAGTAAGCCCTTGTTGGATTTCTTGCCTCTTTGATTATTCTCCCTGAAGACTCAGTATATTTGCTTTCTTTCTACGTGTTTTCATCTTCCGTTAAAATAACATATGAAAAGACCTCTTTGAAAGCTCGATCAGAGTACGCCCAACAGAAAATCCCCTGAAAGAGGTTGGATTTTTCTTTCTCATAGAATTATAAATGCCTTAAAGGAGGAGCATGACATCGAAGGCCCACCAGAGCACCTCTGTGGTCACCCAGGGTCCCGCAGCTTCTTGTCAAGGCGCTGAGCCGGAGAGAAGTAGGTTTGGACTCCCACTGGGGCCGGGTGCCCCCCCCCCAGCACCGCCCTCCGCAGGTGGCACAGACCGCACACAGCCAGCAGCAGGGGCCACGCCAGAATGGCCTCCAGTTAGGAAAGCAGGGATCCCACGAAAGAAAAAGAAATGACTGGGCTTTTATGCTTTCTTCTTTGTTCAGCTTGGCTGAGTGTACGATGTAGAATCTTCGTATCTGGACCGAAACCACCACTGATGCCTTCATTTCAGCCTAAGAGCTGGTGTCCTGGCCTGGCTATTGCTCTCCGCTCCCTCTCGCTCACATTCGGTGCACAGATCACTGTTCTTTCCTCTACTGCCACCATTCTCCTCAAGCTGCTCTTAATAACATCAGCAGCACATTTCTCTAGTTGCTAAAGCCAGCGATTTCACCCAGAAGACCCAATAAAAATAGCAGCTGCTACGTGTGCCAGCCACGGTGCTGGGCTTTGATTTTTTTGGCCCTTTTTCGGTCCTCAGGGCCCCAGGCTCCACCCCCACCTTCTAAGGAATCTGCCCCTTGACCTCGGCAACAGGGCGCTCAGCCTTCTTCCAGCTCTGTTTCAGCCGCAGTGAGACAGGGGCTTCCTTGCCCTCTTCTTGTTCACTCCTTGAGCCCCCTCATCTGCTCCCATCTCCTTAGGCACCCCCTCGATACGGATGGATTCCCAGATCAGATTCTTATTTTGCATTTCCTGCTGGACATCGCCACCTGATTATCGAACTGAGCATGCACGGGAGGATTTCATGCAACCGCCTGTTCCCCTGTAGTATCCGCTTATCTCAGGAATGGCCTCTTCATCCGTGAGTGCTCTCGCTCACTCATCTTCCATGGCACATGGGTTAGCAGAGCCACTTGAGAGTCTCCCTCATCCGAGTTAAGGTTCCCTCTCCCTGATTGTGCCTCTGCCTCAGCCCAGGGGCTTAGGGTCTCCTTTCAGCCTCAGCTGTCCCAGTGCTTCCAATCACCAGCATTGTCTTTCTGCCACCCATGCTCTACTTAAAAACTTCCAGGGGATTCTAGCTTGGCAGAGTAAGTCACAATCTTCCAAACCTACTGTACCAGCCTCATCTTCCACCAATTACCCAAACCCACCATATTATTTCTCATTTCGTGTATATGTTGATTCTTCTGCTAAAACAGCCTCTTTTGTCCTCTTTTGGCACCTGGAAAATCCCTGTTCATCCTTTAAGAGCCAGCTCAGTCAGCCCCAGCAGGCAAACAGTGCTTGGTGAGTGAGTAATGAAGGCTTGCCCCACTCTCTCCTGCAAAGTGAGGCTTTCTCTGCTCAGTACTCTGGAGGCCTTCTGTTCCTATCACTGGTGCAATAGCATTCGTATTGTAGCTTCTCTTTGTGGTGTGTAGCTCCTGTGCTGTCTCTTCCTCTCCCTGCCCCACACAGACGTCGTTCTCAACCCTCTTTCCCACTGAGCCCAGGTACGAGGCTCAGAGTCTTCTCAACACAGCCCTTGGGACAGCCACTTTCCATAGACTGTAGTTTGCACATCACCTGAGGTCTGTTTGACATGCCCTGAAGTAGACTCAGAGTTTTCCCAACACAGTGGGCTGCCTACCATAACCACTCAATTGCTGAATGGATAACAAATGGTTTTACTGTCTCTCTTTTTGGATTTTTCTTAATACTAAATGAAATGTTGATATTTTAATCTTATGTTAGCTATATATTGTTTCATGGTATAGATAGATCCTTCTGATAGAATGTATTCATGGCAAGAAATGAGCGAGGTAATTTGTTGAAATCCACTGTTACTCTTTACAAAGAGTTCCTCACACACACATTCAGTTCACCAAGCCACTGCCCATGCCAGCCGTGGCCCGCTCTCTGTACAGAGCTCAGCCCAGGATTTTGCCTTAAAATCCATATACTGAGTGTTGTTTTTTCTAGCTTTACCTTTGATTTATCTTATATGCTTTTTTAAAAAAAGATATTTATTTATTTATTTGAGAGAGAAAGAAGGAGCAAGGGGAGTGGCAGAGGGAGAGGGAGAAGCAGACTCCCTGCTGAGTAGGGAGTCCAACTCAGGGCTTGATCCCAGGACTCTGGGATCATGACCTGAGTGGAAGGCAGACGCTTAACTGAGCCACCCAGGCACCCCTGTCTTGTACACTTTTAAGAGTTGGAGGGGCGCCTGGGTGGCTCAGTCATTAAGCGTCTGCCTTCGGCTCAGGTCATGATCCCGGGGTCCTGGGATCGGGCCCTGCATCGGGCTCCCTGCTCAGCGGGAAGCCTGCTTCTCCCTCTCCCACTCCCCCTGCTTGTGTTCCCTCTCTCACTGTGTCTGTCTCTGTCAGGTAAATAAATAAAATCTTAAAAAAAAAAAAAAAAGGTGGTTGGATAACGCATTAAAAAGATAAAAGTATCTAAATTGCTTTGGCAGGGCGCCTGGGTGGCTCGGTCGGTTAAGCGTCTGCCTTCGGCTCGGGGCATGATCCCAGGGTCCTGGGATGGAGTCCCGCATCGGGCTACCTGCTCAGTGGGAAGCCTGCTTCTCCCTCTGACCCTCTCCCTGCACTCATGCTCGCTCTCTCTCACAAAAATAAATAAATAAAAATCTTTAAAATAAATAAATCTCTGGCAATCACGAAAGAAAACTAGCAAGTCTGGGTAATTTAAAACTAGTTAAAAAGCACTTCAGGAGAGCAGCTGTTTTCTATACTGTATGAAACATTTAATAAATACTAAATAGTAACACTTACTGATCCATCCGCTCTACCTTTGAAACAAGTGTAGTAGCTATCCAAAAGATGTGTCAAAACAATCAGGAGAACATGAAACACCTTTTCCATGGCTCAAGTGAAAGATGTAACATAATTATTATTTTTAAGTTCAGTGAGTTTCATTCACCCTATCCAACTAAAAGCCTTCTTTAATTCTGGTCACATTTTGGAATTTAAAAATGGAAAATTGGGTAATATTTCCCCCCAATTCCCTTACTAGCCATAAGACAGGTGGTTGTGGAACACCCGCAGTGGAAGGTTCTGGTGTGTCAGGCATGAGGCAGTGCAGCGCGGCGAACAGTGATGAGGGGACAGGAAGGGAGAGACGGGGTCTGAAAAGCCCCCAGCTGTGCCTACAAGAGCAGTTGCGCTGCATCCGATTTACCTGTAAAGCCTGTTCTCCATGTACCGTCTCAGGACTCTGTGCTGTTGGTGAATTATTGAAATGGTTTCCTCACCTTTTTATGTGCTTTCTCTCCCCTTCTGTTCCCACCTGTCTTCTCTGGAAAATCCATCAGGCTAACTGTCAGGTAGGTTCTTCTTGATGTTTAATGTGATTATTAGGAGGAACCGTGGTGGGAAATGAAGTACACAGTCTATGGGTGACCTGTGATGAATGATCAAACTAAACAGAAAAGGCACATCCTCAATTGTGGAGAAACTTTTTGCAGATGCATAAAACTCCCGAGGCTGCAGACTCACAGCACATGAAGCCGGTGGGAACACATATCATACATAAGAACTTAGCCTAAGGAAATCTAGTGGCTCTAAATGATTAAGTAGGTTACCTGGACCATCCGGTTTTGCTTTGGCTCAAAATACGGGCTGTTCTGGAGGGCTTCATTGTGGTAGGGTGGTATTCCATCCTGCGTAGTCACCAGCCGTGGTGCTGCAAATACGTCAGCTCGTAGGGATTTGGCCAGGTTCAAGTAAAATTCACAATGATGTGTTTAAATCCCTCTTTTAACTACATGATTCAGACCTACATCATGCCTTAAAGAAAGAGTGACTGGGAGAAAGGGGGAGTGGTGGCGTATGTTTTAATGCCAAACTCACCCTTGGCGTTAACTCTGACGTGGTTTAACTCCAGTCAAAGAACGGTTGCTTGAAATCGCAGTAGGAGACAGAGCTGTTCATTTCTTCCTTTGGTGTCAGCGAAAAGGAGTATTCCTTCACCCACGGGAAGCGGCAGAACAAGCTCTTTTTAGATTCTCAAGTGCAAGACAGACACGTTAGAAGCCCAAACCGTAGCCGAGCCCGAGAGAAGAGAGACATACATTTAAATGAGTGTGTTTGGGGTGTGTGTGTGTGTGTGTTGTTCTTAAGTTGGGCTCATTTTTATCTTTCAAGAGGAGAAATTATGTGCTTCCGTTGCCATGCAACACAGACTGCTCTAACAGCTTTCTCATTTTAATTTCAGAAGTCTACAGAGCAAATGAAGAAGGTCCCCACTATTATTCTTTCGGTCTCTTATAAAGGAGTCAAATTTATTGATGCAACAAATAAGGTGAGTACTGCACTTCTCTTTGGTTTAGACACCAGATACACTCCTGGGCATATGATCTAAAATTCTTTGCTCCCATCATGCCCGGCATCTCCCATTTTATTCACGTCCTGCCCCCCACCTTTCTGCTCCCTGAACACAACTCTAGGTGCGCGTGCGCGCGCGTGTGCACACACACATACTCTCACTCTCTCTCTCTCTCACTCATACACAGAAGGGTACATCGCATCAGAGAGATTTCATCTAGGATTCCTACACATGTTTTGCTTTTTCTGTGGTGCCTTCTCTAATAGACTGTGGCCACTTAGTACCTGGTGTTTCCCTTTGGATCTAGAGAACATTACAACAGGAAAAAAAAAAAGTCACATGTGATGAAAATGCAGCAATGTCATCGTTCCTCCATCAGAGGAAGATGTTACTGGCCAAGGGACTAGGACATTTGTCTTCCCATTTCTCTAGAGATAGATACGTCCTTTCTTTGGATACATGTAGTGAACACCCGACGCAAGGAACACATTCTCTGACTTTTATATTTTATAATTGCGTTTATTCTCAGCTGTTGAGATGGAGGAGAGGATTTCAACTGTATTGTTTTCTTAAGAGGCACAATCAGAAAAGAGGCTCAGGCCACAGTACGACTTTGCTGTGACGTCGTACTCACAGTGGAAACAGCTCGTGAGCTCAGAGGTCGAGTGGGAACAACCGGGTTGCATTTTACTTGGGTGTTCTAGAGTTCCTTTCCTGATGAAGATGACCGAGCGCCAGGGCGAGACTAGAATGCTTGGGTGTGACCACTAGTCACTCTCCATAAACAACCAAACCTGACCAGCTCCTCCTCACAGAACCCCCAGATGTCCATGTGTTTTATTCCTGTATCCTCCCAACTGATAAACTGTAGAAAGATCCCCATTGGTGAATACCATTTGTTTTCTGGACCCCCGACCCGGTTCCCCTACTTGTACAAAGGGCATCAAAGTCATGAAACAGGTGAACTAAACAGTAGTAACTTGGGGCCAGGGCAACCCGATTTAGAGACCAAGGGGGAGTCCCATGGGCAGTGACTCTTGGGAGGCTATAATAACCCTGAGCATCTGAATCAACCAGTTCGGAGGTTTCCTGATTTGTCTAGTAGAACAAAGAAGATTGCTGTAAGCGCAGTCAGACAAGCCCAGGCTCCCTGGATCTACTTAGGAGAACAACCTCCCAGTTTTAGAAACAGTTCTGAAACCTGAGCAGAAAGCTTATAACCCTGCACGATTATGCAGGCTGATGATCTCCAAAGCACAGAGTCAGATGCCTTATGTGAAAAGATAGTTTCAAGCCGGCAATATGGTATTGACCATTACTGTTGTGGGATTACAACTGTGGAGATTCTCATCAGAAAAATCCCGATTGATTTGCTTTTTTATTAGTTGGAAGCAACTTTTAGTTACTGGTGCACAAACTTTCTTTATCCTTAAATTATAGTCAGTTGGTTTTTAAAGTTTCAGAACCTAATGGAACTCTCATCGACAACACCATAGCTATCACTATTTTCTAAGGTTCAAGAAAGGCTTTGGCATTTGGGTTTCTTCCCTAACCTGGAGCAACTCTGTATCCATTTGCATTTGAAAACCATGAATAGCAATATATTTCTAGTATAAGAGTTTGACATTCTCTTAGATTAACAACCTCAGCAGTCTTGGATTCTGACAATTTCTAAACAAGTGGTTTTTGCCCTGAAAAGTTCCCAGAGTCTTAAGGCTGTCATTCTGTGAAGCTGGTGGTGTGACTGGATGCGTCTGTATTATTAGCATCCTCTCGAATCCACTCTCCATGATCAGAGGAATGAGAGAGCTCTGTCAGTCCTTTGCATTTGGCTTACAGACACATCAAGGGCTCTAGAACCTGATCCTCCCATACCTTGAGGAGACACTTCTGCTTCAGTCGCCAATAATTAGATGAGCATCCATGAATGCCTGCTCACCCATGACTGTTCTATGGAAGTCTGAGCACTGACCAATACACAAAGGTAATCCTGTATGAATAAAAACACTAAAGAAGGACAGCATGTCTTTTAGGTTCTTGGAGTGTGGTCCTCAGCGAATTTTCAGAATCTGGAGGAAAGGCAAAGTGCCTGTGTTGGTGGCGGAAAGCCACCCTCCCTCTGACATGTGCCTGGAGGCTTTTTCAGGAATCTGGGAACATTGACTTCCACACTGATAAGTGTACAGTGTCCCCATCCCAGTGTCCTGCAATGTGGCCGATCTAGCCCAATCGAATAGTGCATAGGGAGGGAGTGGGTGACTCAGGGCCACAGTCTGGCCATTGGCGTGTGAGAAGCCAAGGCAGAGAGATTGGATTAGAGCAGTAGAAGAAAGTGTCGGGCCGCAATGGTGGGGTTTGACGGCAGAAGGCTGAGAAGCACCACCACCAGCCAGGGCTGAAGGACTGGTTCCAAAAGTGCTCGAGGAGGCATTGTTGAAGGGCCGTTCTCAGGCCGTGTTGGGAGGGGAGCTGCGCTCAGACAGCTAGGCCTCCGCAGTGTCCGCCTTGCACCTTCACAGGCCGCCTGGTTCTGTGGCAAAGGCGGACCCCAGACTGGTGCTCACCCCCTGGGAGAGGAGCACAGAAGTAACCTCCAGAGCCCTGCTTTCGGTTTGCCCCGCAGACCTCTCCCCTGGGAGGTGCTGTCTGGGTAGGCGGCTTTGGCTGGAAGGACTTGTGAGGCGGACACCTATTTGAAGACCTCACAAGGTGAGGTGCTAGAGGCCACTAAGCCTGTGATGAGGCACAGCCAAAAGTCATACCTTCGCACCCATATCTGATGCTTTCACTGCGCTTTCTTCCTCAGCGGCCCCCTCCCAGTCACTGCATGGCTTGCTCGCTCGCTCTCTAGCTGGAGAGCTGGAGGAGCATGTTCGGCCTGCAGGGCGTGGAGGGGGGCAGAAACAGAAGGCCTCCGACCTCTGCTAAGTGACTGCCCTGCAGTCCTGCAGCCAGCTGGTCGCAGGGACAGGCTGAAACGTGACCTGACCTCCCCAGCCCCTAACCTAACTCATCTGCTGTCCCTCCACGGCCAGCACCACCGGTTAGCGGGCAGGGTGCTGCTCTAACATTTCTCTGGCCCCCGCTAGCCCGCTAGCCCGGGGAAGACGAGCCCTCTGGCAAAGCACTGCTTTCCTTTTCCTCTATGAATACAGGACTGCGGCTGCTCCACGGGGAGGGGTTAGGTGCCTGGATAGAAACTTGTAAACCTCTCACCCACAAACTTAGGAAACAAATCGAACCACTAATCCTGATTTAAGAAGGGAGAGCCGAAAATAGTCTTGAATTAAAAATGGAACTTGGAATAGACCTAGTCCTAAAATGTTGATAAAGCACATCACCTTTCTGTAGATTCACAGCCCAGAGAGAACTCTAGCGAGGCATTCGGCCCAGAGGTCTCTGACAGTTTGGTTACGGCCCTGTCTTCAGACCAGTGGGGTCTTGCAAGAGGTGACATAGTCCCCACATCCAGTGCTTGGCTGAGAGTGGGTTGCATTTTACCTTCCCGCCCTGACCCCCTCCTCAGTCTTCCTATCCAGCTAAATTAGGAACAGTGCAGTGCTGGGGTTTGGTTTTTGTTTGTTTGCTTTTTGAATGCCAACTTCAAACAGGGTTTATGCTGTTTTTTTAAGCACAAAATCAGAACATTTGCTTAAACAAGTGCTCTTTTTTTTTTTTTTTTTTTTTTTTTATAGCACATACTTCTTCTAAAAAGCTCGGAGTCAAATTAAGAGCCCATTAAGCATGTGTGCTGTTCTCATCTGCATCAGCCTCTCTACGGGTCACCTCCTGGCAGCCCTCAGCTGGGGCTGTTGCCTCTGTTTCGGACACTTTCTCTGAAGGGGCATTGCACTCTCCTGGAGAAGGTCCGGCCTGAGGAGGAGACTCAGGAGAAGGGCCCTGCCTGTCGGAGCCAGGAGTGAGAGAAACGGGGAGAGGCTGACTCCTAGGCCCCATCACTCCACATCACACACCCTTCTGAGAACCTCTCTATTAACTGGCTGGACCAAACACTTCTGTTCTGCACCACCAGCCAGGCACCTGTTTAGCTGTTTCTCAACATGATGAAAGGCAACAGACAAGAAAAAACAGTCTTTCCCTATTGCAGAGTACCGAGCTGCCAAACTTTCTATCCCAAAGAAGGGGCAGCATGAGTCCCTCCTCACTCTTCCTTCTGAGCCTTTAAAAAGCTCTAGTCTCCTTAAAACGTGCTTAGATATGGAGGCTGAGCAACAGAAGGGGGGTCCATTTTAAACAGAGATGCATCACCTGTACCTTATGTTGACATCCACTGTTAATTTATGGAGGAGCCACTAACTGATGTGTGGCAGGGGCTAGAAAGAATGTGTCCCTCCTTGACATCTTCTCCAAGGAGGAAACCAACCGTCCAGTCTCCAGCCGTAGTGTCCTTGGTCTCGGATGCACCTTCCACATGGAGAGCTGGCCTCATTGTTTTGTAAAGATAGATGGTGCGGGGTGATGGCAGTGTTTCAATAGTGCGACCTCGGGGCTTCACCACATTCCAGCCCCACAGATAGATCAGGAAGCTCTGTTCAAAAATACCTCCCTACATAAGCTATCAATATGAATTCACTTAACAGCATATTTTTAAAGTGCCAGTTAGGATGATTAAACATCATTTATTCTTAACTGAACATAGAGTACATTTGTTAGCCTGCCTTCCCTCTAGACCAGGCAACAGAGGAATACAAGTTTCAATAGTGGGAGGGGGGGCTGATTTGGAAACATGGAGCAACACAGAGGGGGCAGGCCTTGGTGGGCAACTAAAAGACAGCCCTGGGTTCCTGGGGAATAGAGAAGTGGGAGGTTCCAGAAAATTGGGGGAAGGGCAAGAAAGACACAGGAAGAATGTCTTAGTCCGTTTTGGGCTGCCCATAACAAATTACCAGACTGGGTGGCTTAAATAATAAGCATTTATTTCTCACAGTTCTGGAGGCTGGGAAGTCCAAGATCAAGTCACCAACAGATTCAGTGTCTGATGAGAGCCCATTCCCAGGCTCATAGATGGCATCTTCTTGCTGTGAGAGCTTCCTAGGTCTCCCTTCTCTTGTAAGAGCACTAATTCCATCATGAGGGCCCCACGCTCAGGACCTGATCACTTCCCAAAGGCTCCGCCTCCAAATACTATCACATCAGGGCTTAGGATTTCGGGCTTCCTAAGATTTCAAGATATGAATTTGGAGAGGACACAGACATGCAGTCCATAATAAAGAGAGATCTTCAAAGATATACTTTGCCTACTTTATAGTTTTGCCCGGGGCCATGATGCTGTCACATGCCATTGAAGATCGCTGAGAAGTGGCATCTTGTGAATTGGCAAGATTCAGGGAATTTGGTGCAATAAAAATCACAGGGCATTTTCCACTGCAATACTTTCCCAAGAAGTTGATCTTCCAATCTACTGTATGCTAGTAAAAGATCTCAGGAACACAAAATGCCAATTTAGTTAAAAAAAATTGGAGCCAATGCTCTATTTCTGATGACAACGGATCTTGGATACGTGACACCAAAGCCACACTCCCAGAGGTAATGGCAGCCCCCAATTAACATGACAGCAGAGGCTCTCAGCACTTGCTAATATCATCCCTGTGAAGACTGTAGATTCTTAAGTTCATTTTAAGACTCACTCGTTCCTAATTTAGTTTTCTACTTGAAGAAATGCTATCTGAATGCCAGAAGAAGATCATGACCTTCTATTTTGAAACTCTATCTTGCAATAGAATGTTACTTGTTTATGGAATTCCAATTTCAAATTGAGTTATTTTTGACAGTGTGCTGCATGTCGTGTCAAAATACAGGGCCACAGTGAAGAATGTCTTAATTTAATTTTCTTTTATGTGTTAATTCTGTAATTGCTTCCCAACCACACAGCTCAGTAGAGCAAGGGACATGAAGTACTTGCTGGGGTGCTGGCAGGGAAGGACATTTTGTAAGCATTTTTAGGCACTGATGGGCATACATGGAACATTTTATGGCCAACAGGTTATTTAAGACTGTGCAATTAAAAAGTAATTAGCATAACTAACATACTGAAGGTTTTAGCTCTCTGACAACTGCAAAAAAACATAAATGGGATACTCTAAGATAAAAAACGAATGCACAATTATGTGAATTTTTTTTCTTTTTAAAAATATCTGTGTATCAGAAAATTTCTAGCAGGGTTTGCAGCCAACACAATGCTCCTTGGTTATTTTGTGCTTCAGAATCATGGTACTTAAACCTTTCTTCACTTACCTCTCACCAGTTACTCTTAGAGGCACACTGGGATGAGGGGGCTGGCAGTGAGATGGCATGAAGAAATGCTAGAGAGAAAAAAATGAAATTATGTTAAACCGGTGAGAGGGAGGTGGGGATGAGGGGCCCTGCAGTGTACGAAAGAGGCTGAGCTCCAGAGTCTGACAGCCTTACATTTTAGTCCTAGCTCTGCCACCTGCGCTGCATAAAGCCTTTACACTGAGTACCATTTCCGCCCCCCCGTAAGATGATAATGATAACCACAGCACCCACTCATAATTCTACATGGTGGGTATAGCTAGTAAGGTGTTGTCATCCATGGGGCCCTGCATCAAGCCAGGCATCCAAGACCTGAATAATGCAGAGTGGTTGTCTCCCTCATACCACCTCTACACCTCAGCCTCCACAGAGTCTTTAAGAGAGAGCACCTTGAACTGCTGGTGAGGATGCAAACTGGTGCAAAACAGTATGGAGTTTCCTCAAAAAATTAAAAAATAGAACTACCATATGATCCACTAATTCCACTACTGGGTATTTAGCCAAAGAAAACAAAACACTAACTCAAAGGGATATATGCACCCCTATGTTTATAGCAGCATTATTTACAATAGCCAAGATAAGGAAGCAACCTAAGCGTCCATCAATAGATGAATGGATAAGGAAGATGTGTGTGTGTGTAGACACACACACACACACACAATCTACAATGGAATGTTGTTACACAGCCATAAAAAGGATGAGATCTTGTCATTTGCAACAACACAGATGGACCTAGAGGGTATTATGCTAAGTGAAGTAAGATCAAAAAGGACAAATACCATAGGATTTCACTCATATGGAACTTAAAAAAATAAATGAATAAACAAAAAGCAGAATCAGACTTATAAATACAGAGAACAAACTGAGGGTTACCAGAGGGAAGGGGATGGGAGGATGGCAAAACAGGCGAAGGGGAGTGGGAGATACAGGCTTCCAGTTACTAGGTTATGGGAATAAAATGTGCATCATAGGGAATGTAGTCAGTGACACTGTCGTTGTATGGTGACAGATGGTAGCTATGCTTGTGGGGAGCCTAGCAGAACATATAGAGAAGTTGAACCACTGTATTGTACACCTGAAACTAATGTAACATTAAGTGTCAACTATCCTTTAAAAAATGTTTTAAAGAGAGAGCGCCTTGATGCTTCAACCTGCCCACTTTCTTCTATACTTGCCTTTGATCCAGGGCAATGGCGGGTGGGGGGGGCACAGGAAGTGAGCAGCAAGATGGGGAAGGTTTTAGAGAGCTCCTTGGGACAGTTTCTTCCAGCATGCAGAATGTGGCAGGTGATGCTTTCCAGACAGAATTAGCAGGAGGTAGCCCTGCCTATCTATAGGTGTATATGGAGAATGAAAACCATAAAATGCTTAGTAACTACTATGTTTTTAAAAAGCGTGTCTGCCACCCAGAGTGCTTCTGCTCACAGCACCTGGTGAGAACCACTGCTGCAGGATATGACATTAGGTTGTTTTTAATTAAATGAAAACATTCCTTCCAGACCTGGTGTATATTTGCCCACAGATCGTGTGTTGGATCACTCTGAATGTTGCTGGTCTAGAACATTCTAGAAAAAGGGGAAGGCAGCTGATTCCCAAGTCATTTGCCTTAATTCTAAAATATGCTGGTTTGCAAAGGAAAACAATTGTCATTTATTTCATTTATTCCAGAACATAATTGCTGAGCATGAAATTCGTAATATCTCCTGTGCTGCCCAGGACCCGGAAGACCTCTCAACATTTGCTTATATCACAAAAGATTTGAAGTCCAATCACCACTACTGTCACGTGTTTACTGCCTTTGATGTGGTGAGTACTGTCTTTGGACAGATAAAGTAGTTCCCCAAATGTACCTGCAGTTTGTTGAAAACTCAACTTGCAGTTAAGATACTTGGCTTGTTTATCAAGTGTTAAGGTATGCCTAATGTGTAGGATATTTTGCAGACTCCGTTTTTCTGAGCTTTATCTACATTGTCACTCATCCATTAAATTTAGAACTCCGCTTCTACTTGGTATCCAAACTGCTATTGCTCAACTACTAACTTCACTTTTCAGATTTGACAAATCCCTTTCTTTCTTTGGTACCAAAGTATAGTAATGCCTGTTGGTTTCTCTGGTGGCCATTTCTAAATAGTAGGGCATAGTCGTCTAGGTTTGTTGGGAAGAAAAATTTCAGTGCCTCATACATTATTTGTGGCCTTCTGTATTGAAAAGTAGTCAAACAAATTAGATACCTACAGATAATAATTGGGAACACCAAGGTTTGATCTATTTGCTTATTCAGAAGTTAGTCTTATAATGACATACTTATATTACACCACTTATGGTCCTGTTTGTCATTAGTCTAAATATTAGCTCTTTATTACAGACTTGAGAAATGAAAGCAATTCTAGAGAACAAGTGTTCCTTGAAGATAGATAGGTAGATACCCTCAATGTGGTACAAATTCTTGAGCATATCTCTAATACAGTACATTGGGCATTCTGTGTTTGAAGCAGACAGAACAGATATGGCTGCAACCATGAAATAATTTGTAATCAGAAGAATTATTAAAATGTCACTTTAATTTGACAGTACTGCTCTGTCCAGTGTGTTTGAAATATACATATTTAAAGAATTACACAGTAAGTGCAATATAATGTATTCTTGGAAGGCCAGCCCACAGTTCAGTGTCATGGGTGAAACTTCTTGGAGCAGTCTTTGTCAGCTCTGGCTAACACCCAAGGACCAAAGACTCCCATAGTCCAAAATACACATCATTCTACGGTACATTAGGCTCATGCCCAGAGCATTTGCATCATGCTACAGGTGGCTCATCTCTTTCAGTTTTTGGAGAATAAAAACAGGAAAGAACAATCATGTGCCTTTAAAAAAATCCCTTCTCTTTTGGGAGGTATGTGGAAAATAATATAAAAGTGGTATGTGGTAACAGTAAAAACTACAAAGCAAAGCCCTCGAAGGCTGCTCCGAATATCTGGTTGTATCTGTTTGCATGAGATCAATGGTGCTGATTAAAGTCATTTCAGCGTTAGGTTTCTGGTGCCTTACACATAACTCACCATTCTTGTGAAATGCCGTTGTTTCTGTAAAAAAAATTCCATTCTCTCCACACGCATTTTGGTTTGCGCAAAGCACTTTGTACTGAGGCAGTTGGATTAGTGTTATAGAGAGAACAGGCAGATGAGAGTTCACACCCCAGCTCTGCTTCCTGCGCCCTGGTCTTAAGACAAGTTGCAGGACTTTTCTGAGTCTTGACTTCCTTTGTCTATAAACCAGGTACAGGGATGTGTGCCTCACGGGTTTTCAGCAGGATTGAAATGAAGGGACATGTGGCGAATGCCTCACCAGTAACAGGTGTTCCATGTTAGCTCCTTTCCCACCTCTTCCCTCCCCTTGCCTACCGACATCACAGTTGACAGCCTGGTCCCCTTCCTGCTAAAAGACATAAAATAGATCTGTCACAGTGTGTTTATGATCCAGAGTTTTCCCACTGCTCTTGTAAAAGAACTGAAAAAAATATATATAGAAGCAATAAATAAATAAATAAATAAAATAGAAACAAGAGAAAGAAAATATTGACTCTGCAGGTCTTAGAATGGTATATTGCCTCTGTACCGTGTTTGCACGGAATGTCAGCATTAATATTGTGGTCGCCTTCAGGATGAATTCCAGCCTTTCATTGACTACTGCAGGCTTTCTTTCTAAATTGGTTTTTAAAGTAATATATAATTGGCCTTTATGATCATACCCCAAACATTGTCCTGTATTCAAACTAAAAATGATTCCTATGGGCCATTGGCCCCCTCGAGTTTTGAGCAATGTGTGTGTGATGCCAGAATACTGAGGCAAAATGGGGGGGGGGGGTAGAAATAGTCAACTATTTAGTTTTAGGATCAACATGATGTCCCTGATACATTTGGAAGTGTGTAGAGAATTGCCTCATCTTTTATCTTTTCACCCAGATGTTTGATTTACCGTAGCCTTCACAGGCCTGGTATAAGCTCCAAAGGATTTTCATCATATACCACAAATCCACCATTTTAATCCTCTCTAGGTGAACACAGTTTGTCTGACTTCAAAAATAGTAACAAAGGCCACCAGCCTTGACCTGGGCCTTTGAGCAATTTTGAGATGCAACAAGCTTTGCTTACACACACACACACACACACACACACACACACAGCCTTTTTGAGCATGAATTTTGTATCTTTATATAGGGCAGTTCAAGATTCAGTCCAGTCTTGAAGCCTTAAAATTTTTTTGATATGAGTCATTCTCCTAGGCTGCCCAAATGGTTAAAAAAAAAAAAAAAAGGAAAGAAGAAATAAGAATGCCTTAAGTATACATTTTATCTTTTAGCTGATCTGTATGCATACATATACATTTTTTATTGCAAAGTTATTGCTGCTTTGACCCTGTAAAGCTTTTACAGTTCAAAAAAACGTTTTTATGAATATCTACTATCATTGAGAAAAGTCAATGATGTCTAGAACACTTCCAGGTTATGGGGAGTCAGGTTTGAAATTCAGAGTAGTTTCCCATAGAAATCCTGTGGTCTGGGGAGGGAGACCCAAGTCCCCCCCACAAATCTACCATGTGAGTTTAACAGTTCACTTACTAAGGGACGTTGCTGAGCCTTTCATATGCTCAGATGCCGAGAGGGGGTGGAGTGTGCCATGTCTCCCAAGTTCGTCTGGCTGTTGAGCCCTTTTCGGAGAGCACCTTGCAGGGGTGGCATTCTACAGAACATACGTTAGGAAATGTTATACTTTAGGATCTCTAAGCCTGTTTCCATTACTTAGGATCTATGCTAAATTCAGCTTGTGATAGTTTCAGTTTCAGATGACAGGTAGATGAAAATAAAAAGACTATGGCAAAAGCAGAATCAGGGGGCAGGTTCCCATGAAAAAAGCTAATATGTACCTACTGGCAAGCACCTGACCTCCTTGCATTCTAGACTCACTGTCGTGACAGCAAGAACCCATCTCATCCACTGCAGAACAGAAGGCTTCCCAAACCCCACCTTCCAGGCAGTGAAAACTTAGGGAGGAGGGAACAGCAGGGTAGAAAAGAAGGATATGTCATGATCTCAGGTGGCCGAAGGGGACTATTATGTGGCTAGAATTGCCAAGGCACCAGATTTCAAAGCTGCAGTGATCATCCTTAGAAGGACACCAGGAGTAAGAAACAGATATAACCAAGGTAACTTGGAAACTGTCACCTTCTATACACTGTTCACTCAATTTAGATTTCTAATAGAATGAGATAGGTAGGTCAGAAAGATTTTAATGCATGCTCTGTGGGACTAACAGATTTAATGCAAAAATCTAGGAAGGACCTCATTCAGTAGTTTTAAAATATGAATTTTTTTAAATAGCATTAAAAGCCATGACTGTCGCTAGACCTTTGCTAATTCTCATTTCTCTTTAAAGAATATGTTTGCAGTCTTTGATATTTTTAACATGCTCATTTTTCTCTAATGTGCAACTCCCAAATTCTGTAATCTTCAGTGTGCAGCACGTGGTATGGCTCAGACGGGCTCAGGAATATGCAGGGAATGTTGAAGTCATGCTGCTGGTGGGTGGTGGGTGTGGGAGACGAAGCTCCCTGTTTCCTGTGCTTTCTTGGCTGAATGTGGGCCATGAAAGGAACTAAACTGGAGAAGCAGAAATGACGAAATGCAGGCAGACATGTTTGGTGGACTGTGTGACAGCAGCTGATAGTACTCTGCCATCAGGATGTACCAGCAAGCCAAAGCAGAGACGGAAAAGAACAGCAGAGTCAACCACACTGTCCTGACCACTGAAACCTACACCAGCTTCTGACTTGGCCTCTGCTACCAGTTTCTTTCTCGGTTTTCTCATCTGTTTAATGAATTTAAAATTCCTGAGCACCCCCCTCCTTTTTTTTTTTCCAGTTTTAGTGAGATATAATTAGCAGATGACATTGTATTCGTTTTAGGTACACAACGTAATGATTTATGTGTATATTGTGAAGTGGTCACTACAGTAGCTTTAGTTAATATCCATCAACCTCACAGTTAAACAGTTTTTCCCCTTGTGATGAGAACTTTAAGATCTACTCTCTTAGCAACTTTCAAATACACAATGTGGTATTATGAACTGTAGTCACTGTGCCACACATGACATCCCCAGAACTTGTAACTGCAAGTTTGTGCCTTTTGACCCCCTTCACCCATCCTGCTCATGTGCAAACTGTGAGAATATATATGCAGGGTAGCTCGAAGTCCCTGACGAGAAGTATTTATGACCGATGCTGCCAAGGTTGTCCGACAAAGTGGGAACTTGGTGCAGAAAACAGTTGCTATTGTTGTTGATGGTAGCCGGCCTCTGACAACTAAATTAATACTCTACGTGCAGCTGGGTGGTAGCTTTCGTCCTCTTTCTCATTTCCTCCACCTGAAAGTGGCCCTTGATCTCTTTGATTCTGAGACTGTGAAAGGGCATGACAATGGAAGAAAATGTTAAAGTGCATAGAGCCCGGAGGACAGATCTGTGTCACTTCCCTTGGCTTGTTTGCCATATGTAATAGCACCCGGCAGCAAAACCCAAGCTGTTCCCTGGCCCCTGAAATGCCTCAGCAAGTCAGTGTCAGGAGGGATTCTGCTCCCAAGAGCAGCGAGGGGCTCTAATTGAATAAAAAAAAAAGCAGCATTGGCAGCCCGGCGGTTCTTACACACCACCACCTGTTCCCTCACCGAAAACAGGAATAAATTAACACTGTCAGGGTGCATTTATCTATATCTTTCAACTCCACTGGCATAAATCATTGAGAATTAACCAAGTCACAAAGTCAAAGGTGGGTGGATATTCAAGGAATATTACTTTTTTTTTCTCTCATCCCTATTTTTTGTAGGTGAGGGAGGGATGGATGTTATTAGTGCCTTAACTCAATCCCAGTTTTTGTGAAATTAAAACAAAAGGCATTCTGGCCTATTTTTTTTTCACAGATTGTCTGGCAGCATTTATACATGTGTTCATATAATATAGCCTCCTTCTGAATGACTAAAAATCACATGTCATGTTTAGAGGTGTGGCCTTTAGAATCAGGTCAGCACCTCTTAGCTTTATAGTTTGGCCAAGAACTAATCCTCAGTTTCCTCATCTGTAAAACAGAGATGAACAACAGTACCCAGAACCTACAGCTATTCTAAGAATTAAACGAGATACTGCGCATCCATTTCCAACCCAGGGTGTTCAGTCATTCTCAGCTGCTGAGGACAGGAGATGGGTAGTAGCAGTTGTTACAATAGTTGTGGTGGTTGTATTCTTTCTTGTCGTCAGAACCTGTATGAGGATTTATGTCCCAGGTTTTCGTATACAGCGTGTGTTTGCTGCAGCAACATTCTACACTTGGAGGAAAAAAGTCAACGGCCATTTAAATACATTTATTGAGTGCCCACTATGAGTCAGGCACAGGTCCCTGCTCTCCAGGAGCTCTTCGTTCAGTAGAAGAAGGACGGACATAACAAATAGTTGCAATAAAACCCCATCCATGCTATCCTGGAGCTGAGCCAGCACCTAGCAGGGCTGGGGCTGCCCCCAGAGGAGGCGTGCTCCCTGTTCCGGTATGAACATGTGATAAGTTTGGAGGTGTGACAACTCATTAAATCACTTTGCAATGGTGAGCTCAGGGCATTAGATGCACATCTTCGATAAGCAAGGAAAAAGTCATTTGTATTTACTGTGTTTATTAAGCCAAGGAAATTGACTTTTTCATTTGAGAAAGATTTTCAATGAGAAGGTTTAAAGTAAAAAGGGTTTTGAATTTGGTAAGTGCCCCTTTTCAAAGGCATAACAAGTTAGTGACAGGGGTACTGTAGCTTCCACTAGGAGCTTTGATTTTTGAAGAGTGGAGAGAGGTTGAAACCTAGCAAATCTCTCTTTTGACACCCTTTCTCCAAATCCCTGCCAAGTAACGGGAAAAAGACCAGCTGTGTTTCCCTTCTGCCCTGGCAAGCCAGTCCTCCAGCATGGCTGCCCGAGGCCTGCTATCCAGCCAACTTGGTCTGTGGTTCCATGTGGACAGGTGACCATGGGGCATGGGGGCATGATCTCCATGGTGGACCTGGAATGCTACAAGAAAGCAAGTCCTGACTTAGGGAGGAGGGACCAACCTCCTTGTTAGGGCTTTACTAAGCCAGTGCACACTCATGTACTCAGGGTGAGGCATGAAGTTAAACTTTAGCAGGTAATGGTGGAATGCTCTGCCACCTTTAAAAATCTGATTTTTGAAGAATATTTAGCAGCAGGAAAAAGCCATTCATGATTTAATGTTGCATGAAAAAGCAACTTATGAAACCACACATCAAGTATGATTTTAATTTTGTTTTAAATTCACATACATAAATATTCATATCAAAGTATTTGTGTATATATATGAATGTAAAAAGAAAATAAACCAAAATGCAGTATTGGCTCTATTCCAGCAGTAGAATTTTACAGGTGATTTTCTATTTTCTTTATATATTTTCAAAATTGTCTACATGTACCCCTGTTATAGTTAGGGGAAAATATTAATTTCATGATTCTTTTAGTGAGCTGAAATCAGCCCTAAAGAGGCTATTGGCACATTGACCAGTCGACATGTTAGCCGTGGACCAGATGCCTAATATAAGACCTGTGATGGGCAGTATTTATTTCTACAAATATAATCTATCAAGATTAATTTCTGACTTGTACTTGAGAGAACTAACTATAGGTAAAGTTTAGGAGATGTCAATGAATTCTGTGAATATGCCCAGAATATTCTCAGTTATTTTTGCCTCAAGACGTGGGTGAAGCAACTTGTAGATGAAGCTTACCCAAGGCCTTAAAAAACAAGAAGTACAAGCAAAATACAGCCAAAAGAGAAATGTGGCTTCTTTCTGGAGACCCCACTGAGGACCCAGATTGAAAACCACTTTCCTTTGTCTTCAGGACCCGTGGCATTGCCTGCACTTCTGTGGCATCTGTAGACACCACAGGTCTACCTGCGGCAGAGAAGAGAGATGGCAAGAATTGGCTCTGGCCATCCGTATTCACCCTTATCTAACCCTTAAGTGCAAGTCCTCTGATCTTAGGGACCTACCAGGCAGCTTCCTTTTTTCAGTTCTTCCGACAAACATTTTTTGAGCACCTAATGTACCCTAAGCCCTAAAGACACAAAGTCAGATGAAACTAGAGCCCTCAAGGAGCTCCATCAACTGAGAAGGTTGAACCTATGAAGAGAAGACACTTGTAAATACCACGCAGTAAGTAGAGCCGTGTCAAGGGGCTGCAGGGCTGCCTGAGGAGGGCCACCTGGCTTAACCTGGGGGTCAGGAAAAGGGACTAAGAGAGGACTCCTAGAAGATAGAATGCCCCAGGTGAATCTTCAAGGATGAGCGGTAACTCACCAGCCAGAGGTGAGAGATGGGGAAAGATGTTCTGCCAAAAGCAAAAGCCATTTTATAAGAGACAAAAGATTTGGCCATTTGGAATCGTTTCTGGGGTGACTGTTGCCATGAGGACATCCTCTTAGATGAAGGCCAGCCCCTTGGTCACTGCGTCTCTAAGCACTGGCTGGCAGATTGTCGAGCCCTGCAGTCTGGCCTTTGCACAATATGCTGCGATTTAACATGCTGTCAACTATATGTACATCTCTAGACTGAATCCATAGTTGGCTAGGTAAGACACATCAGCTTCTAACCATACAATCCTGGATCTCCCAGGGTAGAAAGGGACCTCACAGTCACCTGGACCAGTCCCCATCCCCAGTGCCATCTCAGTGTCAGTGATGGCTTCCATAGGTAGGCAGCCCATGGCAGAGCTGGCCCATTCAGGTGATCTAGGCATGGTGGTGATTCAGCAACGCTGGTGTAGCAAACTTGAGGCTCCTCAGAATGCCCTTGGCTCTTCCTCTCTGTCCAGGGCTTCCAGGCACAGACACAACACATCCCTTGAATGTCTGTGTTTGCATCCTCTTCAGGTGTGGGTGGCCTCTGCTGAGCCCCAGAGGCCAAAGAATAGCCAAGTAAGGGCCTGTAGTTTTCTGGGGCTATGGAACTAACATGTTCCTTCAGTGGCAGTTACTGAAACGTGGTGGTGGTTTTTTAATGCTAATGGAAAGTGCCAGTACGTAGGTCAGAATGGTCTACTTGGAAACAGCATCTTCCCAGCCTGGGCCAAAAGGGCCCTCTCTCCCCATGGCGCCCCATCCCCTATAGGCTTGCTCACTTATTGTCATGTTCAGCAGGTGAGGAGAAGGCCTCATCTGATGTACCTTATCAGCCATTTTGGCAGTAACAGGTTGACAAAGTGAGCTCTCAAACAAATGTTTATGTGAAGAAATGGACACCACTTATACCTCTTTCCATAAAGGATTTAAGGCAACCTCCATAAATAGGTATGCTAGATCTGAAAATATAGGTACACACAGATCTGAACTAGGGAAAATACCTACTAAAAGGAAGATCAACGCCAAGGGAAAAGTTTTAACGTTGATATGCAGACCACAGAGTTGTACATAGTTATTAGAGCTGAGCTACAGATTTGGCTCTGAGCTTCCTGGAGGTCAAGGGAAGTAGGGAAATACATGCTTCTTTGAAAGAAGGGTAGAACGCATCCTCTCAGAAAACAAAACTTCAATGAGACTGAAGTCTGAAAGAACTCTTTGTCCTGGGTCTCTATGACAGAATATTGTGCGATAGTATCTTACTAACATTCATGCAGTGAATCTCCCAAACACAAGATGCTTCCTTCGAGGTGCCCTCAGTGAAAGCAGAACACCAGAAGACTCATGAAAGCAGTAAGGCAGGAAGTCCAGGGCACAAAATACTGGCTCCTCTGAGGTCAGATCTGGGTTTGAATCCTGGCTCTGCCCCTCACTAGCAGTTTGAACTTGGCCAAGTTAATCAATCTCACTAATCCTGAGCTTCTCACACATAAAATTGGGGGTGACAGCTCTCCCTTTAGCAGGTAGTTGTGAGGGTTAGATTATCTACATCAGGCACTTAGCAGGTCCCTGGGATGGAGTGAGCAGGTCACGTGGTAGTTGCTGCCAGCATTGCTTTATTGTCCCTGTGAGACAAAACAGAGTATGGTTCGGATTCACAGGTGGTCCGGCTTGGTGCAGGCATAAAACCTAGCACAACTGCAAGAGCGGGCTGAGTGCATGTCTGTAAGCTAATGTCCACACACAACAGTTTTCCGCTGAGCTTGACAGAAATTGGACAGCAGAAGGTTCTACTCTGTACTGAGGGTAGAGGTCTTGGGGCTCTAGGTTAAAGAAAGAGCTAAGCATTCTAAAATTCAACTGAGCAGATGTTAGAATTGACATCCAGTGTGAAAACTGAAGAGCCTAAAAGAGATTCTTGGCCAAATGGATGGCCAGCCCCTCTGGTACATGGAGGTGAGCCAGAGTAACGCCTGCAAATAGGGCCTGGGTTTTGCTTGGAACCGTTTCCAGCCCTCTCTGCCAAAGAATGAAAGGGCACCTAGAACCCCAAGGTAATGGGTAAAGAATAAGCTGTTTTTGAGCTAGAATATTTTCTCTTGTTTTTAATTATCAAAATGGAAAAGCTTATTTTTATGACTGTAAAATTATTCATCTTCATTTGAATAAAGTTCAAAACATACAAAGAAATATAAAGAGAAAAATTATCCACAATCTCAACACTCTGATAACCATTAGTAACATTTTAATATATATCCCTGTTTTCTATGCACGTAGACAGATACCACCTATGTTTGTATTTATCCATATATTTTTACTTAGTCTTTTAACCAGTTTTTAAAAATGACTCAGTTTTCATTTTAATTGGCTGCACTGTGTGAATCTATGTAGTGTACTTAATTAGTCCTCTATGAAAAATTTTAAACAGGATAATGAATATTCTTGCAAATATGCCACTGAACCCTTCAGCCTAAAAAATGTTCAAGCCCCCATTTTATAAAAAATGCTTTTTTTTTTTTTATTCGAAAAATGAAAGAATGCTTTTGTTTCCAGTCCCATCCTGGGCCACCTCCATAGTTGTCCCTCCAGGCCCAGCAGTGGCTCTTGAGGATGCAGATAAAGCTGGTTGCTAGGACAGAATCAAAAGGCACCCCCAGAACAGGGGGTAGAATCCCAGACTGGATAGACACAGGAGGACACAGTGGACTCCCAGGGGCAAGCAAAGTCAAGAACTGTGCTCTCCCCGAATTTGTTTGGAGGTTTCCAACAAGGAAGGAAGAAGGAAACTCCTCACAGGAGTGATGGGATACAGGCTGGGGCTACCATCACTGGGATAGTCATTGTAGATTCCACCTGCCTATGTTCTGTACCCGTGGTAAGAGCTTATTTACTATACAGTGTGCTTCAACATTTCTAAGTTTTATGAGCTGGTTCTTCCTTTACAAGCTGACGATTCAACATATTCACTTCTTCCTTTATTATAATGATAATTACCAGGTTTTGGAAATGCTAAGTATTAATTTTTCAAATAAAACACGAAAGTATAAAGCAGGAGAAAAATCATAAAAGAATCCTAGTGATACATCAGTTAATATAAATATCTGAGTGACCAGAATTTTTCCTAGAGGACAGATTGCCCACATCTATGCTGTGGTTTCCTAACACCAAACTGATGAATGTGCTGGGTATAGCCTCAGTGACTTAAGAGGCAGAAGGACAAGGAGGGACATTTCTTTGTGTCTCCATGAGCTTCCCCTCCCCCACATCATTCAGTGAGCACTTCCTGGACACTTGCCATAGGTCAGGCACCAGCCAGGCATTAGGGACCCTGCCCAACACATGGAAGTAGCTCAGTAAGTAGCCAACGTGGTCAACTGCCTTGAGCTCATAGTAAATGCAAGCTTGCCTACACATCTCCAGTTTGCATAAGAAAAACAAGTTTGTGTCTCTTGATTACTATTAAGATCTCTCCTTAAAATATGATGGCTCTGCAAATTCCTCTAATGTAGCAATTCTTAATTCGCAGAACAGAATTCCTAGGGGAGAAGGGAAGGACTTTAGAGATGGTGATGGTCCCCCTGGGGCAGTTGTCCCCATTGACTTGGGATTCCCTGCCTTCATCCTAAAGAGCCTCTGCTGGAAAGGGAGTGTTGCCTGGCATCCCTCATCATGGAAGGGGCACATCCACTGGTTGAGAATCCTTGTGATGATGGATCATGTTAAATCACGAAGGACACCCTTTGCCTGGAGGCTGAGACCCAAGCAAATTGTGTACCTTTAGGTACCCTCACCCCAGCCAAGATGCACTTACCACCGAGTAGCTTCTGTATTTAATGTTTTTAAGCTTTTTTTTTTTTTAACAGTTTGCAGAAGTCATTTATCTTAACTATAGTTCTAAGGTTAGTGGTCAAGAGCAGGGCCTACCAACACCTGGATTCAAATCCTAGCTCTGCTGTGCTGGCTTCATGACCAAGTTATTTAACCATTCTGAGCTGAATTCTCTCACATGTGAAATAGGAATAATAGCCCCACTGTTATAACCCCTACGGGGTTGTTGTTAGGATTCAATGAGAGAGTCCATGTGAAGCATGTCCTGTGGTACATGGCACACAGAAAATAATGTTGGCTGAAATTGTCATTGGTTAAGTATAATCGAGAATCATGAGTGATTCTCGAAACAATCCAGTGAAGTCACTACTGCATGGTATTATCCCCATTTTTAAATTAAGAAAAATGAGGCTCAGAGCATGCTGTCCCCAGTCATCATCCCCCACGCCTGTACCAAACATGCACGCACACACACAGGCTACCCGCTTTCACTGGTGGTCTTTGTAAGGTAGAAAATGCTCAAGATCAATTGCCATAATAAATGTGATTCTAGAAAGAGACTCATGCTGGAAGAGCCAAGGCAGGTTATTTTCCAATAAGCCAGGAGGGGCAGAAAGAGCCACAGTCAGAGACAGGCCAGGTTAACGTAGTGAACGTAAAGCTAAAGGGGTTTGAATTTATGCTCAAGGGAGGCGATGACTAGAGATGAGAACATGGTTGTGCCAACTTAGAAGGACATTCCAGCTCCATGGTTTGGGCTAACGTGTGAAGGGACACCGTAGTGCTTACTGTGATGCTGTGACCAGGATGGGTCACAGGAGGCATCTAGCTTCCCCACAGCCAGGGCTGAGGGTGGGGTGGTTCCAGAAGTGACTCCCCACGACTACATACCTTTCATCCCAGCTCAGAGGCTGGCAGTTCTCTTCCTGCTACCTGAACAAGGAGCCAGCCAGCCTTCTTCAGCATTGAATGGTGTTCCAGTTATCTGTTGCTGCTTAACAAGCCATTCCAAAACTTAGTGACACAGAAGAACATCCATTTCATTATGATTCTGTGAGTGAGGGATTTGGGCAGAATATGGCAGCTCTGCTCTTTTCTGCTCAGCAATACCTGGGGCATCTGCTGAGGTGGCTCAGATGGCTGCTGATGTTGGGACAGCTCTACTAGGGCCGTCTCTCTGGGGTCTTGCGTCCTCCCCGTGTGGTGTCTCCTAGAGACTGAATGTCCAGGATGACTCGCTGTGTACCTGGGATGACTGCAACCGCTGTTTCTTTCCAGGCAGCCTCTGCCGTCTGGCTAGCTTGGACATTTGCGTAGCATGGTGACCTGGGGGTGGTCAAATGTTTACACATGGCTGGCTTCCCTCAGAGTGTTTCAAGAGGCCGGGATGGAAGCTATAAGGCTCCTCACAACCAAATCTCAGAGGTCACAGCATGTCACTTCTGCAATACTCTGCTAATTGGGAAAGTCAGGAAAGCCAATCCAGATTCAAGGAGGTGGAGAAACAGACTCATCCTCTTCATAGAAGGTCATGGCATGGACACAGGGCAGCGGAATGGATGGCAGCCATCTTGGAGACAAGCTACCACATGTGGGTAGGGGTAAGAACATGGGCTTTGAGTCACAAATACTGGTTCACATCACAGCTCTGTAACTTTCTAGTTCTGTGATGTCAGGTAAGTTACTTAGCCTCTCTGAGCCTCAATTTCCTCATCTATAAAATAAGGATAAAGATATTTTGCAGATAACTGTGGTAATACTTAAATGAGATAAATCTAGTGCTTGGCATACTCAATTCCTAACACCTGTAAAGTCCTTACTTAATGGTAGCTATGCTACCTACAGTAATAACTCTATATAGTATAACTGTAGTAGTACTGTTTCTCTAGTTTGTCCTTTGCCTATTCATTCATTCATTTAGCATGCATTTACTGAGTGCCTACAGTGTGTCCGGCATACTCTCAGGCACTGACCTCCCCGCAGTTGCAAAGATAATAATACATTGAAAGCAGAGAGTAATTGGGCCTTCAGGTTTTTGAGCAGCATCTCTAGCTCTTCAATGCCAGCCAGCATCACTGGGGTCAGCAAGCCTGGCTCAAAGGAGGAAGCAAGGCTTGTCACCTAAGCCTCTCTGATAGTGCAGTATTAATTTTTGGTCTCATCCTAGTGGAGACTCCTACCCTCACAGTAACTGTCCTCCCATTTAAATAGTGGGACTGTTACTAAGGAGAGGCAAGAGAAACGAATCTTCCTCCCCATCTAGACATGTGTCAGCAGGTCCCACCTGATGAGTGTTCCGCTCACATGGTATGTCAGTAACACAGCACTCAGCATTTAGAAGCCCCATCAGAACCAGCTGCTCCTCATGCCCATGGGCCCTCCCTGGCTTCCAGAATCAATACCTCAAATATTGAGGCAACATAGCCCTCCCTGGCTTCCAGAATCAGTACCTCAAACATTGAGGCGACATAAGAGGTAGGAAAGGTAACCGTGTCCAACTCTACATAATCATAAGAAAAAAAACTCTGTAAAGCATTCTAAAATAAAGCGAGAAGCAAGACATCAAGAAGAACACAAGCTAAACCAGGAGAGGGCATTTGGCACAGTCTGGTCTCAGTGTCTTATTTGAGCAGTTTCCTAACACCAAGAACTAATTAAAAGTGAAAAAGCAGGGCTTCTAACCCGGTACCCTTCAAAACCTTTAGGCTTCCCATAATAGTCATGTGAAAAATCTCACTTGCTCAAATGAGCATCTTCGACTTTCATTTGAAGACACTGGAGCTTTAAGTAAATCTCACTTTCAGGAATTTGTTTTTAGGTTAATGGTAAAGAATTCACGCTCATTAAGCTCCACTGTTCTAGTATCTAAAAGCTGAATATTACAGAATCGCTGAATCTGCCATCTTTCCCTTAGTCCATTTGCCTACCCAGAGCATGAATATCTGCTACATAGCCCTGACGAATGGACATCAACCATCTCCAAAGTCATGCTGAACAAGACCAAGAGCCCATGACTTCATATGGAGACTACAGAAGTCAAAAGCCCCAGTCTGCCTTTCAGAGGTCCCCTATGCACACTAGGAGGCAAAGCTGACGATGACGTGATGCCAAGTGTAGGCAGTCAAAGGGTTCAGCCCTCTTTGTGCAGTGATGGCCGGAGCTATCTGCCAGCCCTCCTCCACTATCATTTGTCTGTGCACTGCTAATTTACTAGTCTGACTCATCCTTGGAGGCAAACACGGGATCAGTGCTCATTGCAGGAAGTGCTCAGTTGGCTGTGCAAGGTTCAGTGTCTTCAACAAGCACACGTCTGTCTTGTGGGGCCATCATTTCTTAACATGTCACTCAAAGAAGACATCTCCTCTGTCAAAACAGATTTCAAGCTCAGGGGCATTTTCCCTCCTTGGGTCTAAGACCACAGTAGTCTGGCATTGATCTGAAGTCTGGTCAGTCCAGAAACCCATGGACCTCTTCCACTTGGGCCTCCAAAGGCCATCCTGTATCTCCTTCACTGTCTTCATCAAGTGGGAACAATGCCAAACAGTTCTCCCCAGAATCGTGGGAATTGAGCTATTCTGTGTGCTTGATTGGGGAGGAAGGGCCGGAGTGAGGGGGCATAGTTGCAAAAGCACCATAAGCAGAATGCCATTTCTGTTCTGAAAAACCATGAATAGACATTCTAGGGACACTGATCAGATTGAAAACTTGAGACAGACCATGCCTGCTCTCTGCTGGTGCAGTGATTTTAAGAAAGCTCTCTGTTGTGACTGATAGATAAGGCATCTACCTCTTTGGTGTGCTGTGACCTCAGGGGCATTGTCCAGACCCTGCCTCGCTGGGGTCAGACAACATCACGTTTTCTCAGTGAGAGAAGACCAGGTGGAGCTGTGCTGGGAAGAGAAGGCAGAAATCAAGGATGCATATCTGGAGAAGAGAAAAGAAAGCTAGAAGTCATCTTGAAGGGAGTGATTGAAGATCCGAAGAAAAGAACCTTTCTCCCATTCACTGCTTGGCATGGCATTTGGGCCTGACAGAATCTCCTGTCTCTTGCTGATTTGATGATAAAATATGGAAGTGGACCCACAGGGAGAGCAAGCGCCTCAAGAAATAGATGGATAATTGGCTCTGTTTGCATGCTGGCTGCTGGAACTGTGAGACACCACACCAGCATGACTAATGCCTCTCCCCTCCGCCTAAATTAGATTTTGATTGTGCTTTAGAGATGTTCACTGAATCACAGATGTTTGAGGTAAAAAGACCCAAACTTCTCAGGAACACCTCCTGTGCAGTGTGTGGGCTCGTCCTCACAAGCACGGCTGAGGCGCTCCCAGAACTCAGATGAAGGACCATAGTAACCCCTTATCTTCCAAGGCCTGGGAGTAGACCAGCTGCCCACCAGGGAGGCTCTGAATGGAATAGGCTCCTGGGGCCAGGGGGTGTGGGTCTGCTCCCCGTAGGGTGAAGTTGGGGGTCGGCTCCTTAGCATGGTCGTAAGCCAGTGCATCGCATTGCTGACTAATGCTTCATGTAGACTCTAAATTGGACCTGGGGTTTCCTGTTCTTCACAGATTTCCACTGACTTACTGCCACACCACGTGGACTAGTTCAGGGTCCTTGCTAGTTCACCTCCCACAGTGTTCCTCAGCTACTCAACTTGGCCAACCTGCAGTATGCCATAGTAAATGCTTTTCTCTTTTCTCTTGCAGAATTTAGCCTATGAAATCATCCTAACACTGGGTCAGGCATTTGAAGTTGCTTACCAACTCGCACTACAAGCAAGAAAAGGGGGGCATTCCTCTACACTTCCAGAAAGCTTTGAAAACAAACCCTCCAAACCCATCCCCAAGCCTCGTGTCAGCATTCGCAAGTCGGTGGTAAGTAGAAACAATACCGATGTTCTGAAAATCTTGAGCTGGAGGGAGAGGAAGCTGTTAAGCAGGTCCCAAGTGATGTGGGGGCCTGCCTTTCTCTGTCTCCTTTGGCCTCCTCCTCCTGGCATGCATCCTTCATCCTCCCAGCCTGATTCCTGCAAAGTCTCGGGGGACCATCTGTCTGAACCTATAGGATCCCAAGAAAATTCCACTTTCTCTGTCACCTGTGGCAGCTCTGTGAGAGGGGTACTGGGTGCCGCCGCTTCCTTGATGAATCTTTCCTGAAGGTTCAGACAAGCCTGGAAACGATGTTCCCTGAGGCTTCACTGCCATCCCACCAGCGGCCAAAACCTCTTGCAAGCCACAGGCCATTGGAGATGTTGGCAGATGTCCACAGCAAGGCATCCCAGGTACTCTGCTAGGGGAAGCTAGCTAGGTGCACAGGCTCTGAGCACGTCTTGGGTCCGAGCAGAGTGGCCCTCTCCCCCTTGGCTGGAGGCTTAGATGCCAGCTTTCGGCAGGCTTTCTCCCAGCAGCTGAGGCTTCCTGCAGAGCGGGGACTCTTCAGATACTGCAGCCCCTCCTTCCTCCTCGTCATCTGCCTTCCTCCAGGAATTTCCTCCCCTTCCCTCCCACGAGTTCTGTAGACGTCCTGTCCTAACAGACTTTCATGACTTCAAAGCGGCCTCCTCTGGTAGTAGCAATATCCAAAAGCTGGAGCGTTCCCAACCAGCCTCCCATCTGGCTTCTGCTCCGGCTGCCGTATGGCATCCTAGGAACTCTGGGGCTCAGGACAGACAGGCACCCCCAGATGCCTTGCTCTCACACCCACATATCTTTCTATCTCTAGCGCTCTCCTCTCCACCATCCCCGGCTTGTGGGGTCATGGAGGAAGTGTACGATCTTTACTGTTTGTCAGGAAGCACCTCTGTTTGTGAGCATGTGGCTTCTTGTCTACAGTCTTCTTTTGGGCCTCTACTCCTGCCACCATTCTTGGCAACTTCCCTCCCTGGGGACAGTCCCTCCAGCATCTGGCCTCCTCTCCTTGACTACTCACTTCCACCCCACTTTAGCCATTTGCTCCCACGCTCATCCCTCATCTCTGAGCATCACCAGTAACTGCATGTCCTCTGAAAATCTTCCTTCAGACACCATGGTCCCTTCACCTCTGCACCTACCCAGCCCCATTGGTTCCCAATCTTGATGCACTCCCACAAATCCAGACTTGTACGTTCAATTGCTTCTTTAATATCTAACAGACATCTGAGATGTAGAACAGAATTCTTTTCATTTTAATTCCAGTATAATTGATATACAGTGTTATATCAGTTTCAGGTATATTATAGAGTGATTCAGCAGTTCTATACTCAGTGCTCATCTAGACAAGTAATCTTAATCCCCTTCACCTATTTCCCCCATCCCCCCACTACTGCCCCTCTGCTATCAGCTCTCTATAGTTAAGAGTCTGGTTTTTTTCTTTGTTCATTTCTTAAATTTCACATATGAGTGAAATGTATGGTATTTGTTTTTCTCTTATTTCACTTAGCTTTATACCCTGTAGATCTATCTGGCAAATGGCGAGATTTCATTTTTTATGGCTGAGTAATATTCCAGTGTGTGTGTGTGTGTGTGTGTGTGTGTGTGTGTGTGTGTATGTGTGTGTACACACACACATTTTTTATTATGTTAGTCACCATTCATTACATCATTACTTTTTGATGTAGTGTTCCATGATTCATTATAACACCCAGTGCTCCGTGCACAATGTGGCCTCTTTAATACCCATCACCAGGCTAACCCATCCCCTCACCCTCCTCCCCTCTAAAACCCTCAGTTTTTTTCTCAGAGTCCATAGTCTCTCATGGTTCTTCTCCCCCTCCGATTTCACCCCCTTCATTTTTCCCTTCCTACTACACACCACTTTTTCTTTATCCATTCATCTATCAGTGGACACTTGGGATTGCTTCCATAATTTGGCTATTATAAATAATGTTGCAATAAACATAGGGGTACATATATCTTTCCAAGTTAATGTTTTCAGATTCTTTGGGTAAATACCCAGTAGTGTGATTTTCGGGTCATATTGTTAGTTCTATTTTTAATTTTTTGAGGAACTTCCATACTGTTTTTCACAGTGGCTGTACCAGTTTGTAATCCCACCTACAGTGCATGAGTGTGCCTTCTTCTCCACATCCTCACCAGCACTTGTTTCTTATGGTTTTGATTTTAGCCATTCTGACAGGTGTGAGGTGGTACCTCACTGTGGTTTCGACTGACATTTCCCTGATGATGAGGATGTTGAGCATCTTTTCATGTGTCTGTTGGCCATTTTGTGTGTCTTTTCTGGAGAAATGTCCTTCATTCTTCTACCCATTTTTAATTGGATTATTGGGGTTTTTTGGTGTTAAATTGTAAAAGTTCTTTATATATTTTGGATACTAACCCTTTATCAGATATGTCATTTGCAAATATCTTTTCCCATTCAGTAGGTTGTCTTTTAATTTTGTTGATTGTTTCCCTTGCTGTGCAGAAGCTTTTTACGTTGATGTCGTCCCAGTAATTTTTTTGCTTTTGTTTCCATTGCCTCAGGAGATGTATCTAGAAAAATGTTGCTCTGGCTGATGTCAGAGACATTACTGCCTGTGCTCTCTTCTAGGATTTTTATGGTTTCAGGTATCACATTTAGGTCCTTAATCCATTTTGAGTTTATTTTTGTGTATGGTATAAGAAAGTGGGCCACTTTCATTCTTTTGCATGTAGCTGTCCAGTTTTCCCAGCAACATTTGTTGAAGAGACTCTTTCCCACTGAATATTCTTGCCTCCTTTACTGAAGATTAATAGATCATATCATGGGTTGATTTCTGGTCTCTCTTCTGTTCCACTGATCTATGTGTCTGTTTTTGTGCCAGTACCATACTGATTTGATTACTACAGCTTTGTAGTGTAACTTGAAATCTGGGATTGTGATACCTCCAGTTTTGTTCTTTTTCAAGATTGCTTTGGCTATTCGGGGTCTTTTGTAGTTCTATACAAATTTTAGGATTGTTTGTTCTAGTTCTGTGAAAAATGTTGTTGGTATTTTGATAGGGATTGCATTAAATCTGTAGATTGCTTTGGGTAGTATGGACATTTTAACAATATTTGTTCTCCCAATCTATGAGCATGGAATATCTTGCCATTTGTTTGTGTCTTCTTCAATTCCTTTCATCAGTGTTTTATAGTTTCAGAGTTTAGATCTTTCACCTACTTGGTTTAAGTTTATTCCTAGGTATTTTATTATTTTTGCTGCAATTGTAAGTGGGATTGTTTTGTTAATTTCTCTTTCTACTACCTCATTATTATTGTATAGGAATGCAGTGGTTTTCTGTATATTGATCTTGTATCATGCGACCTTTCTGAATTTTATCAGTTCTAGTAGTTTTTTGTTGGAGTCTTTAGGGTTCTCTATACACAGTATTATGTCATCTGCAAATAATGAAAGTTTTACTTCTTCCTTACCAATTTGGATACTTTTCACTTCTTTTTCTTGTCTGATTGCCCAGGCTAGCATTTCCAGTACTGTGTTGAATAAAAGTGAGAGTGGACATCCTTGTCTTGTTTCTGACTCAGGGGAACAGCTCTGTTTTTTACTGTTGAATATGATGTTAGCTGTGGGTTTTTCATATGTGGCCTTTATTATGTTGAGGTATTTCCCTCTAAACCTACATTGTTGAGCGTTTTTGTCATGAATGGATATTGCACTTTGTCAAATGCTTTTTCTGCTTCTTTTGAAATGATCATATGATTTTTATCCTTTCTCTTATTGATGTGATGTATCACGTTGATTGATATGCAAATACGAACCACCCTTGTATTCCGGGAATAAATCCCATTTGATCGTGGTGAGTTATTTTTTTTAATGTATTGTTGAATTTGGTTTGCCAGTATTTTGTTGTGGATTTTTGCATGAATGTTCATCAGGGATATTGGCATGAATGTTCATCAGGGATATTTTGCATGAATGTTCATCAGGGATATTCGTAGTGTCTTTATCTGATTTTGATATTAGGGTAATGAGGGCTTCAGAGAATGAATTTGGAAGCTTTCATTCCTCGTCTATTCTTTGGGAAAGTTTGAGAATAGGTATTAACTCTTCTTTAAATGTTCGGTAGAATTCACCTGTGAAGCTGTCTGGTCCTGGACTTTTGTTTGTTGGGAGTTTTTTTGATTACTGATTCAATTTTGTTGCTGGTAATTGGTCTGTTCAAATTTTCTATTTTTTCCTCATTCAGTTTTGGGAGGTTATATGTTTCTAGGAATTTGTCTAATTTCTTCTAGGTTGTCCCACATGTTAGCATATAATTTTTCATAATCTCTGATAATTCTTTTTATTTTTGTGGTGTCAGTTGTTATTTCTCCTCTTTCATTTTTGAGTTTGAGTCCTCTCTTTTTTATTTTTGCTGTGTCTGGCTAGAGGTTTATCAATTGGGTTGATCTTTTCAAAGAACCATCTCCTGATCTGTTGGTTTTTTAATTTTCTATTTCATTTATTTCTGCTCTAATCTTTATTATTTCCTTCTTTCTGCTGGTTTTAGGTTTTGTTTTTTTTCCTATCTCCCTTAGGTGTAAAGTTACATTGTTTGCGATTTTTCTTGCTTCTTGAGGTAGGCCTGTATTGCTATAAACTTCCTCTTAGAATAGCTTTTGGTACATCCCAAAGATTTAGGACCATTGGGTTTTCATTTTCATTTGTCTCCATGTATTTTTTTCTTTCCTCTTTGATTTCTTGGTTGACCCATTCATTGTTTAGTATGTTACTTAACCTCCGTGTATTTGTGTTCTTTCCAGACTTTTTTCTTGTGGCTGGTTTCTAGTTTCATAGTGTTGTGGTCAAAAAAGATGCATGGTATGACTTCAGTATTTTTGAATTTGTTGAGACTTATTTTGTGGCCTAACATGATCTATTTTGGAGAATCATCCATGTGCACTTGAAAAGAATGTGTATTTTATTTTAAGATGGAATATTCTGATTATATCTGTTAAATCCATCTGGTCCAGTGTGTCATTCAAAGCAACTGTTTCTTGACTGATTTTCTGTTTGGATGATCCATTGATGTAAGTGGGGTATTAAAGTCCCCTACTACTATTGTATTACTATTGACTACTTCCTTTGTATTTACTTTATGTATCTGGGTGCTCCCATGTTGGCTGCATAAATATTTACAATTGTATCTTCTTGTTGGATTGTTCTCTTTATGATTAGGTAGTGTCCTTCTTTGTCTCTTGGTACGGTCTGTTTTGAAGTCTGTTTTGCCTGAAATAAATATTGCTATCCTGGCTTTCTTTTCACTTCCATTTGCATGATAAATGCTTTTCTATCCTTTCATTTCATTTCAATCTGTATGTGTCTTTAGGTCTGAGTCTCTTGTAGGCAGCATATACATGAGTCTTGCTTTTTCATTCATTCCATCACCCTAGGTCATTTGATTTACATTCAAAGTAATTATTGACAGGTATGTAGTTATTGCTGTTTTGTTACTTGTTTCGTAGTTCTCTGTTCTTCTCCTGCTCTCTTCCCTTATGGTTTGCTGGCTTTCTTTAGTAATAAAGTTGGATTCCTTTCTCTTTATTTTGCATATCTATTACTGTTTTTGTTGTGTGGTTACCATAAGTTTTGTATATAACATCTTATGCATATGGCAGTGAGTATTAAGTTGATGGTCACTTAAGTTTGAATCCATTCTAAAAGCACTAAATTTTTATTCCTCTCTCCCCAACATTTTATTTTTTTTTAAAGATTTTATTTATTTGAGAGAGAGAGCATGAGAGGGGGGAGGGCCAGAGGGAGAAGCAGACTCCCTGCTGAGCAGGGAGCCTGATGCGGGACTCGATCCTGGGACTCCAGGATCATGACCTGAGCTGAAGGCAGTCGCTTAACCAACTGAGCCACCCAGCGCCCTCCCCCACATTTTAGGTGTCATATTTTACATCCTTTTATTTTGTGAATCCCTTGACTGATTTTTATAGATATACTTAATTTTACTGCTTTTGTGCGTCCTACTTTTCTAACTCCTTGCTTATGGTCTTTCCTTTCCACTCAAAGAGCCCCCTTCAGCATTTCTTATAGAGCAGGTTTAGTGGTCATGAATACCTTTGACTTTTGTCTGGGAAACTCTTTATCTCTCCTATTCTGAATGATAGCCTTGCTGGTTAGAAGTTTTTTCTTTTGGCACTTTGAATATATCATGCCGCTTTCTTCTGGTCTGCAAAATTTCTGCTGAAAAATCAGCAGATAGCCTTATGGGGCTGCCTTTGGATATAACTGTTTTCTTTTCTCTTGCTGCTTTAAAAATTCTCTCCCTATCACTACTTTTTGCCATTTTAATTACAATGTGTTTTGGTGTGGACCTCCTTGGGTTGATTTCGTTGGGGGCTCTCTACACCTCCTGGATCTGGACTTCCATTTCCTTCCCAAAATTAGGTAAGTTTTAAGCTATTATTTCTTCAAATAAATTTTCTGCCCCACTTCTCTCTCTCCTGCTTCTAGGATCCCTGTAATGCAGTGTTATACTGAATGGTGTCACTGAGTTCCCTTAATCTAGTCTCATTTTTGTTAATCTTTTTTCTTTCTCCTGTTCAGCTTGATTTCTTTCCATTACTCTGTCCCCCCCATCACTGATCCATTCTTCTACTTCCTTTAGTCTATTTATTCCCTCTAGTATATTTTTAATTTGTTATTGGGTTCTTCATCTCTGATTGGTTCTTTTTTATGTTTTCTATCTCTTTGTTGAGGGTCTCACTGAGGTCCTGTTCTCTTTTCTCAAGTCCAGTAAGTACCTTTATGACCTTACTTTAAATTTAAATTATTTATCAGGCATATCTCCGTTACTTATCTCCAAGAGTTTAGCTGTCTTGCTGTGATTTTGTCCTGTTCTTTCATTTGGGACATATCCCTCTGTTTCCTCATTTTGTCTAATCCCGTGTCTGTTTCTGTGTGTTGGAAAAGTTAGCTATGTCTCTTGCTCTTGAAAGTAGTGGCCTTATAAAGAAGAGGTCCTATAGTGCCCTGCAGTGCAATGTCCCTCTATCAGAACCTGGCACTTAAAGGGTATCACCTATGGGTATAGTGTGCACCTTACTGTTGTGGCTGAGCTGCTTTTGCCTTCAGTCCAGTTGTCTTCTATGGCTCTCTTTACCTGTTGCGGGCAGGGTTTGGTTCCCTGTGTCATTAGTGAGCCAGTCTGGGGCAGCCTTGGGCTTGAGTTGGGTTAGGTCAGGTATTTTCCAGAACTGCAGAAGCACCGCACTGCAGGGCACTCTCCCTGTGTTGGCCCATGAGAAGTTTTTGTTGGTGAGTGGGGCCTGTAGTCAGACCAAATATCTGCCCCCAGCCCACTCCTGGGGCCATAAGATTGCTTGTGTGGTTTTATTCCCCTTTCCCCAGGGCAGGAGCCCCTCTGAGGTGGTGCTGACCCCTGTCAGGGCTACTTGTGTACTGCTATGCTTGTGGCATTTCTTTGGATGGAATCACCAAGGCCAGATTGGGGGGTGGGTCCACAGGAGAGTGTGAGGGCAGGGCATGCTGCTAGCAAGGTAGGTGGAGAGTGTTCTTGCTGCAGTGGTTCACACAGGTGTACCTGTACCTAGGCTGGGGAGTGGGAGAGGGAAATGGTGCCTGCCAGTTCTTTTGTTCTTGAAGAAGTCTCCCAAAGATCTCTGCCCCTCCAGCACATGCTCTCAGATTAGTAAACAAATCTCCCTCCCTCCTGTATACCCCAGGTGTTTTTCAAACTGCTGCTTCTCTGCTGTATCTTGGTGGGGCTGTTTGTTATGCTACCTCTTTAAGGGCAGGGACTCAGTTTCCTATCACTCTCTGGCTCACTGATTTTCAAAGTTCAGGTGTTAAGCCCCACTGATTGTAAGAACTCACGATGTTAAGTCCCTCTGGTTTTCAAAGCCGAATGATAAGGGAATTCATCTTTCTATTGCAGGTCCTCTGTGCCTGAGGTGCCTGGTGTGGGGTCTGCTCCTCTCCCCTCTGCACCCACAGCAGTCCTTCTTTAGGTCCTGCAGGTGTTTGGCTCCCAACTACATCTCTGCTGTTTCTACCCTCTTCAATGTGGCCTCTTTTCTACATTTAGCTGTGAACGGTCTTTTCTGCCAATCTGTAGGTCATTTTCTGGGTTATTTACACTCATGTGGGTGTTATCTAGGTGTATCCATGGGATGAGGTGAGCCTAGGATTCTCTTCCTCTGCCATCTTCCCTGGAAGTTCCCAGAATTCTTGATTTTTCCCTCAAAACTATATTCTGTCTTTCCTAGCTCAGTAAATGGCATAACCATTCACCATGTTGCTCAAGCCATAAATCCAGAGGTCATCCTTACTTCCTGTCTTCCTCTAAACACTATGTACAACACATGAGCAGATTCCATCTACTCAACTCCTAAAACATGTCTCAGATCCACCCATTCCTCTCTGTTTCCTCTTCTCATCCAGGCTACCACCACTACTCCAGAACTATTGCAGTACATGTCCTAATAGTCTTCCTTCTTCCTTATGCAACCAAAGTGATCCTAAAACACATATCAGATCATGGCACCACTGCCCCAAGTACCTAAACCTAATTTCCCACAATGCTTCGCTCTGATGCTCAGGCCTTCCTATTCCTGCAACAGACCAAACTCACTCCTACCTGAGGCCTTTGTGTCACCTGTTCCTTCCACCTATCATGGTATCCCCCATATTTCTGCACAGCTGACTCCCACTTGTCATTCAAGTCTCAGCTACATGAAGAGGTTTTTCCTGGGCCATCCATTCTGAGATAAATACCTAGTCACACTCAAGTGTATACCCAGTTTAATTCTGTATAGCATTTATTGATGGAGATTTATTTTTTATCTGTCTCCTCCCCCCCAAAAAAAAACTGTAAGTTAAATGTACAGGAATTTTCAGAATATTTTTGGATTACCTCTTAGACTATTATATTCTTTCTCATATGGACTGGATAAATCTGTTCATGGCAGGTGCCCTCATCTGACTTTACTCTGGTCTCCATAAACTTCCAGAAGAGCACAACTAGGTTGGGTGCCATGAGGGCTCGTAAAATATTCATTGAAAAACCTTCACTGAGAAATATGAAAATATATAGTGAATAATACTGATGTCCTTTAACTGCCTCAACATCCCATTCCTCTCAGCTGGTGTCCATGTTCCATTTCCCTCAGGTCCAGTTGTTTATTGTTGAGAAATATTCCATGATCCTAAGAATATGTGAAGTCCTTCCCACAGCCTCGTGGAGATACAATCCATTCATGTTGGAAGGTAGCCATAGGGCATGGATCCCACAGCCTTTCAGCAGGCTCCAAAGCTCAGAGCACAAGAGAAATAAGAGAGACCTTCCCAGGCTTCCTTGCCCCAGCATTCCTGAGCAGAGCAGGTGGCCAGGGCCAGGGCAGATGTGGAAACACTAAAAGATGAGGCAGCAGTGTGGTGAAAAACTCCCTCCAAGGCCCCTCCTGAGAGCTCACAGCTCAAGCATTACCCAGGAATGGCCTGTTTGACTTTGTATGCACAGGGGCTAAAATGTAGTTTTAACCATTTTATAGCTCAGCTCAGTCTGGTTCAAGGCTCAGCTTGACCTGGCCCTGCTCACCTTTTCACCCTCCCATCTCCACTCTGTGAACTAACTAACTGCAAGTTCTCAACCTGCCACTTCTCTTTACCACAGGAGCTTTGCACATGCTGTTCCCTCTCTCCCTGCCCCCTCACCAGGCAAACTCTAGCTCGTCCTCCAGCTGTTTAGACATTACCTCATTCTCTTATAATATCTATTCAGTAAGTATTTATTGTGTACCTACTATTATTTACTGGGTTGCCAGGAGCTTTTCTAAGTTTGGGGGAAACAGTGATGAAGAGAAGAAAATCCTACACTGCAGTGGAGGATGAAGGAATAAATATGATGTATGTGGCATAAGGATTATAAAGAATAGAGCTGAAGAGGAGAGCAGAAAAGTTAGAATGCTATTTTGTATTGGGTGAATAGGTGAGGAGATGATGTAGGCATGCAGGTGTCTGGGGAAAGGCATTCCTGCAAATGATGTGAGCAGAGGCCCTGGGTGTGGTCTTGGCATGGGGGTAGAAAGCAAAGTCAGTGTGGCTAGACTTCACCTTGAGGAGTTCAGGTTTATTCCGTAATGGAAACTACTGTAGGCTTGAGAGCTGGAGAGTGACATAACCAGGTTCACCTCTTCGAGGAAGTCCCCTGGCTCCCTAACCGCAGAGCAGCCTCCCTCCATCCATCCCCCTTCTCAGCATCAAAGTGCTTCTGTGTTTGTTCCGCATCTGTGTGCCTTCAAGAGCAAGGGCCAGGACTCATTCACCGCCCACCCTTTGAATGCCTTGCATATAGTCCTTATGTAATAAACATGTATGAAAAGGACAAACACAATTCTCACATACCTGTTGGTCTGTGACAGGACTGCAGTCCTGTAAGGGCCTAGTGTTGGTTTCCAAGAAGTGTTAGGAAGCATGTTTGCACCCTGGTACAGGTATCGTATAACAGGCATCAGCCTTTCTGTTTTAAAGCAGATCGACCCATCTGAGCAAAAGACTCTGGCCAATCTGCCGTGGATTGTGGAGCCGGGGCAAGAAGCCAAGAGAGGAATTAATACCAAGTATGAAACCACAATTTTCTGATACTCACCATCCTCCTGTCCTCGCGGTGCCTTGCACGCTAAGCAGTCCCGGAGCAGGCTTCCCTTCGCGCCTCAGTTTCCACCCAGCCCAGGAGGAAGACTGCTCTGTTTGTGTGGCCTTGTCACGGGTGAAAGGCCGCTGGCCATTCCTGGGGACGTTCTTTCTGCACCAGTGACAGAAAGTATGCAACCAAGACTTTCCAGCCGTAACCCCTGAGAGGCATGAGTTGAGATTTTTCGCTGACTCTCCTGACTCCCCTCCCTGCCACCACCCAAGGTATTTCTAATTGACTCTGCCCCCAACACTGCTTTGCTGAATTTGGGGATAATACCTTTAAAAAAAAAAAAAGGTACAGGGGATCTCTAATACTGCCTAAAAGTATAAAAATCTTGGATTTTTCACAGTCAGCAGTTTTAAAGGTAGAATCAGAACAGAACTACCCCCATAAAATACCTGTAAAATCATATCACTGAGCATCATTTCATGCATAAGGACAAAACCACCCCCATGATTGCCAGGAAATCCTGTTTCCCAATTTCTATATTTGTGGATTTTATATGTAATCAACCATGTCAGATAAAGAAAACATTTACATCTATGGATTGATTAGAAATTTAAGAATGATTCAAAACAGAGGAATTTATTATGCACAGAAAAATGTGTCTTGTATTAAATATTTTTATTAAAAGAATGTTTCATTAATGCACTGATAAGAAAACTAGGTTAGTTGTGAGGGATGTTTCTGGATTCATTTCAAGTAACTAAATTTTTACTGCTACCACTAAGAGGACTGGCTTGGGTGTGGCAAAGTGCTGATGACACTCCCCAGAGCAGGAGATTAGGGCAAGCAGACTGGCATCCAACCGAAAGTGCTGACGCAGCCATAAGCTGCAAAGAATGTTTTTTTTTTTAACCTTCACAGTGTTTTAAAGAAAATGTTAAAAAAAAAAAAAACTAGGGCTCCTGCTGTCAAGATTTCTGTCATGGAAACCTTGTTTGAGAAAGGTGTTAGTAAAATTCTATTGCAAAAATTTTTTTCTAGAAAAAAATACAAAAAAAAAAAAAAAGAGATTCCAAAGTAATAAAACTCTTTTCTTGAAACAAATAAATGTTTGCTTACTATTTGATTAAATAAAATTTACTTACATTTCTTTAAGGTATTTTAATTTTTTTAATGTCTCTGTGGAGTATTTGTATGATTCCATAATGTATATTTATGTAGAATCAAATTATATAAACAGTACCGATATCATTATAGAAAAAATAACATTTTAACGTATATTGTTCTAACTGATCATATTGTGAATCATTTTGAAGTTCATTATAGCGCTACTGATAAATTGTGGGATTGTCTTAATGTTTTTTTTTATTAACCAATATTATTTCAAACCTGAGGATTATTAGTTATTCATCAGTTGGTGAGTTTTAAAGAAAGATAATTAAATTTTATTTCAAACTGACAAATGTATATGGATTTAGTTCAGTGTTGAAGAATTTTAATACAATATTAAATTACTTGACCTGAACAGTTCCTTGTATATATTTTGCCTATTCACTGTTGATATGTATGTAGTAAATGGAGAGTAAAATAACACTGAAATATGGTACCAAAAGGTAATTGTATAGGAGCAAAGTAAATAGTAGCTTTGCTGAAACAGAAACATATGTGTAAATATGCTTGGGCTTCCAGTTATAAATTTTGTAATTTTTGTCATTATTTATATCCTATTAAAAAAAGCACACAAAATAAAATGGAAATTGTACAGCCACCGGTGCTTGGCATCGTTCTGTGAGCACCTTCCCACTTCCATTTAGGAAAAACACCAAAGGCCCAGCCTCCTCAACATCTATAGCTAAAGGGCTTTTTTAATTGGCAAATTGAGAAAATTTACTCATTTCTAAGTTCACCCAGTCTGAGAAAGATACATTGGCCTTTAAAAAGCTTAAATTTCAGCCAAAAAATCTCCACTGTCTTTAAATATTACAGTAGGCTACAAGGAGAAATTGCCAAACAAATTTCTAAAAAAGCAAGGACCACCCAAATAGATCATTTGTCTGGGACAATACAAATAGCTTGTTTGGAAAAACATCTACACGTTTGTGTCAGGTTGGGCTGCTAAACGAAATATCAGACTGTGTGGCTTAAACAACAGATATATTTCTCACAGTTCTGAGGGCTGGAAAGTCCAAGATCAAGATGCTGGCAGATCAGAGTTTCTCTCTGAGAGCTCTTCTCTTGATTTGTAGGCATCTACCATCTTGCCGTGTGGTCATATGACCTCTTTGTGTGTGTGTGTGTGTGTGTGTGTGTGTGTGTGTGTGTGTTTGCACGTGCACAAGCATGCATGCACAGAGAGTGGAGGAGCAGCAAGCTCTCTGGTGTCTCTTCTTATAAGGGCACTAATCCCGTTCTGAGGGCTCCACCATCATGACCCCATCTAACCTAATTAACTCCCAAAGGCCTATCTCCAAATACCATCACATTGGAAGATTAAGCTTCAACATATGAATTTTGGTAGGGGTTAAAACATTACATAACAACATCAATCCTTCCATTTTTCTAAAATACATGTGCCAGCTACAAGTCAAGTGATATAGGGCCATGTTAGAGATACTGGAAAGATCAACGTTTCACATTCCATATCCTGTGACTTTCAGGAGATGTCCCCTGCACTGCTGGATCTAAGTCTGTTACTCTTTGAAACACACACCAAAACAAACGGGGTGCTACCAGCCTGACATGCACAGACACATAGCTTTGAAAACATAAAACCAACCTGAGAGGGGACCACATTCACAGAGGCAGAAAGGGCAGGCTTCCTGAAGAACGGTTTGGGCTGGGATTTTAGATGGTAATGCTTCAACTGGTCTAATTTGGCCCCTTTCTATCTTTGGTAACCACCAAGAGGTCAGCAGTCCTCTTTTCTCTGTGGATCAAATGCTTATTTGTATCAGTTATGGTCCCAGCATGAAGCAGATGGCACATTCCAATTGGGATATTTTAAGAGTTTAATAAATAGAATACTTACATAGGTGTTGGCAGCATGTAGGGAAACAGACGGGTGGAACAGTGTCCCTGGGATGGTAATTGCCTGAGGAAGAATGGGAAAGGAGAAGGCTGTGTGGAGGGGGCTGCCAGACAGGCTGAAGAGACATGGCCAGCTGTAGTGGCCCTCAGGGAGGGAGCCGGGGATTAAAATACCCTGATCTCACTCTCCACCCCACATCACCTGAACCCACTGAAAGCCAGAGGACAAGGAGCCTATTGATATGGTCTACACAGGGCAGGGAAGAGGGAGGAGAGGTCTGAGGGGCAAATAGAAGAGAGCCAGCCCACATAATGAAGAAGGGATATGCAGCTGATTTCTTGAAGTGGAAGTCTGACACATTAGTAACTACAGTATCCATGGGGGATGGGGGATCCTTGAATGCTAATATTATTCCAAAAAAGAACTTTAATTCAATTACTCTATTTTTTTCTTACATTATATTCTATGATAAGTTTGGGTGAATGAACCCTGTGAAAATTATGCCTAGTTAATTCATTAGTAAGTCATGGCAGTGGTTTTTCTCAGGATATACCAGATTTTCTGTTAGAATAGTTAGGAATATTATTGGGGTATATAATATTTGGATATAATGGGCCAGAAAACGGGCTTAGATAATGAACACATGGACAAATTTAAAAAATAAAAATTCAGACTTGGACCCCAAGTAACATTGCTCCTAAGCTACTTCTGAAAAGAAAGGAAAATGTGATAAGTGGGCTAGCTTCCAGAGTTCATTCTTCTCCCACAGAACTGGAATATAATGACCATGTTCAGAAGTCCATATGGAATAAAGCCTTTTTTTAAGACATTAAGTTTTTCAGTTCTCTTTTTATATAAGGTATTCACTATGTTTCTTAGGAAAGTCAAGCAATCTGACAGTAATAAACACATTTTCTTAAAATATAACTGAGGAACCAGCCAACACAGGCCAGCAGAGTCTACCTGCACTGAGGCTGCATCGACCTGCCCCCTACTCCATTCCTGTCCCTCCTACACCTAGCCCACCCCACGCCCATTTACTGCTGTCTGTGCAAATGTACAAATGAACCCAGGCATCTGGTGCCCCAGCAACAGAGTCCTGCTTCCCACAGAAACCAGCTCCAAAGCAGGCAGAGAATTACCTTAGGCTCGTTGCCCAATCACCATCCTGCATACTGTGAAATTCCATTAGTACCCATGTGCCAGGTCTTATTTTTGTGGGGGGAATTAACCCTAAGAACTTGGTACAGACCTAGGAATACCAATTCCACTTAACTGTTTCCTCTCTCCATCCCAGGCCAGTCTACTCACTGAGAACTTGCTCTGTGTCCATTGTGGCACCATTCTATTTAGAATTGCTAATGCAAAGATGATCACTCCTGACCCAACACACTGCACACTGTGTATAACTCATAAAGAATTATAGCTATAATTTATCATCAAAATAGTTTTTGTTTTACTCTCCAAAACCCCAGAGACCTAGGTTTGTAAAAGCTGCATAGGCATTTAACTTTCCAAGAGTAGTTAATGACCAAGGACGTAGACTTACATCAGACTGAAACAGAGACTCTGCACTGAACAGCTCCATTAGGGTCACCTCAACAGCTGAGGTTTTCTCAGGGGTCCAGACAGCTGAGGAGCATGCATGTCACAGAACAGACTTCGCAAGCACAGCAGAGCTAATGTGCATCTTCCAAGTCATTCCATTTAGGAAACATCTAAGTTATGTGTCAGAGGACAGTATGAGCAAGCTGAGATGGAGTTGTTCTTACTCACGACATGGTAATAAAAGCTGTTCAAAGCAATCCATATTCAATACTCAATTGTCCTCTGGATGTCTCAGTGCCTCAGTCAAGCATCCCAACAGCTGCTCCCTGAGGAGCCTGCAGCTCTCCCTCTTACTGCCTCTCCTAAGACGTGAGAAGGGAAGTCAAGATGCCTCCAAGTAAGAAGCAACATCAGCTGTTTTCTGACATTTGAGAGGCTGATTTCTCTCCACTTATCAAAAGTGCAGGCTCAGTTTTCTGAGAGAAAAACAAAAACAAAAACAAAAACCCCAATGTGCTAAGTGTTGAGTCAAGGGAGACTGGGAAAGGCACAGGAAATTCAGGAATACCATTTGAGTAGGCCATTTCTGGGGTGTGTGTCTGGGTAGGGAGGTGGAAAGTTGGAAACTCATATGGCCTCAGAGCCACACAGGTGACATGAGTGAGGGGGGCTGTGATGATCCACAGAGCACCTGCCTCATCTCAGGGGGCACGTGCTTACTTTCAGCTGATTGTTGCCAGGCAGAAATGAAGACCCTGGGTCAACAGATTTTCTAAGAAATCAGTATTTATGCAAAATCACCAGATTTTCAAATGCTGGCAACAAATTCAGCATTTAAGTGTGGGCCAAATAAAACTCATCTGTGGGCTGGGCGTGATCCATGCATCACTTCTTTGTGACTTTCTGAGATTCCACCAAGCTTCAACAGCCTCACAGCTAGCTAGATGTCCAGTTACTTATCAAAGGAGGAACAGTGTGTTTGTGACTAGAGTGAGGGGGTGGAGGAAGCAGAGATGCAGAGTCACTGATATTTGTTGGACTGCTCTTAGATACCAGGTTGGTTTATTCAGTATCAGAAACTGAATTTAGGGATTAGTAGCAAAGACCAGAAATAACAGTGTCTTAAATAGGGAAGGGTTGAATTTTTTCTCATGTAACATGAACTTCAGAAATATTACAGGGCTGGAATGGGAGGTCCACAAGCTCCTTCTACATTCCTATTCTGTCATCCTTAGCATATAGCATCTGTAAGGTCACCTCATGATCAAAAAATGGCTGCTGGAGCATTATCCAGTGCATCCACATTCCAGACAATAAAAAGAATGATAATGACCTAAGGTCTCCTGCCTCCCAACTGAGTAAGGTACTCCAAGCCACAACTCTTTGCCACCCCTATATAGGCAGCTGGACAATGTAGCTGTTGATTTTAGCTGAGCACACTGCAGCCCCCCCAAAATTCAGGAGTTGTGAGGAAAAGGGAGTCTGCCATGATGGGAATAATCATGGCACTAGGTAAAAAGTGAAAGCAAGTACACACCAGTGAGACACCTGGATAGAGAAAGCCGTGACCAGAGGAATTGATGGTAATAACCCTAAAAGCGTTGCTCTATATATTAGCCATCAAATCCAAGCAGGAAAGATCCCCACATCTATGTTAATACAACAGGCATACCAAATGTCTGTGCTGCCCAGCAACACTCCTGAGGCTGTCATGACGGAGCAGGTACGGTAGCACACTGTAGAAGCAGTCATCAAAGTGTAGCTGGCAGCTGGACAGAAGAACCGGCAATGGCCTGGCCATCAAGGGTGACAGAACAACCTCCACTGTACTCTGGAATCACCTGGGGAACTTTAAAATAATACAGATGCCCGGGTCCCATCTCCAGAGATTCTGAATTAATTGGCCCGGGATGAGGTCCGGGTTTAGGGAGATTTTTAAGCTTCCCAGATAATTTTGGGGCAACAAAGTGTAAGAAGCTTCACCCCTGGATGGATGAGGCCCCCTCCTGATTCTCTGAGAAGTTGGGCAGCACATGTAAGTCTCCACACCAGGGGCTCCCTGGGAAGCAGGTCCTTGAGAAGATTAAAACATTTGCTGAAGGTCACACAGCTAGGACGTTAGTGCAGCCAGGATTTGAACTTGGATGCACCTGACAGCCAAAGCCAGAGTTCTACCATACTCCCAAGTGCCAGCCCAAGCAGTAAGCCCAAGGTCTCTTCTCCATTCTCACCCCTATATAGGCAGCTGGACAGCCTGTAATTGACTGGGAATCAATCCTCCACTACTCATGGGTGCATGCACATCCCAAAGAGGAAAGTTTCAGACGGCTCAAAAGAAAGCAGATGACAGCCTTCCTGCTGAACAAAGTCTGACTCCTGGGAGCTAATAAGCAAGAAGATAGATCTACCATAAAGTAGAAAAGGATGCCCAGAGAAAGCAAAAGTCACAGGTTCCCACTTTGTAAACCAAGGAAACATGGGCAGCAAAGGAATGGAAGTTTATAACTGAAACAAAAAGATAATAATGCTATTGAGCCTGTATCGGATGCTTGACATCTTTCAAGCCTCATAAAAAACTGCAATCAAGTGTTGTGGTCCCTATTTGACAAACAAGGAAACTGAGGCTCTGTGAGTTTACACTGTTTCAAATGGAAGGAAAAGGAGAAAAGGATATGAAATCAGGTGGTAGAAGAAGGCACGTGGATCCATTAACCCCAGGGCTGCCGCCAATCTCAAATGAACCCCCTAAGAGTTTCAAAGGAGAAATAAGCATCTCCAGGGGGCAGGCCATAAAGCTGCCACCTTCCCTGCTCAATGCTTGAATCCTCTGAGACTTGAGACCAGGCTGGGTAGTAGATGTTTTGGGTAGTAGCCAAGTGCTGGCAAACCCAAAACATCCCCCAACCTCTGCCATCCATTTGGCTCCTATCAGAATGGACCGTGCTTCTTTTTTCAAAGAGCAATCCCTACAGGCACAGAGATGGGCTAACCAGAATACCAAAAGTAGAAGCTCTTCAAGAGCAGGGACCACCTCTGACAGCTCAGGACTTAGGATCAGTCGTGACACACGATGTGAATGAATGAAATGAATAATGAATTAAAGTGCATAACTGAAATGATGCTCCTGGATCCTCTCACCCAGGGCCTTTAGTGAGGCAGCCAACTGCATGGACCAAAACCCCAGCTCCACCACTTTGCTGTGGGGCTCTGGTGACTTAACCTCTCTGAACCAGTTTCCACATCTAGACAACAGAGATAATACCTTGCAGCCTTGTTGTGAGGATTCAATTAAATAATGTGTGGAATGCACCCAGCATAGGGCCTGGCATAGAAAACACTGGTAAAAAATAATAGCTCCTCCTTCCTTCCTCCTAAAAAGGATTTGTTACATCTCAGAAAGTTATTTGACAGAGTGGGGCAAATAAACACAAGGTAAAGGGTATAGAATCACTGCTAATTGAAGATGAATCAGAGATGAGAAACATAGATCTCCAAAATCTTCCCCAGCTGTTGAAACCCAAGCTTTGCCCCCTAGACTGGTGTTCATCTGCCATAAACCCAGGAGGATTCCACTTCCAATTGAAACTGACATTCAACTTGTAGCCCAATGGGTCTGGGTCTCTCTATAAAGAAAAGAAAATCAGGGGCGCCTGGGTGGCTCAGTTGGGTAAGCGACTGCCTTAGGCTCAGGTCATTATCCTGGAGTCCAGGGATCGAGTCCCATGTTGGGCTCCCTGCTCGGCAGGGAGTCTGCTTCTCCCTCTGGCCCTCCCCCCTCCCATATGCTCTCTCTTTCTCATTCTCTCTCTCAAATAAATAAAAACCTTAAAAAAAAAAATCAGATTTGGACTGTGGCACTGGCTTTCTCACCGATTAACTGCCTGGGGTGTAGTTCTTCCTCTCTAAGCTAGGACTGCAAAGTCTACAAATCCACTCAAGTACTGTGAAGACAGAATAGGGCTGGGCAGTCCCGAGTGGGGAGGCAATGAAGATTTGAATGGATGGTAAGAACGTGAGCTCCCGCTCCTCACAAGAGCCACCTTGTACTAAGCAGGAGGCTTCATTCAGCTACTGGGTGTTTTCCAGTTGCTCAGAACCACCCCACCCAAACTTGGGCTTGGCATGCTCTCTCTAGTTACTTGCTCTAGCCCTGGGTGATGGGAAATCAGAGGCACATTTTCTGTTCGCTTCTCTGTGATAAGCAGTATTCCCAGTTCTGAAGGCCCAACCTCATAAATGAATTTACAATGAACACCAGCAGCTCATTTTCCTGAATCATAATTTAAATGAAAATTTCCCAAATTTTGGTCTTCTTACATCATCTGACTTAGAAATAATATGCTGTTGATGCCAAATAACTTCAAAGACCTGGTCTCTGATGAGTCCCACGTTTGATGCACATTTTTCTGCCCCTTCCCCGTGAATACACACAACTACACAATAATTCTATGGTTAAACTCATAGCAGCTGATATTCTAATTCAGGCATTTAATAACTGTATAGTATCTCCATAGTTCTAAGGGGAGGGGTTATGAGCAAGGAAATCTATTCAAGGGACAATCTTCAGAGACCAAGAATTATTTGAAAATCATTTCCTCCTCTAAAGGTCGGTAAGTAAATTATAATAACATAATGTTGAATAATAGATTGCCATACTTGCCAACTTAAACACTTCAGGGACATGTTTATTCATTTCATATAATCTAGAAGCAAATCTTTTTATTCAAGTGAAGTTTTACCTTCCTCTAATGATGCTTCACAGTAAAATGCCAAACTAAAACAGAAAGATAAAGAAAATGCTGGTGACATGCTACTTCTTAATTAGCCTCTTGATATCCTAGTGCAGAGGGAGAACAGAGAATGCACTATGGGCATGCAAGTGTACATACAAGAATTTCAGTCATTCAACAAATATTTATTGAGACTCCAACTGGAGCCAGCCTTATGTTAGACTGTGGTGTAAAAGACATAGACCTGGCTTCAGGGAGCTTCCAATCTAATGAGGGACTCCAGTAAGTAAATAATACAGGGCGCTGAAAGTCATGGCAGAGAAAAGAGGGCACTATGAGAGGGCTGGGCAGACCTTCGGCAGAAGGGTTATCTCAAAGAATATATGAAGGATAAGAAGGAATCAGTGGAAAAAATTAGGCAGGAGATGGGCAGTATAGAAGACAGAACAGCGTATACAAAGACACAGAAGCAAGAGAGCACATGGCAGGTCCAGGGTTTTAAAGAGAAATGACAAGATTGAGAAGAGCACTTTGGAGAGATTAAGCAGAGGGACACGACTGGTGGCAGAGACAGCAGTCAGGGAACTGTTGCCAGGCCAAAGATGACCCGACCCGAATTACACCAAGGAATGTTCACTGAGACTTTCTTGGCCCAAGCACTGAGGTAAGTACTTCATGAGCATTATTTTATTAAATCTTTACAACAACCATGAGAAGGAAGAACAGATACCCATTTTACAGATAACAACAACTGCTGATATTTTCTTGTTTTCTTACTATCTACTGTTCCTAATCTCTCCCAACAACTAAAATATATTTATGTATTGCCCTGGCTGCTACTTAAAATAGTGCTTGGCACTATGCAGATATGCGAGCCATATGGGAAAGACAGGCAGGTGGTTGAACAAACAAACCAATAAAGAAATTTTGCCCAAAATCACATCAAGTTAAGAGACCCACGCCCACTGCATTCACTGTAACTTACCGTACCACACTGCACTTCTTGTTCTTTATGGTCCTTCTCAGTCTCCTGTGCTGCTTCCTCATCTCACCAAGCTGAGACTGCCCTGGACTCTGGCTTAGGACTCCCAACCTTGTCTACCAACACCTGTTTCACTGCTGATCTCCTCTGATCCTGTGGTTTTAAATACATTTAATTCACTAATTATTCTCAGATATTTATCTCCATCGCAGATTTTTCCCATGAACTCCAGACCCTTTTATCCAACCACCTACTCAACATCCCCACTTGGATGTCTAGTAGCCATCTCAAACTTACTAAGTCCAAAACCCTGCTCCTCTCATAACCATCTTCATCTCAGTTAATGGTAACTCTAATTTTCCAGGAACTCAAGCCAAAGAGGCCAAAACCTTGGTATCATTGTTGTCTCTCTCACAACCTTTATCTAATCCACCTGCAAATCATATTAACTCTATCATTAAAATATATCCTAAATCCGGGGTGCCTGGGTGGCTCAGTCAGTTAAGCATCTGCCTTCGGCTCAGGTCATGATCCTAGGTCCTGGGATCAAGCCCCACATCAGGCTCCCCACTCAGTGGGAGCCTGCTTCTCCCTCTCCTCCCGGCTTGTGCTCTCTCTCGCTAGCTCTGTCATTATCTGTCTCTCTCAAATAAATAAAATCTTTAAAAAAAAATTATATATATATATCCAGAATCCAACTGTCACAACCCCTACTGCTGCCACCCTAATCTGGCTGCCTTCATTTTGCCCAAATTATTACAAAAGCTTCTTACTGGTACCCCTGCTTCCCCCCTTGCCTGTCCCCCTTTTCAACTGATTTTCAATTTCCCACTGCGAGAGGAACCAATTAAAGCTTAAGTCAGATCACTCCACTGCCCAAACTCCTCCAGTATCTCCTATCTCAGAGTTAAAGTCCTCACAGTAGCCTAGGAGGCCCTGCATGATGATGCACCTCTTGTTAACATTCCCCCCCACCCCCACCCCCCTCCAGCCAGCTCTGTAACAGAGCAACCCACCCACTGTCCCGTCTTGGCACGCACTGCGCTCTCCCTTGGGAATCTCTCCAGATACCTGGATGACTCACTCCCTCACCTTTCAGGTATGTACTCAAGTGTCACCTTCTCAGTGAGCAACTCCATCTAAAACTGTAAACGCTTCTCCCTTCCCCTCCCCACTTAAACATACCAACTAATATGCTATAGATTCTACTTATTTACTTTTTTTCTGCCTCTCCTTGGCCCTAAACTGAAGTAGGAAAAAGACTGTTTGGCTCACTTTTCTGTCCCCAATTCCTACAAAAATGCCAGGCACATGGTAGATCTCAATAAATATTTACTGAATGAAAGAATAAATAAATGAATTCTCTTCTTTACAGGTTCTTCACCATTCCAGTCACACAACATAGCAATCATCAGAGAGAAACTGAGGAGAAAAAATTTTGATAAAATTGAATTAGACATAGTTGATAAAGCATTAATAGAAAGGATGACGGCTTTTAGTTTGAAGAATCTTTCACATTTGTTTTCTAATTAACAAAGGACAAGCAAGGAGTCTGAAATAATCGAAAATGTTTTTCAAAACTATTTTAGAAATTTTATTTTTTATATATTTTTTACTTCATGTGTTAAAATGTATACCAAAGCAAAAAGAAAAAAACAAAAACATGTGACCTGTATCATAAATACAAAACAGTTTTCAAAACATACAAGACAAACACAATGTAAAAAAAACCTTTACATATATAAAATGCAATGTAATTTCCATTACAAAAAATAAAGCAAGGGAAAATGCTTGAAAAATGCTCATCTGCAAGTATAAAACAAAACCCTCCCCTCGACTGACCACTTGAGCTGCCTTGAAACATGCAGCTCCATTACACTAGTTTCTCTTCTTCCTTCAAGTTACCTTGTTTTTTACTTTGCCTTTTTGTCATGTTACCTTTTCTTCCCATTTTTCTTTTTATTTTAAAGACAAGGGCCAATCAAGGTTTTTTAAAAGTCGATGTTTGCTCTATACTTTAATAGTCAAGTGGCTTTTAATTCCAAAAGTTAATACTTTATACTCTGAGTTACAAATGAGTTCCTAAACACTGTATGCAAATCAAAATTATGATTTGGATACTCTAAGCACAATATATCATTTACAGAAATTTTTTCATAAAATTAAGATTTTCACATCACATTTGCTTAAATCACAGTAAGCCTATAAACTAGTTCCTCAACCCATCATAAAAAAAAACAAAAGCCAAACCTCCTTAATAATTTATGGCTCCCTTAAATGCTAAATAGTATATTTAATCTAAAATACATCTGGAGTGGTCTAGGCCCCCCTACCTACACCACATCTAATACACACCAACAACAAAAACTGGCTCACTACTTACCTATTAACACTAATACTCATTTGATTTAGTTCCTATTGCAGCAGCAAAACTTTTGAATTTTGGTTATTTTCTTATATGAACTACATCTATTATTAATTTATTGCCATTTCCTTTAACAATATATTGTCAGGGGAAATGGAGATTTAAACTGCAATTAAAGTTCCTAATCAGGAGGTTAAAAAAAAAAGCTAGTTACTGATGCTGATGTACTTTTTCCCTGTCAAGAGCTATCTTTCCTGATTAACCTTGGAGGGAAGAAGGGAGGGAGGGAAAGTAAGGAGAGGAGGGAAAAGGAGAAGGAAAATAGAACGGTTGGTAGGTTAAAAGTGACATCTTCCAGAGTCACGATAACTCTTCTGTTACTGCATAGAAAACCATAGAGAATTCTCTTGAAATTCCCTGAGAACAGCACTGACAATGCCATTCATCTGCGTAAATAGACTTAGAAGAAAATGTTTTTTTTTTTTTTACTATATTTCTTAGAAAAATCCTGTTCAAACTTTAATGAAAACTGGCTCCTCCCCAATTACTCTAATTTATAAAAATTCAACTGCAGGACAACTGCTTAAGGAAAAAAAAAAGAAGAAGAAGAAAATGAGGATTTAAAAAGGTCAAGTTCAGTCAAGTAACAAGTCTGGTACATAAAAAACCAGAGCGAGCAGGACAGCACCCAACTCAGAGACTGACTACTAGGGTCCCACTGCAGCACAGAGCTGCCATCAGCTAATGAGGAAAAGGTAAACCAATAAAATCTACTCTCTTCAACACATATAATTTTTGCTTCACAAGAACTTTTGCTTCAAACAACTTTTGAAATCCAACACTCACTTATCGAATGAATTAAAAGAAACGCTGCAGGCAGACATAATATTTTTAAAGCAAATTTAAGGGGTACAAATAAGCGCCAAAATTGTAATTGGGAGAACTAGGCCCTTTGGGGTTAATGTGGTTCAGAAAGCAGGTCTGCTATCCTGAGGCAGAGCCTGCATAATAATAGCATTAAAATACATATTTCCTCCAAATTATTCTCATTAATTATGTCAACCAATTTGAATGCATCAAGAGAGAATTTTACCAACGGTATAACAAGGTACGTATTTACATTTTCATTTGCACCTTAAGGACAAACTGTTAACAATAATGATGATGATTATGAAAAACAAGATTAAAGGTGTGTTCATTTAGGAAAAAGCTACATTAACATTATTCATCTGACCACAAACACTTTTGTAATGAATCTAGTAACCGCAAAACAATTCACAGCTTTACAAAAAGTCGAAATATGGAGAGTTTCACTAGAATTTTTTCCAATTCAAAATTAAAAAGAATTCAACTTACATTAATCCTTAACTACTTTATTCTAACATCTGTAAAATATATAAAATACCAAGATTATCAACAGTCACATATGTTTTGAAGTCAGGGGACACGTGTATTTTCTTAAGATAGGTTCCATTTGTGTAGAAGGTCTGTGAGGATTCCCCAGTGACAACATTCCACCACTGTTCAGAGAAAAATAAAATTCTCATTAGACTAGTAATTACTCTGTGTGGCAACTGTATGTGCCAGCCGAATCCTTCACCTTATCACCTCCCCACTCCCAAACTTCAGCAAAAGCAGGGAAAAAAGTCTAAGGTTTAATGCTGAATACAGTATAATCAACCTGGTTAGCCCTTCCTGATTAATCCTGGTGACTGCCTCATAGCTACCGAACACCTAGCCCCACCTCAAGGCACGCTGAGAAAATGTGCAGCCTACTGAAAGCTACAGACACAAGGCTGCACAAGTCCACTCTGGCCATGACTGCACTGAACTCTGCTGCCTACATGTCTTTCTCATTGGGATGGACAGAATAATGCCCCTCTTTTCTTTAAAAACGTCCCTTTGCAGATACAAACTGGTATTTTTGTTGTTAAGATTTTATTTATTTATTTGACAGAGAGAGAGCACAAGCAGGGGGAGCAGCAGAGTGAGAGGGAGAAGCAGGCTCCCCACTGAGCAAGGAGCCCAACGTGGGGCTCAATCCCAGGACCCTGGGATCATGACATGAGCCAAAGGCAGTCACTTTACCGACTGAGCCACCGAGGCACCCACAGACTGGTAATCTGATAAACACTGAGACTATTTTCTATTATAGACTACCAGATAGAATGTTCTCTCTACTGAATCTTCCTTTTCACCAGGAATGATTCAAGAGCCGATGACCAAGTTTCTCTACAAAACAGTCTATACATTTATTTGCTAAATAAATATTGAACATCTCAAATTAGGTAGGTGCTCTGGCCAAATCCTTTCCTTTCTCCTCCCAATAACTGAATTAGCTAATATTACAACAGTGTTCATAGTCATTTATAAAATGGAGATCATAAAGCTTACCCATGGATCTCACAGCTAAAATAAGGGCAAAAGAAACAATGTACACATGACCACCTTTTGAAAACGCACATCGAGATTCAGAGTATTATGAAAAAATAATGGTGTCACTCGCTTTTGTATCTGGGGCAGTGCCTAGCATGCTAGCAGTTGACTGGGTCAGCTATTCGTGTTCACTCAGTAATAGTAACTGATAAAAGTATACCCCATGGACTTCAGTAAACCTTACTGAAGCAACTTGTACTAACTTGAAATCTTTCAGAACTGACAATTTTGCTTTATAAAATAGCAATGTAAACAAGACTGCAGAGGACACATTCCACCTACATAAAAGAAGACTCATTAGTTTTTAATCACTAAGAGCATATCATAGAGATAGTAAGGCCTTTAGAGATCATCTAGTTCAAATGCCTTATTTTACAAATAAGGAAACCAGGGTTCTGAGAGAAGAAAGGCCTTGTCACCCAAGATGATACTGCTAGCAGGTGACAGAGATGGAACAGTTTCTGGTACCTAATCTAGCAGGTGACAGAGGTAGAACAGTTTCTGGTACCTAATCTAGTGCTCCCACTACCTTTCCCTCTATTCAAACAAACCACTCAGAAACACTATACCAGCCACTAACTTGAATATGGACTAAAAAACAATGACATTAAAAATAGCAGCTAATACAGGGAATTTTTAGGGCAATGAAACTATTCTGTATGATACTACAATGGTGGACACATATCATTATACATTTGTCAAAATTCACAGAATGGGAGTGCCTGGGCGGCTCAGTCCATTACATGTCCAACTGTTGATTTCGGCTCAGGTCATGATCTCAGAGTCATGGGATTGAGCCCCATGTCAGGCTCCACAGTCATCAGGGAGTCTGCTTGAGATTCTCTCACTCTCCCTCTGCCCCTCTTACCCCACTCATGCATGCGTGCTCTCTCTTTCAAATAAATAAATCTTAAAAAGAAAAATTCACAGAAGGAACAATACCAAGAGTGAACCCTAATGTAAACTATGAATTTAAGGTGCTAATGATGCGCCAATTGAAGTTCATCGATTCTAACAAAGGTACCACTCTACTGATACTCTGGTGACAATGGGGGAGGCTGTGCGTGTGTCAGGGCAGGAGATATATGGGAACTCTATACTTTCTGCTCAATTTTGCTGTGAACCTAAAACTGCTCTAAGAAATAAAGTGAATTAAAATAGCTAACATTTACTCCTATGTGACACTATGTATGGGTGCTGTATAAACTCCTTTAACACTATGTATATTAACATGTATTAACTCCTTTAACCCTCCCAACTCTGAGATAGATGTTATTATTATACCCATTTTACAGATGAGAAAATCAAGGCATAGAGAGATTAAATAATCTTGTGTAAAATCACAAAGCTAATGAGGGGCAGAGCCAGGCTTTGACCTTAGGCAATCTGCCCAAGACTCACTCTCCTGACCATTACATTTTGTTGCCTCGAAGTAATGGCACACCTGCATTTATCACCATGTATTCCATATTTCAAATCAGACTTTCTGCTCATAAGTATGGTTTAATGTGTTTGTCATTCTAACAGTATGTACTCCATGGCATAACACAAGTAAACAGCTAAATTATATTACTTTTTAACTTTATAGATAGAAATAACTTTGAAAGTTAAGAGCTTTTTAGCTACTGGATATCTACTTTATCTTACTGACATTCAATTTATACAGCTTAGATTCCTTAGTAAACAGACTCAAAAGGCCCATTTCTTTGGACACTACAACAGCTGTTCCTTTTTATTTTTAATTTGTTCTGTGCTTTTGATAGTCTCATTAACATGCTGGGTAGATAGATGCAGGCTGGGCTATATCATAATCAATTTAACCACACTAGTAATCAAACCAGAGGGAAGAAAGCCTGACTGTCACTTAAACATACAGACTGAAGTATAGGCTATAGGTTCTTACACCCTTAAGACATAAACCCCTACAATACAGACACTTATTCTGCTGCGTATTTCAAGGTTCTCCAAGAACTCTGGAAATCTGGTCACTGATTGTTATCACATCTTGTAAGCCAGATTCATAATTATGTGATAGACTTCTATGGGGCCCAGGGCATCAAATAACATGGTCTCTAGAAGCCCAGTGTCAAAGCTGAGCAGTTAAGCTTTTCAGCAGTTAATGGAGCTCAAGACTCCCTGCTTTCAACCGAAAGACCACAATCCTGCTCCTCTAAGCATCATCCTCAGCAGTCTAAGAGTCACAGTTTATCTTTACACTAAAGGAAAACAAATGGTGATAGTTTCATGATCTCTCCACCCATAACTAAATAAAAGTGTGCCCAAAAAGGTATAGCTCAATGCAACATTTTATAAAAAGCATTGTATTCTCAATGCGAACTCTTTGAAAAGGGTTCATAACAAACATCCCCTCACAGAGCTAAAAATTGTCCTTTTTATAAGCTAGATTTTTATGATGAGTAAAACTGCAATTATGTGGGTCTCATATAACCAGAAACTTCATTCATTCAAATATTTTTGAATATCTATCCTGTGTTAGATAATTAATCAGAATCATTTCCTACACTTGAATGTTTTTAGGAAGAAATAAAAGTACTATAAGATCTAATTTATTAGGGATCTATTTTAAGTGGTCAGTACAATATATAGTATCTTTGGGGGGTAGGGGGATGGGTTAGCCTGGTGATGAGTATTAAAGAGGGCATGTATTGAATGGAGCACTGGGTGTTATATGCAAACAATGAATCATAGAACACCACACCAAATAAATAAATAAATATTTATTTATTTATTTATTTAGCTAGATGCACAGTCTTTCATAGACTAATCTTGTCCCTATACCTAACGCCACTTATCTGTACTCACTTTTAGGTATATTGACTTAATTTCTCTTTTTTTCCCTGGCTTTCTTATTTATTCTTCATATCCATAGCTTTTAGTATTTTGCCTTGTAGTCTTTATTACTGGTAGAGTCTTAAGCATGCAGGACTAATTTCCTGACCACCAATAGCACTCCTTCTTTCGGCTGGAGTTTTTGTCACTTAACACTTTATTAATAAATTTGGTGTATTGCTCCATTATATATATATAGTATCTTCAACCCTTTTTACCACCATTCAAAACACTCCACCTCAAGCATTCCCCTCCCTAAGAAGCCTCTGCTAACTCCATTATCTTTATGCAGACATGTCCCAAAACCCTCCTATACTTTAAAGACTATTTACTGTCTGCTTCCCCCAGACTATAAGCCACTGGAAGGCAAAAACCAAGTCTTAAAACACTGCCATACAGCAGTGTCTTAGCACACAGTGGGCACTTAACACATTCTGATTGAGTGGATGGATAAATAGATGCAAGCACCAAAAAATGACCCTGAGGCACCACAACACATTCCATCCTTAGCCTCTGTATTCTCTAACAATAAATTTACACAAGCCACCTTACTACCTAACTAAGTAACTTTAGGAAACTCACAACCTCCATGAACATCAGTTTCCTCATCTATAAACCAAGGATAATGAAATTTAAGCTTCACAAAGCTGGCTAATGAGATGACGTAAGGAAAGCATTTTGTAGGCTATAAAATAAAGCAAATGTTGCTGCTGCTATTATTAACACTACCGCTATTACCACCACCACTACTACTACTACTACTTAAGAAAGGAAATTTCACGAATAAATTTTTTTCCACAAATACATTTTTTAAAGACTTTCAACCAAGAGTTAACAATTAGTGATGTGTAATATAAAATTAAGTTAAATACCCAACTTCCTAGTCATTCTGATCATGTAAGTATGGGACAGTATGAGAACTCTGGACAGAGAACATTCCTATCACTGTCATCAGAACTTCCAAGAGAGCTGAGGAAAGCAGACTTCAAGATCTCAGTCTCATCGCTGCCAAATGAGGAGAACAGTAACTGCCCTTCCATTCTGCTGGGTTGTAGGAGGCCCAACTGAGAAACAGGAAGCGAAAATAGCTTGGAAAGTAGGATAGAGGCTGCTCTTTTCTTTCACAGTCTTTGAGGAACTCTTACCTTAAGATATCCTCCAGCAGAGACAAGCATTTTGCTATCTGGAGAAAAGCAAAGGTCAGTCACCCAGCCTCCGTGGGTAGCAGCTCCTTCTTCTACTGAAATCGGAGCACACAAATGAAGCAGCTCACCATTTGAGACATTCCATATCTATATAAACAGGATATACAATGCATTAACAGGATCACCCAGAAGTTTTATATATCTATCCATCTCTTCTGGAACATATTTGGAAATCTTTCTTAAAAATACAATTACAATTCAGTGATACCTTAGGAATTTAGACTGTATTCTCTCCTGTCCAAATTTTTAAAAAACACTAATTAAAATAAAAATGCATTACTAAAAAATATTTACCATTAACCATACTCCAAAAAATAAAACAAGAGAACTTAGAACAACTGGTCAGAATATTGTGACTTTTTTCATTTAATAAAAAGAAAATAATGAGAGAAGCAAGGAATAAACAAACAAAAAAAGGCCTAACAAACTACCTAAAAAACAAAACAAAACAAAAAAAACCATAGAATTCTAGCCCAGTATCTACCACTAATAATTCTGACAGAGATCATTCAAATACCTAAAGTCACTCAAACATATTTTAAACAATAAGTTCCTACAGGGTTTTTTATATATATAATACATACCCAATTACTTACAGATGCTAATGCTTCCATTTATTTCCAGTGATAATTAATATATGAATAGTACTCTAATTTCTCAAATAAATGCCCATCAGAATAGAAAAAAGAAATACAGAGGCAGAAACAGCAAGGGAAAATAACCAAAATCATCATTTATAAATGTTTCCCTGGAAATCCAAGAGAATCAAATGGAAAAACTCATTAGAAAGAATTCAGTAAGATAGCTAGATATAAGCTAGATACATATATACACACACATATATACAGCTTTCCTACATTTTGAATAATCAGGTAGAAAAAATTTTTAATGTGTTAAAAAAATTTTAAATAACATGTATTTAAAGAAAGAGAATTTATTCTCCCAGGGGTTTCTGAAAAATGAAATACTCCTTCATAACCAGTAAAGGAGCACTCTCATCCAAGATGAGAACTCAGAGCAAAACCAATGTTCCCAAAGCAGTCCTGCCACTTCAGTTAACATGCATTTTTTAGTACAGAGAAGGTTGGTAACTTAGTGCTCAAGCATGAGAATCTTAACTGTCCTGGAAAGCCTATCTGATAATGCCTCCATTCCTGCAAACTGCATACTCTCTCATGAATTTTAAATCTTCCTTTGTAAAAAAAGAAAAAACAAAAAAACAAGATGCTCCTCAAATATGCTGGTTACTAACGCAGCCATCCCAACGCCCAAATTTTTCCCATAACTGCCGAATCCTTCTAACGCAACCAGAGGCAGGCAGTCCCATGAGGACAGCAAGAGGCCACACTGTAAATGTGAACTATCTAATGAATATGGTTTCATTAAGAGATCTTTTCTTTCAGTGCTGAAAACAGCAGAATTTGCTGTTAATTCATTTCTAACCCAGTTGACAATCTGTAAAATTATTTTCCTCAAATTCTGCCCCTATAAACAACCTTTGGTTCAGGTCCAAGAATTCCAATGAATCATTCTCAAGCTAAGAGCAGACAACCAACTGCAAATAGCTTGGGCATTTGCCTCCTCGCATGCACAGACTCTAACTCATACACTTCACTCTAACTAAAATGAATTCTTTTCTGCAGAGGAGTGCAGCTGTGAACAAAATGTGCACAGGAAACAAAGCAAATGATGCCTCATCCAACCAGAACCGCAGGGCCTGTGCTTCTCAGTCATATTAACAAAGGTCCCCAACGTGAAACAAAGCATTAGCCAAAGCTACAGAAAGAGCGGTGCTTTAATGTCAGCAAACCTCCTACCCGGATTTCTCCATTGTCATCTCCAGTCGCCAACAGGGTACTGTCCACAGAGAAGACAGAGCAGCGCACACAACCTTTGTGGCCCCTCAATTCACAAAGAGGGGAAAGAAGGTCAAAACTCCAAATCTGGAAGGCAATTAAGATTGTTTAGGAATAGTAAATACATTGAAAATAAGCACCTGCAAATCCCGCCCTGAGGGCTAGTTAGCCATAAATTCAATCACATGGAAATTCTAACATTCAACAGTTCATAAATTTTCATTAGAGGCCCAAGTTCCAACTTGCAACATTGTTTTTTTCTGACTTTCCCTTTAATTACTCAAGTAAACTTCAGCTCAAGGACCAAAATCACAGCTTCTTTAACTTTAGACTTACAAGGAAGAATAGCAAATCAGGTAAGAGCAGTCTACAGAGTGAAGCCAACTTGAGTGTGAGTCCCGGGTCCCCTACACTGACTAGTTCCTTGTGGCCTAGCACAACCCACATAAGCTTCTCTAGCTTCAGTCTCTGCACCTGTACAATGGGACAACAGTACCTGAGGTGTGAAGATTAAATGAGATAATAGTGAAATTCCTAGCACAGGGCCTATTACACGGCCAGTGTTTTTAAAGGTTAATCACTATACTATCCTACTATCTCAGCAGCCGTTTTTTTGTTTCCAATGTGTTTGGAATGCTGTTTTTTTCTTTCCAATATTCTCCCTTGTGGTTCTGTCATCACCACCTAACAAGAATTTACTGAAATTACCATGTTCCAGACATCGTGAACTAGGAACTGGTAGTACAAAGATGAACTGGATACAGTCCCTGTCCTTGAAAACTTTATAGTTTAATCAGGAATACAGACTTATGAATTGTTAAGTGAACAGTTATATGAAGTAAATGTCTAAGAGACATGAGTGATATGTAATGGAACACTAAAGGTAGAGCAGCTCACCCTGCCTGAGGGCTAGGAAAGGGTTCACTGAAGAGCTGACATCAAATCTAGGTCTGGAAGAATGAGTCATAATGCTTCGAGGTAAAAAAGGAGAAGCTTGTGTTAAGCCAAACCACACGCACAGAAGATAGAGGTAAGAGTAGCCTGGCACAGAGGGAACAATGCAGCAGAAAGAGATGGTCATGGGCGAAGGAGTCTGGCTTATAAACCGCCAGGTCACAGAGGTGTTTCAACTGGAGACTCAGACGGCGGTAGGAAAGATAAAACTGAGGAGGCAGAGACCAGAGGTAGGTCCACCAATGAAGGAGGAGAGCCTAATCTTCTGGGTGGGGACAAGGAGGAGAAGAATGAGCCAAAAAACACTGAGGAGTAATCAAGAGAGCATGAAAGACAGGATAGAGTCCCACACAATTCCAAGGTTTATAGTTTGGAAAGATGGGTAAATAATGAGGTCATTAACAAAGAGAAAAAAGAAGAGAATGGTGTAGTCAATGTCCCTAACCAGGCAGCATCATTTCACTGGAATGTGATTTTCAGAAGTATCCACTTACACCAATTATATAAACATTTACTGTGGATGTGCAATTAAATGTAAATCCCTTTCAGTGCTTTTTATCACCTATAATATGTAATAGAAACTACATCTTAGTAGTAATAGACAAAAAGTCATCAGTAAGGCAGAAATCAAAAGCCCTCATGTTATTCATTTATCTATTCAACACAAACTAAATGCCAATGCCATCCCCCAAAAACTCACAAAATTTGAGACAGATATGTAGACAGAAACTTACTATTTTATACATCATTTGGACTCACAATACATAATCAATACCAAACTTTTATATGCATTCCCATTTCAACTAACTGACCTACCTTTGCAGTCTTATCAGCAGATGTAGATGAAAACTTGGTAGCATCAGGAGAAATATCACAAGAAAGTACCGTATCCTGGTGACAGACAAAGTCTTTTTCTATTCTTCCAGTAATAATACTCCATACCTTCAAAAAAAATTCAGAAGTTGACACTTTTAAGAACATTTTGTATTACTGAGCATAATCATCTAGAATACATATCTATAAAACAAGAGCTTTAGCACACTGGTTGTTCCTACCTCTTTAAGTGCCCTTTAGTAAGGATGCTCATAAATACACAGGAGATGTAGGTGACAGTAGTAAACAGAAAACAGGCATAAGAAAACAAATCTAAAAATTTGAGTAGTCACTTACTATCCATCTTCTTTCAGCTTTCAAAACATAATCATTACAATATTAGAATACTTATTAAAAAAGGCAACCTGTGCTTCAGATTACCTTCACTGTTCCATCAAATGACCAGGAAAGCAGTTTTGAATTTTTCAAGAGCTTAAAGTCTTTCACTGTTTCCTGGTGGGCTTGTAGAAAGACATATTCTTCTGATTGCCAATTCCATACCTGAATATCAAAGAAATAAGTCTGTTATAACCCTCTCCTCATGATATCCCATTGGAGGAGTGTGGTAGTATGTGCTCAACTGCCTAACATCTTTTGCCCTCATGGCATTTCGGTAAAACAAAGAAGAGTACCAAGAAAGAATACGGTATTCCCATTTTATAGAAAGAAGAAAAGCTGGGATTAATTACCTTGACCAGGAGTAAAATAAAATACTTTTCCTCCTAAATAAAATTCATTTTCTTCACTTGCTTGGAGAGCAGTTAATGATAACAGAAGATAGAGAAAAGCCACAATATGCTAGTGAGCTCACCATCTGATTAAATTTTCCAGAGAAAATTATCCCTATTACATATTCAATTTCCTAAGCCCCACCACATGCTAGGCCAAGACTGAAGATTCTAGCTCCACTGAAACTACTGAATCCTACTGGCCCTCCTGCCAGGGAAGGTCAGGGTGACCAGAGCAGCTTCAAACCAAGTCATGGAATTTCTAAGTTTCAGAGATCTTAGCTATTAGCTATTCCCTAATGTAATCCTCAAACTGACCAAAGAAGTGATATAGTACATTATTTTTCACATGAAGCTCCAGGAAGAATTCCTCAGGCACAGGGGAGGAGAAGAAATTGAAATGATGGAGACAGTACATTCAAAGTAGGCTTGAGGTATGGGCTGGAAGTATGATTCACAACCTGAGAAGGGCATTTCAAATAAAGGAAATGAATGCTTGAGTTAAAGCAGAGCAACAGGAAAACATGTCAAGATTATGGGGACTAGTTCATAGTTCAATCTGGCTGAAATACAGAATATGTAAAAGAAATCCAGGGAAAAAAAGTGGGAAGATATTGAAAAAAAAAAAAAAAAAAACCCCAGTGGGCCTAATGAAGGTGGGTTTCTGAGCTATGGGAAATCAGGCAGACTGGAACAGAATTTTCTTCTATTTTTTAACATCAGGAATAAAAAAAGAAAAACCAGCAACCACCACAGGTATGCACATTAGTGATATTCTGGGTCAAGTTTTTGACTGGTGAAGGTTCAACATTAGAAATGTTTTTAAGCAAACTGTAAAAGAAATGACACTTCTCTTACCCTCTTTCTTTACTCCTTTAGGCTACACACTTAGCAGTCACCCTCCCCACGGAGCCCTGGCCCTCAGATCTCTCTGTCTCCAAGTGTGCATTCACAGAAGTGGGATATTAGAAGCAGGGTATCTGTATGAGGACAAGGGGATCCTAGAAAAGGAGCTGGAAGTGAGAGGAGCTTTAAAGAGAATGAATTAGGAATTTCAGCATCTCAAGAACTCAAAGAGACATGCTGGGGGAAGGGGAAGAAACAGAAGCTTTCTGCCTCCCCATATCATATCAGAAAGGAAAGGCACTCAGTGTGACTAAACATAAAATACCCTACACCCTTTCCTCTAGGAACTTTCTGGCTCTCTTCTACTTTCTGGCTTTACTGGGACTAAAGAATCAGTGGCTACTATTAACAGCTCTTCCTGAGTGACCAGCACTGTCATTCCCAGCTGTGTCTGATTCAGTGTTCAATCCTGACTTAGGTTCTTACTGCTGCCCTCCACATCAAGAAGTCAGGGAGCGTTCCTGAGTAGATGGAATACAAAATTTGACAATCACTAAGGGAAGATTAAGAATAGCCTTAGCAGTTTTTGTTGCAGAAGCTTTCTGATAAGGCAGTGATGACAGGGACACCTTTTTTGTTGGACTCAAACACACTGTACTAATGGAATCACCTTACATTAACAGCTGAACTTTCACCAGCATTAGCCAAATGTATTAAGGTTGAGTTTGGGGATGTCTCTACCATTAGCTATAATTTTTGCAATGTATATACACTATGGAATTTTTTCAATGGTATAAACAGTAAAATTTAAATTTTAAAAATCCTGAATAATCTTCTTATACCTGCAAGAGTCAACATATTCTCATACATTGGCTCAGGTGAACACGGCTACTACTTGGGCTTTATTTATCTCAAGAGAAAGGATCAAAAGCTACCAAAGGTAGACCTCAATTTTCACAACTCCAGATGCTATAAACAGGTGAGTTGATTTTACAAATCTTGGCATTAACTTTAGTTCAGCTCAACAAAGATTTACTGAACTCCTACTAAATTCCAGGCAGGCATGCTGGAGATACAAAGACGAATAAAATAAACCTCCAAAACGGTAACTATGTGACATATGTGTAGATTTGTTAATTAACTTAATCACTGTAATTACTTCACAATGTGTACATATTATATCAAAACATCATGTACATCCAAAACATATATACATTTTTGTCACACCTCAACAAAGCTGTGGGGGGGCAGGGGGGAGACAAACTTCCAATTAATTATTTACTAGAAAATTAAAATAAAAACCCAACCAGTCAATTCTTGGAAATACCCACCAAGAGTTTTATTACATGAATGTATACTCATTAAAACACTTTAAATGTAAGTAAGTACATTAAAAAGTATTCTGGGTAGAGCAGAAAAAGAGGATGAAACACCACTTAACTCATATTTCTAAAAATAATCTAACTCTGATCCTAAAAATATTCCTAGAAATTATTTCTCCCCCTGGCTGAGAATATCTGATGTTCAAGCAGGTCATTAAACCTACGAATTTAGCTTCTGACAGAAAAACTATACAGTATACAATGTCTCAGCAGAATTCCATCAGATGTAGTTCAGTTTTACCCATTTCAAAGCCATCTGGAGAGGAAGAAAGGTGAAAATCAAGCTGAGTTTCACAGCTAATACACCAGTATCATGGGAGCCTGCACTGAAACCAAATTTCATTCCAATCATACAGAACTCACAAAGATATAACATAAAAAGATTTTTTCAAAATAGTTTTTTTAACATTTATTTAAGTCATCTCTCCCCTCAATGTGGGGCCTGAATTCACAACCCCGAGATCAAGAGTTGCATGCTCTTCTAAGTCAGCCAGGTGCCCTGTCTAAACAGTTTTTAATACTATAAATATTGCTACGATAGGAAATACACACATACACACACACACACACACACACACAGATATATTAAATAAAAGAACACTCAGTAACTTCTGTTGAACATATGCATTTATATCTCCTTCACTTCTAAAACCCTACTACAATGACAAAATCAAGAGAATGGGAATGAAGACAACAAAATGTTGAAGCCTGGGACACCTGGCTGGCTCAGTCGTTAAGCATCTGCCTTCAGCTCAGGTCATGATCCCAGGGTCCTGGGATCGAGTCCCGCATCGGGCTCCCTGCTCAGCGGGGAGCCTGCTTCTCCCCCTCTGCCAGCATGCCCCCTGCTTGTGTTTGTGTGCACGTGAGTGTTCTCCGACAAGTAAATAAATAAAATCTTTAAAAACAAAAAAATGCTGGAGTCCGAAAAGCAGAATCGTAAATGACTTAACAGAACCAAGAAAATAGAATCCTAAAAGCATTAGAGAAAGACAAAAGCAACAAAACTGACACTAGAGAACTCACCAAATTCTCAGAAACTGAGGTCACTGAGGACATCAGAGGTAGGAGTGAGGGTGGGGCGAGGACCAGAACTATTAGGAATTATGGGAAGATGGCAACCATGCAGGCATAGTTTTTTTTAATCTCCCTGAAGCCTCTATTAAAAGCAGACAAAGAAATTAAAAGAGCAAAACCAAAAATGCACAGACAAAAAGACCATGTTGTTGATACTGACAAAGTATCCCCACAAACCCCAAGATACAACTAAGTAGGGACAAACTGAGAGCTGCAAGACTTGCATCCCAGCAACTATATGGGAAGGATCAGAGAACAGCACGGAGAGTCTGACAGAACTAAAAACAAGAGAATTCCAAAACAGCCAAGTGACATTCACTGGGAAGTACGGTGGACCAACGGGAGAGCAGCAACAGACACTGAGTCAAAGCAACTACAGTACAGTCTGGAAGGCCTAGACCAGTCTGGGACCTATGAACTCTCCAAATTAACCAGAACAATCCTGTGATAATGAGGAGAAACTGCTGGCAATAGAATCCAAATTGAGTAGAACAGGATAATGGCAGCAAAAGAAAGGGAAGGTCTAAATAAAAATAAAAGAAGGAAACAGTGCAAAGCAATATCATAAGAACAAGGCCATATTTTAATGCTTTCTGAAAACAGGAAGAGGAGCCGGAGACCTACAAAGCTAGAAATGTTGGCCTTCCCCACTCCTTCAAGGAGTTCAGGAAAACTAATTTTGTGTGAAAAAGGAAAGAACAGTCATTGAATACAAACAAAGTGACTATGAGAAAAGAGTAAAGTGCAGAAAATGTTCCTCCAAACAATGAGAGCAAACCAGAAGGAAGACTGAATTAAAGGGCACCAGCACAACGGAGGACAGAATTACAGTTTTGAGAACAGGCGGATCAAATGAAGGTTTACACACTAAAAAAGGAGACACTGGGGCTGAGACACTGGGGGGCTCAGCCATTTAGCATCTGCCTTCAGCTCAGGTCATGACCACAGGGTCCTGAGATCAAGCCCCGCATCAGGCTCCCTGCTCAGTGGAGAGCTTGCTTCTCCCTCTCCCACTGCTCCTGCTTATGTTCCCTCTCTCCGCTGTGTCTCTGTCAAATAAATAAATAAAATCCTTTTAAAAATAAAAAATAAAATAAATAAACAAGGAGACACTACACCTACCCCTAGTTCTCTTCCCCACTTAGCTCTAAGAACCTGTCAACCAGATTTATAACCTCCAGGCAGAAACACCATAAGATTCCTCTCTAGGAATCTGACAAGACCAGGACAAAAGACCTAAAGATACTGACAGCAAAGATTCCCCATCCAGATCGTTTTTCAGAAAAGGTCTCAGTCAACACACAGAGCTTTCAATCAGCCTTTTAGTGTCCACTTTAAGAGTGATCACCACACAGCTGAGGAAGACCTTTAAAACAAGAGGCCAAAACAACCACACAGAAAAAAACACCTTGGAAGAAATAGCAACTATGCATGAAAATTAAATTTTGAGGAAAAAATTATTTATATATAATTTATATTATTATTTATATATCCATCCATTCTCAGAGAAGATATTACATCCATGAAACAAGAACACATTGTTCTTCAAAAGGAATAAGAATGGAGGGGCGCCTAGGTGGCTCAGTCGTTCGGCGTCTGCCTTCGGCTCAGGTCATGATCCCAGGGTCCTGGGACCGAGTCCCTTGTTGGGCTCCCTGCTCCGTGGGAAGCCTGCTTCTCTCTCTCCCACTCCCCCACTTGTGTTCCTGCTCTCACTATCTCTCTGTCAAATGAATAAATAAAATCTAAAAAAAAAAAAAAAGGAATAAGAATGGACTCTTCAGCATTAAAAATAGTAGAAATGAGGGCCGCCCGATGTCTCAGTTGGTTAAGTATCTAACTCTTGATTTTGACTCAGGTCATGATCTCAGGATTGTGGGATCGAGCCCCGTGTTGGGCTCTGCACTGAGTGTGGAGCCTGCTTAAAATTCTCTCTCTCCCTCTCCTTCTGCCCCAGCTCGTGCACCCTCTCAATAAATACATACAGGGGCGCCTGGGTGGCTCGGTCGTTAAGCGTCCGCCTTCGGCTCGGGTCATGAACCCAGGTACCTGGGATTGAGCCCTGCATCGGGCTCCCTGCTCCATGGGAAGCCTGCTTCTCCCTCTCCTACTCCCCCTGCTTGTGTTCCCACTCTCGCTGTGTCTCTGTCAAATAAATAAAATCTTAAATAAATAAATACATATATACATACATATATACATAAATAAATGGTAGAATGAAAAGCTCCATGAAAGGGCTGGAAGAGAAAGCTGAAGAAAATAAAGCACAGCTTAAAATGATAAAATGTTGGAGCACCTAGGTGGCTCAGTCGTTAAAAGTGTCTGCCTTTGGCTCAGGTCATGGTCCCAGGGTCCTGGGATCGAGCTCCACATGGGGCTCCCTGCTCGGCAGGAAGCCTGCTTCTCCCTCTCCCACCCCCCGTGTTCCCTCTCTCGTTGTCTCTCTCTCTGTCAAATAAATAAATAAAATCTTTAAAAAAATAAAAATAAATAAATAAATAAAAATAAAATGATGAAATGTAGAAAAAGGAAATTACACGAAAAGTCCAGGAGATCCAATATCTGAATAATGGTTTTTACAGAAAAAGAAAGCATACTGGGATGGAGAAGGAGCAAAGAAAAAAAATTCAAGTTTATTTGAATTGAAAAATGTTAGGTTTCCACACTGAGAAGGGATCATGAATGTCTAAAACAATGAATAAAACAAATACACACCAAGGCACAACATCATGAAATTTCAAAATTCTAGGAATAAAGAGAAGATCCTAAAATCTTCCAGAGAAAAAGATTAGGAATCAGAATGGCTTCAGACTTATCAATATGAGTGAGCTTTGGAACCTTGGGAGAAAATGGAACAAAGTCTTCAAAGTTTTAGGGTAAAATAATTGCAAACCACATCCAGTCAAGGGTAGAACTGTCCTAAACTGCATTAAGGCAGAAAACACATTCATAGTATACTTAGTCTACTTAGTTATAATGACACTAATGACCTAAACAAAATTTTATTATAATTGTATTAGGATAATGGGATTGATAAAAGGGTGTGTGCACATGTCAAAGGTAACACAGGTGGGAAATGAAAAAAAGCTAAATTTTCATCTTAGTATGTTCATCTTAATTTTTAGTAAATTCTCAAACATAGAAATTGGTAACATTATAAGCATGGGATATGGGGGCATGAAGGTAAATATCAAAAGAAATATCTAGAAGCTAAAAGCGGTGCTTCTGGAGAATGAGTAATGGGGGTGGTCTATTTTCCATAATGAGCTTTGTAATACTACCTAAGTTTTAAAAGTATGTGCATTGGAACTTTGATAAAAACAAAGTTAATTTTTAAAGAACATATAGTAGGCTTAATGCCTCTATATCCATAATCATTCATTATGACAAACTATTCTTTTTTCACAGACTTCATCCCTATAATTAACATCTTATCCTTAAAAGAATAAAATTATTTCAATCAGCGGGGCCCCTAGGTGTCTCAGTTGGTTAAGCATCCGACTCTTGATTTTGGCTCAGGTCATGATCTCAGGATCATGAGATCAAGCACCGAGATGGGCTCTGTGCTCAGTGTGGAGCCTGCTTGGGATTCTCTCTCTCCCACCCCTTTTGCCCCTCCCCCGCTAGCATGCGTACACTCTCGCTCTCTTAAAAAAAAAATTATTTCAATCAGATTTTACTACTATCAAGAAAAGTAAAAAGAAATCATATAAGTTTGGCAAAAAAGTATATTTAACTGATACAAATCCAATACCAAGGCAGGCAGGGGAACTCAAATGATTCCTTGATCTTCAAAATAAACAACCTTCCAGTAGAGGGTTCGTTCACAAGTCAAATTGTCTGCCTCACCCACAGAAAAATATGAAACATGAATGGGTTTCATCTAAATCTATGTGCATAACCTGAATGTATGGCCAAAGTAATAGGATCTTAAAGAAATGTTTAAAATACACACCAGATTTGAGCCACAACCAAAGTGTTCCTTGCTACAGTCAGCATTACATATGTTGGAAGTTAATCCTTCCCCTCACCTGAATTGAAGAATCATCAGAGCTTGAAATAAGAGTCTTCCCATCATCTGTGAACTGGATGTGCCGCACAGTTTTCTTGTGTCCAATCCTGGATTGGAAGATTCTGTTGTTTAGGAGCTCTAAAATCTTCAAAATAGAAAAGCACAGAAAATTAGTACCAAGAAATTCAGCAACACCCAGCCATTACACCCCAAAGACATTAAGTTAAAATTAGACTACAGAGGGTATAAAATTTTCATCTCATAGGACTTCCATTTTAATTAAAGACACACAAATGAATGGTACATACATACACACAAGTATATGCGCACGTGCGTGCGCATGCGCACGTGCACACACACAATCTCTCTCTCTCTCTCTCTCTAAAATAAAACACTCACTAGAATGACCAGATAGCAGCAGGAACCAGTGGTTCTTCTGAGAACTCAACTACCCAATTCATCAAACAAGTGGCAGCCTGGACTAAGCCTCCAAAAAGGAAATGACATTTAAGATGGATGAGAGAGAAGAAAGAAAAAAATTCTGGATGAGAGACAAGGCAAGCTCTTTATAAAACACAGACGAGGAAAGATAGGGGATAATGAGGGAAACAGGTAACAGAAAAGAGGATATGAACAGGCTGGGGAAGTACACTGAGAAGACTTATAAGGGCTAAAGACTAATATGCCAGGGGGACGGGGCACCTGGGTGGCTCAGTCATTAAGCGTCTGCCTTCAGCTCAGGTCATGATCCCAGGGTCCTGGGGATCGAGCCCCGCATCGGGCTCCCTGCTCTGCGGGAAGCCTGCTTCTCCCTCTCCCACTCCCCCTGCTTGTGTTCCCTCTCTCGTTGTGTCTCCCTCTGTCAAATACATACATACATAAATTAAATAAATTAAATAAATAAATAAAGACTAATATGCCAAATGCAGAGATTTAAGAAAGTGGTAACAGAACTCAAAAACTTATGACTATGTCAAAAAGGCTTTCAAGTGAACTCACCAAAACAAAACAAGTTCTTTTGCCCAAATTAAATGTACTCAAGGAAGTCTAAGGAAAATACAAATGATGCTAAAATAGGACATTGTAGCAATTCAAACCTAACCTGCATGTCTAATAAAAGGCCCCTTTAGAAAGCAAAGGGAAACTGTGAGTGAGAGCCTTCCCCATTGAGCAGGACAATCTTACAATTGCTACAGGGCAAAGGCAGGCTAGCATTCCTATTGAGCACAGCGGCTCAGAGACCCAGGGTTTGAATTATAGCTCTGCCACTTACTGATTTAATGAAAGTTGTGGAAACTAGGAGTTTAGGCATCTGTAAAACAGGAGTAACAACACCCAACATCCAGGGTGTTAAAATAATTCCATGAGAGAAACTGATAAACACCCAAAAATGTTAGCTGTTATTATTTGATACTAGGGCCCAACCACATGAAAATGCCATTTCACAGGTTAAACAGTCAAACATTGGTAATCTCATATGATTCATTTATATAGTATTTATATTATTTGATGACTTTGAGGAGGACAGGGATATGGATGAGGCACATGTGTGTTTTGTGAATTATTTCCTTAAACTATCTGTATGGCCCATTTCAAGACACTTAGTAAAAACAAAAAGAATGTAGACCTGTTTTGGCAACAAGGTAAAAAGAAAAGGGGCAAGCAAAGGTGCTTTAAGAATCAATAATAATATACACCAGTTTGAGAGATGAGACTGAGAGGGAAGACTAAGGTTCACTCGTAAATGTATAACCATCCCTTGCTTAAAGTTAAACACAATATACTTTTTTTCAGAACAGCACCCATCTTCACAATGAAAAAAACAAAACACAAAAAACCTTAACGCTGAATCCATGCCACAAAGGCCAAATGTATAACAACATTGACATCACTTTCTAAATGCTTCCTTCTTTACTTTGCATATAAACACATAGTCTCCTCTTTGTGGAGCAATATAGACTAGAGAATATTTGTGTATTTCCTTATGAAAATAAATCCAAAGTAAAATAAATATGGCTAGTGCCACAATTAATAAATTAAGAAATAGTTCCAAAAAGTTTGGGTGAGAAAAAGTGAGAGAAGGAACCAATGTTCTTTGAAAAACTATTATACAGCTAAAGACAATGTGCTTTTGTGATAAAATCATTTTTATTATATTTTTGCATTTGTTAAAATTTATTTGGTCTTCTTTAAAAAGTAAAGGATTTCAAGTGGTAAAGAGGTATACTTGTAATACCATACTAATACCATACTAATACCATACCTATTAGAAGTATAATATTATACTTCTTATACCAAAAGTAGAACACAAAGTGTTGTTGAAACAGGTAAGCACAAGGCAATCCTGCACAAACATTCCCAATGAACCTTAATCAGTACCAAAATGGAAACTTAAACCAAAGGCTAAGAAGAGAAAAAAGTGCTCTTTGCACAGAGAGCTAAATCTCCGAGAGTGTTTGATATACTTGGAGAACAGCAAAACAACTAGGTAGAGAGTAAGAACACAAAAAGACAAAAAGTCTGAGAAACAGTAGTAAAGGCAATTTGAAAAATATACCATCAACAGGATTGTAAGATTAATTTTAGTCTAACAGAAGAATGACTCATATACCACAGAATGATTTCTTTAGTATAAGCTACAATGCCAGACAACATAATTAATTTTAAATAAATAACTCTCCTGCACAGAAGGACTCTGAAGACTAGAATGGAATACCTCAATGGCTCCATCTTCACCTCCAAATGCAATGTACTGAAGATGTGGACTTAGGCAACAGCAACTAACTTGAGCTTCAGTCAGATAATCAATCTGACCTGTTTTTCCATTAACGAGCTAATGAAAAATAACGCACAGTTATTAGGCTACAAGAGCAATTTCTGTTCTTTAGAACAGACTTCAGTTGAAAAAATAAAATGAAACAGAAAATAACCAACAAGAGCTCCCAGGGGAACAACAAAGCCCTATCTTAGTCTCAGCAGCTGCATTTAGCACTTCACGCCTTCATTTCATTTCACTTTTGTGGTTCAAATACATTTTCATAAAATAAAATGAGCTTTAAAAGGTTTAAAAAGCAGCTACTGTGCCCACCACCTGAGACACAGCTGCCTGATTTATAATCCCACACTAGCTCCACACCCGGTTTTCCATTTCTTCACAAAGCCCATTTTAATAGGGCTATCGTTTGTTAAAGTACAGTTTTCAGACATTTTTCAAGGGGGCTAGTGAAACAGGACTGAGGATACATAAAAAGCCATATTCAAATAAAAATGGGTTTTATATCCTCTAAATCACTCACAAAACAGTATAAATTAAAATTCTTTATCTTTCTGAGTGGGGGAGAAGGGAGCTTTGGAGAAGAACCTATAAGCATAATTTGGGTGACTGGACTTAAAATGCTTAAACTAAGACTACCTAATTTCATAATATGTACCAATGTTAATTATTTTTTTACATTTCATTAGTAAAGTTGTCTCATCACTCGATAAAACATGTGACCCAGGAAACTACATCTCAAGCTTCAATCAATTGTCAGCTACCTCTCTGTTACAATCTAAAAGTCTTAAATCATTTTTCAACATGAAATAAGCAGTCATATCTGTTTCAGGTACAAAGATTATAGGGTATCAATCAAGGTACGCTTTATTTTACAATATCTTACCCAGCAGATTCTGATCTATTAGACATTCAAAATGAAGACTGAACTGCTAAAAGCTGAATTTATCTTCTTTCTCTCAAAAATCAATTTCCATATTTTCCTAAGTAGTGACTAAAAAATGTTTTGTTCACTTAAATGGAACTACTGTCAAGTTTATAACTATCCCCTAAACTCTCCCACAATCACTGATATAGAATGATATTTTTATAGTCAGAAGACTTCTTTTTGAAGTCTCACAGTTACAACTTTTAAAGAAAGGTTGCACAAATTTAGTAAAGGTAAATACAAGCATGAGGACACTGAATTTGACAAGAAAGCTGCAATGAAAAATATCCCAAGTCTGCTAAAAATCAGTAACAAGGCATTAACATTCAATTCCAGATCCCAATTCATCCCAGAAACACAGGGCATTAGGAGCCCGACATCAACATACTAAGGATGATAGTACAATGTGTAAAATATAGAACAAGGGGTGTCTCACACCTTGACTCTGACCCCTGACAGTAGACAAGGAGAAATAACCACATGCCATAGACCGTTTACTTCCACATATCTGTCTCCAGAATTTGGATTCCACCTTCACCCTATAACCAGCTCAGACTTCTGGAACATAAAAAGGACCTTACAGGTGAAGAAAGTGAGGCTCAGAGAAGTGTACAATTTACTCAAACATCATATAAAACTAGCTGACAGTAAAGCTTAAGCTGTACCTGTACCTCCTGAGTGAACAGTCACTGTTCTTTCCATGACATCAAGCTGAGCTTTACAGCTTTAGAGCTTGTTAAGCTTTGTCCTACCCTCAGTCTGTCTCAAGTTCTCCTCCTGGACTCCATGCAAATCAAGGAATGTGATCATAGATACCAACAGGACAGGAATGAAGTGAGATGAGGTATCACTTTTTTTTTTACTTCTAAATACAAGCATATTTGTACCTCAGCTCAAAACCCACATATTTATTCAACTGATGCCTACTGAGCACCTGTTAGATACTACACAATTATGCCTGATCCCAAGTTCAAAACCAAACAAGAAAAATGTGAATTGTGAGTTCAATCAAAACAATTTTTCCAATTGTTTTCTAAAAAATACTCACCTGCAGACGTTTTATATTGTCAACTGCAAGAACCGTCACTTCATTTTCTTGAAACACAACATCTATTTCTTGCTTTAACACAATAGCAGAATTCTTACATACTTTTTTTGTCTCCCAGAGCTAATTAAGAGATTAAAAAACTAAAATAAGATAACCGTATCATGAAATATGTAAAGAGAAGGCTTAGAGTCTTAAAGCAAGATACAAAACATGCTTCATACTCAAAATACCTATGATGCTAGAAAATTTTCAATTATTAGATTATAATTCAACAACAAATATTTGTTAGTTACATGCTATAATAAGTAGTAGTTAGTATTAAGAGTAATGGGTGCTAGAGCCAAAATACCCCAAGTATGAACTCTAGTTCCACCTAAAATTGTGACTTTGGGCAGGTTACTTAACCCAGTGTTACTCAAAGTAAGAACTCCTACAAGTCCTCAAACTGTCTGATGCCAAGATAAGGAGCCTGTACCAGAATGTAAATCAACTATATCACTAACAAACTGTTAGCCGTATGCTTAGTGATATGATTCATCTTTTTTTAACAAGACTTTCTTGATGAAGGAAGCAGTGAGATGAATTACATTCTGGTTCATTTATTGAGACTGGCACTTTAAGCAGAACTGACATAACCTTCCTGTGACTGTTTCCTCAGCTGCAAAAAGGACTGCTGTGAGAATTAGAAAACATAAGTACAGTACTTCGCACAATGTCTAGCATACAGTAAATACTAAAAAAACTGTAGTTACATTGTGTATAAAATACTATATTAGATGCCACACGGATAAACCCGGGTCCCTGGCCTCATGGACCTTACAATTGAAGACGTGTGAACAAGTTGGAGGAGTAGTGGAGTACTGAAGGTGAGAAGTAAAGCAAATCTGTACTTAAACTCAAAGTAGAATTTGGTTAAGTACCATAAGAAAAGGACACAGAGTTATATGACATTAAAGGAGAGAGGCATTCCCCCAAATGGAATACTAGGAAGGGCTCTGCAGAAGACTTGGGGGAACTTGTAGGATTGTTAACATTTCAACAAGAAGAGAGACAGGGAAACAGGGTATTCCAAACATAAGAGACCACATAAGCAAAAGAAGCAGGGAACTACGGGTATTGGGAAAATGTGAGCAGTCCACTGTAGGCTATCTGTAGGAATAAACCAAAAGAAAGACTGAAGCAGAATGAGGCCATACTGTGGAGAAGTTCAGTGTAAACTTAGGAGTACCTACTTATTTTTAGTAGATAAGGGAACCACTATCTGTTTTTGAGCAAAAATGACATGACTATATTGTACACGAAGACAATATCTTAGAAGCAACATGTAGAAAACCAAAAAAGAAAAGACTGTGGCAAAGACTAATACATTAAGAGAGGGAACATGCTGAGGTGCCTAGCTGGCTCAGTCAGTACAGTTTGTGGCTCTGGATCTCTGGACTGTGAGTTCGAGCCCCCTGTTGGGTGCAGAGATTACTTAATAAAATCTTAAAAAAAGAGAGAGAGAGAGGCAACATGTAATGAGCACCTAAACTTGAAATGAAAAAGTAGAAATAGGGGCACCTGGTGGCTCAGTTGGTTAAGTGTCTGACTCTTGATTTCAGCTCAGGTCATGATCTCAGGGTTGTGAGATGGGCTTGCAATGGGCTTGCACTGGGCATGGAGGCTGCTTAAGAGTCTCTCTCTTCCTCTCCCTCTTTTCCTCCCCGCCCCCCACCTCTGTCTCTCTCCCCCCTCTAAAATAAATAAATAAATAAATAGTAGAAATAAATGACAGAAAATGGAAAGGCAGAATCCATTAGAATTGGCAAGTAATTAGATATGGAAATTTAAAGTGGAGAAAAGAGTCAAAAATTAAGTCAATATATTACCTAGTAATATATTTAAATTAACCAAAATATAGTTTAATCATTGGACTTCTCTAAGCACCTGGCTCGTGGTAATACTAAATGAACATGTATGGGATGAATAAGACTGTTATAGTCCATATAACAGCAATTTTCAAGGATAAATATTAATCTAGTATTTTTTTGTTTTAATTCCAATACTACTCATTAATTTCTTAGTTTGTTAGACATAGACATCAACAAATGTCTAAAATGAAAATCTTAATATTTCTCACCCTGATTGTCTGGTCATCAGAAGATGTCAAAAATGATGATCCATCAGGAGAAAACATCACAGAATGAACCCAACTTAGATGTCCTCTGCAATCAGCCACTTTTAAACACGAGTCCATATTCCACAACTATAGAATAAACATAGCATATAGGAAATCACATTCATAAGCACTTTGAACATATCAAGAATATTAAATATAGCAAAAGTAAACCACTAATTTCACTTCTATGAATACAGGCCAGAAACAAGCTAGCAAAAATACAGAATGACTTGTGCAAAAGATTATTCATTGCATCTTATCTTTAATAGTAAAAGAACTAGAAACAACCCAAATGACCATCAATAGGGAACTGACTGAATAAACTACATAATGGAATATTATGTAACTGTAAAAACACCCAGATAATGACTAGTCACTGGGATATATTGTTTACAGAAAATAAGCAAAGAGCATACATATTTCTACAAAAGAGTATATATAGGGGCACCTGGGTGGCTCAGCCGGTTAAGCATCTACCTTGGCTCAGGTCATGATCCCAGGGTCCTGGGATCAAGTCCTGCATCAGGCTTCCTGCTCAGCAGAGAGCCTGCCCCTCCTTCTACCTACCGCTCCCCCTGCTTGTGCTGTCTCTGTTTCTCTCTCTGACAAATAAAAAAAAATCTTAAAAAAATAAAAATAATTTTTTAAAAAAATCTTTGATTTGGAATCATGCATTTAATTTTTTTAAATAAAAAAATAGACTATGTTCCACTGTCATCTAATCCTCATTTCAACTAATGGCAAAACCCTACAATAAATGAATATGCTAATTGTACAGGTACACATTTCTGTTATTCATGCTTATTACGAACTGTCAATGTCTGCCACCCTGGCTGTATTTTGTCCCTGCTGTAAATTACTCAAATATATTCCAGTCTAATGAAGTACCATATGTGCCTGAGTTCCTCTCATTATACTCTGAATGACAGACCTACTTTATGATTTCAGAACAAGCATAGACAAAACAAGTACTTCATCACATGCCCAGTGGTTTTCAATCAGTAAGTTCTATGGTTATAAATTAATTGTATGACATTTTCTTTGCCTTATCACTAGAGTCCAAGTTCCTGTGGACATACAGAGCTAAAAGCCAGAAATGAAAGTGGCTCCATAACTAAAAAATCTCCCTTGAAAATCCTTCACTTTTTCCTTCTTGTTCTTCCCCATCATTTCTCAGAGCCCCCAAAACCAGGTCCCTATTTTAAGAAAAAAGACGATGTTTCCTGCATCTTTCTAATAGCGGAGGGTCCAGGATTTTAGAAGTGACAGGAAAGGCTGAAAGAAGAGTTGTTCCTCCACTAGGAGGAGCACTAGTGGAGAAGCAACACTCCTTAAAATCCTGACAAAAACCCAGAAAGAGGAAATTTCTAACCACATCTGCCTTGAGGATCTACAGGTAAGATCTCCTACCACATCTGAAACTTTCAAATCAAAGACTCCCCTGAAGAGAACACTGCCCACAGCACCCTACTGCTTCCCACCATTTCAAACAGGACTGGAGCTTGTTCACACTTAATGCCTATGCTTCCAATGGGTAGATTCTTGGCAGGGAAGTTCTTCAGTGTTAGTTGCACTGTACTTGGAATTAAGTACAGATTACAGAGCACACCCACTCTCATCTTATCTCTATCTCCATGCTGACAGACTACAGCTCAGAAACTCTCCCCCAACAGCTTTGCAATAAGGAAAAAAATCGTCAAACTCGCTAAAAATTGCTGAAATAAGGACGGAACACTAAAGAAGTGCTTGCGGTAGTCAAGCTTCCTTTGAGGAGAGCCTGTGAACCAAGTCGATTTCTCTGTTTTCCAGATAAAGGCCCATACCCACCTTCTTGGACTGTCATCACAAGGAACTTCAAATTACCTGATAGTAAGACCCACTCAAGGAATAAGTAGTAATAAAACTTGGAAAAACGAATCCAACTTTGGGGGAAAAAAAAAACAGCAATTCACTGCTTTTTGAAAAAACTTAATACAGCCATTCACTGGGTGAAATTCTTCCAGGACCAGTCAGGTATAGATTCTGAATATAAAATCTATCAGGTAAGTACAAAATTACAAATATTAACAGGCAATTTTTAAGAGTCATTTTACTCATTAGTGCTCACCAATGAACATCCTAGGTTAACCAATTCTAAATTAACTTTCGTCTTCTTCTTCTCAGTGATCTAAGAAATCTGAACTGGACTCATCTCTCATCCTTTCTTTTATAGAAGATCCTTTCTTTCATATTGTTTAGGAGATGCCATGTTTCTGCCTAGGAAACAAGTGTTCATTCCACTGTTTCCCCAGACCTTGGCACATGCTAGGCATTCAACAAATGCTTGCTGAATGATACTGTCATTCCCTGTCATACTATCAAATCAAATCTTCAATCACTGCTAAAGTAATAAAGCTGGCTATATAGTTCAATATCCTAAAGCTATAGGTCATTATGCTGTGAAGAAAATGCTCTACTATTTCTCAAACATTCTCAGTAGTTAATGGTTTCAGTAGGCCATTCTTGGCAGAGGTACAACCTCACAGAGTAAATGAACTACTCACCTCCACACAGCACTGGGACAAAGCCACCACTGCCAAATGATTTTGCGGGGAGAAGTCACAATACTGGATGGTGCTATGATGGCCTGTAGGGATTTCTGCCAATAAGCCACTGGTATGAATGTCAAAAAGCTGTCAACATAAAATAGGTATCTATGAAAGTAAAATACTTTTAAAAATAAGCTATACTCAAAACGAATCTAAATTTTTTAAGTCCTGAAAAAATACAATTACTGATAACTGGCATAACTATTGACAGTCATAAATAAGATATAAATCAATATACACATACTTTTAAAATATTGCTCATCTTGAAACATGTTTCCTATAAAGAAAAATTTATCACGGATGATCTCTCAAGCTGGCCTAGGAAGAAATAAAACCTTCGTGAATAAATGAATGGACTAGCCAAATTAACATACACAGCAGTTCTCCTGAATGCTTGTTTATTCAAAAGAGAAAAATGGATATTCATAAATGAAGATAATCAAAATAATACAGAGCAGAGGCTTGTTAAAATGAAATTAGCTCAACTATTTCTATTTCTCTTCAGAGCTATCAAATTACTCCATTATGATCATTTTCCCATTTTTGAACCAAAAAAACTATTTTTGAATAATGCAAGCTGCATTTCAACTTTTGAAAGATTTTTAAATGTTGAATATATTCTTCTGAAGTTTTTGCCAAATGATAATAACATGTATGTAGCATTGTGATTTAAGACCAAGGCATCGTACAGGAAAAAAAAAAAAGCTTCCAGTGGGAGCCATAAATATGTATTGTGAAGGCAGAGTCCTTCAAGCACACAGATGGTAAGCAGCACAGCATCAGGGGCCAAGAACAAAAGAAGGAAACCATAGTTACAATGCTTCCCAGGACAGGTCATTCTTAAAAATTAATGGTGGAGAGTGACAGAGGAAACTTAGCAAGTATGGAATAGGCAGCTGTCTTAAGTACTGGGTGGTAAAAAGTAAAGACCTAACAATCAGAGTATGCTAACAGAAAAGAGTTCAAAAGAAATAAAGAGGAGGGGAATGCAGAGACCAAAGAGTAAAAAATTGGGAACTATGTGTAGTGAAGGGTGATTTTAGGGTAGCTTTATTTTAGCAGGGAAAATAAAGACCTAGTCTAGATTTTTCAAACAAAGAGGCATTTCATGTATTAAGCTGTCTTCCTCTCTCACTAGAAAAGATCTTTTAAAATGTTCAAATTCCAAATGTAAATCAAATCACAAAGAGATGCCACTTCACACCTAATAAGATGATTGTAATTTTTTGAAAAATGGAAAATAACAAGTGTTAGCAAGGAGAAAGTGGAACTCCTGTACACTACTAGCGGGAAAATAAAATTGTACAGACAGAAAAGCGACCACTTTCTGGAACGTAGGACGTGCGTGCAGAGAAGTGAATCCAAGGCGATATTCGGATGGACGGCGGGGGAAGGGGCCTCTGTCGGCTGCTTCTGGCAAGTGACAGAGCCACGGAGCACAAAATCGTAACTTTTAAGAAGTCCGCTCCGCTGAGGGACGTCGCTCCAGTGGCTAAGTGGGGGGGGTGGAACCCTCATGGGAGACTGTGGTCTCAGAACCCTCGGGATCACAGGAAGCCCGGGGGTGCCTGAGTGCGGCAGAGCTCCCAGGAATCAGAGCAGGGAAGCCGGCTGCAGAGACGGAGCCGAGGCGCGGGCCCTCAGCTCCGGGGTGCCATAAACCGTGATCCGCGGCACAGTTGGGCCACTGCTCCTCCAGCAGGGACCCAACAAGCGGCAGGTCCGGGGAGACTCCCCTTCCTCCCCCCGGGGAGGAGCGGCACAGAAGCGCACCACAGGTATCTGCTGGGTTTGGAGACTCCACACGGGGTCGGCTGCCAGAGATAGAAACGCTCGGTCACAGGCCAGGTGAGCACGGAGTGCAGCCGGAGACCTGGGAGACGGGAGTGATTGACTGGTTTTCTCTGGGGGCGCACTGAGGAGCGGGGCCGAGTTCTCGGTTCCTCCGGGGGAGACTGGGAGACCGCCATTTTCACTCTCGTCCTCCAAAGCTGTACGGAAAGCTTGCAGGGAACTAAAGCCCCCGAGAGCAAACCCGAGCAGATTACTTAGCCCGGACTTGGCAAGGGTGGGGCAATTCCGCCTCCGGCAAAGACATCTGGGAACCATGGCAACAGGCCCCTCCCCTAGAAGATAAGCAAGAACCACCAGCCAAGACCAAGTTTACGGATCAATGAGAACAACAGAACTCCAGCACTACGGGAATACTGCACATAGAATTCATGGCTTTTTTCCGATGATTCCTTAATTTTTCAAAGTTAATTTTTTAAATTTTTTTTGAATTTTTCTTTTTCCCTTTTCCAATCACCTTAATCCCTATTTTTAAAAAATCTTTTTTATTTTACATTTTTAGAGTCATATTCTATACCTTCATAGTACTTACACTTATTTTTGGTGTGTGTGTGTATATATATATATATATATATATATATATATATATATATAAGTTGTTCTCTCTTTAAAATTTCGGGATACAGTTTCTTCTAACAGATCAAAATATACCCTCAATCGCTAGTGTATGGCTTTGTTCCAGTCTCCTGCCTGATCACATTCTCTCCCTTTTTTTTAATTCTCTTTCTTTTCTCAACCTTTTTTTTTAAGATTTTACTTATTTATTTGACAGAGAGTGACACAGCGAGAGAGGGAACACAAGCAGGGGGAGCGGGAGAGGGAGAAGCAGGCTTCCCACCAAGCAGGGAGTCCAATGTGGGGCTTGATCCCAGGACGCTGGGACCATGACCTGAGCTGAAGGCAGACGCTCAACAACTGAACCACCCAGGCGCCCCAACCAACTTATCTTATCAATTCCTTTTATAAAATATAATTTTCATTCTTACAGTCATATTCCATCCCTTCATCGTATTAGCCTTTATTTTTGTACATATATAAGTTTTTCTTTTTTTTAAATTTTGGGAGGCACTTTCTTCTAACAGACCAAAATACACCCAAAATCTAATGTGTGGCACTGATTTATGCACCAGCCTGATCATAGTTGATCATATTGTTTTGTTTTGTTTTTGTTTGTTTCTATCTTTTTCTTTTTCTTTTCTTCTTTTTTTCTTCCTTACCCTTTCTTTTCCCCAGATTTCAGGTCTTTTCTGATTTGTTTAGTGTGTATTTTCTGGGGAGTTGTTACCCTGTTAGCATTTTGTTCTCTCATTCATCTGTTCTCCTCTGGACAAAATGACAAGACAGAAAAAATCACCTCAACAAAAAGAACAAGAGGTAGTACCGACTGCCAGGGACCTAATCAATACGGACGTTAGTAAGATGTCAGAACTAGAGTTCAGAATGATGATTTTAAAGATATTAGCTGGGCTTGAAAAAAGCATGAAAGTTATCAGAGAAACCCTTTCTGGAGAAATAAAAGAATTAAAATCTAACCAAGTCGAAATCAAAAAGGCCATTAATGAGGTGCAATCAAAAATGGAGGCTCTAACTGCTAAGATAAATGAGGCAGAAGAGAGAACTAGTGATACAGAAGACCAAATGATGGAAAATAAAGAAGCTGAGGAAAAGAGAGATAAACAACTACTGGACCACGAGGGCAGAATTCGAGAGATAAGTGATACCATAAGACGAAATATTAGAATAATTGGGGTCCCAGAAGAAGAAAGAGAGAGGGGCATAAGGTATACTGGAGAAAATTACAGCAGAGAACTTCCCTAATTTGGGGAAGGAAACAGGCATCAAAATCCAGGAGGCACAGAGAACCCCTCTAAAAATCAATAAAAATAGGTCAACACCCTGACATCTAACAGTAAAACTTATGAGTTTCAGAGACAAAGAGAAAATCCTGAAAGCAGCTCGGGAGAAAAAATCTGTAACCTACAATGGTAGAAACATTAGATTGGCAACAGACCTATCCACAGAGACCTGGCAGGCCAGAAAGGACTGGCATGATATATTCAGAGCACTAAATGAGGAAAATATGCAGCCAAGAATACTCTATCCAGCTAGGCTGTCATTGAAAATAGAAGGAGAGATAAAAAGCTTCCAGGACAAACAAAAACTAAAGGAATTTGCAAACACGAAACGAGCCCTACAAGAAATATTGAAAGGGGTCCTCTAAGCAAAGAGAGAGCCTAAAAGCAGCATAGACCAGAAAGGAACACAGACAATATACAGTAACAGTCACCTTACAGGCAATACAATGGCACTAAATTCATATTTTTCAATAGTTACCCTGAATGTAAATGGACCAAATGCCCCATTCAAAAGACACAGGGTATCAGATTGGATAAAAAAACAAGACCCATCGATACGCTGTCTGCAAGAGATTCATTTTAGACCCAAAGACACCCCCAGATTGAAAGTGAGGGGGTGGAAAACCATTTACCATGCTAAATGGACACCAAAATAAAGCTGGGGTGGCAATCCTTATATCAGACAAATTAGATTTTAAACCAAAGACTGTAATAAGAGATGAGGAAGGACACGATATCCTACTTAAAGGGTCTATCCAACAAGAAGATCTAACGACTGTAAATATCTATGCCCCTAACATGGGAGCAGCCACTTATATAAGCCAATTAATAACAAAAGCAAAGAAACACAATGACAACAATACAGTAATAGTGGGGGTCTTTAACACCCCCCCCCCACTGAAATGGACAGATCAACTAAGCAAAAGATCAACAAGGAAATAAAGACCTTAAATGACACACTGGACCAAATGGACTTCACAGATATATTCAGAACATTCCATCCCAAAGCAGCAGAATACACATTCTTCTCTAGTGCCCATGGATCATTCTCCATAACAGATCACATCCTAGGTCACAAATCAGGTCTCAACCAGTACCAAAAGACTGGAATCATTCCCTGCAAATTTTCAGACCACAATCCTTTGAAACTAGAACTCAATCACAAGAGGAAAGTCAGAAAGAACTCAAGTACATGGAGGCTAAAGAGCATCCTACTAAAGAATGAATGGGTCAACCAGGAAATTAAAGAATTAAAAAAATTCATGGAAACCAATGAAAATGAAAACACAACTGTTCAAAATCTTTGGGATGCAGCAAAGGCAGTCCTAAGAGGAAAGCATATAGCAATACAAGCCTTTCTCAAGAAACAAGAAAGGTCTCAAATACACAACCTAACCCTACACCTAAAGGAGCTGGAGAAAGGACAGCAAATAAAGCCTAAACCCATCAGGAGAAGAGAAATAATAAAGACCAGAGCAGAAATCAATGAAATAGAAACCAAAAGAACAGTAGAACAGATCAACAAAACTAGGAGCTGGTTCTTTGAAAGAATTAACAAGATTGATAAACCCCTGGCCAGACTTATCAAAAAGGAAAGAGAAAGGACCCAAATAAATAAAATCATGAATGAAAGAGGAGAGATCAAAACCAACACCAAAGAAATACAATTATAAGAACATATTATGAGCAACTATATGCCAGCAAATTAAATAATCTGGAAGAAATGGATGCATTCCTAGAGATGTAACAACTACCAAAACTGAACTAGGAAGAAATAGAAAACCTGAACAGACCTATAACCACTAAGAAAATTGAAGCAGTCATCAAAAATCTCCCAAGAAACAAAAGCCCAGGGCCAGATGGCTTCCCAGGGAAATTCTAGCAAACATTTAAAGAAGAATTAATACCTATTCTTCTGAAACTGTTCCAAAAAATAGAAATGGGAGGAAAACTTCCAAAATCGTTTTATGAGGCCACCATTACCTTGATCCCCAAACCAGACAAAGACCCCATCAAAAAGGAGAATTACAGACCAATATCCTTGATGAACATGGATGTAAAAATTCTCACCAAAGTATTAGCCAATAGGATCCAACAGTACATTAAAAGGATTATTCACCACGACCAAGTGGGATTTATCCCTGGGCTGCAAGGATGGTTCAACATCCTTGTTGAAGGATGTTGAATAACATCCTTTTATTAATGTTATTCAACATTAATAAAAGAAAGAACAAGAACCATATGATCCTCTCAATAGATGCAGAAAAAGCATTTGACAAAGTACAGCATCCTTTCTTGATCAAAACTCTTCAAAGTAGAGGGATAGAGGGTACATACCTCAATATCATAAAAGCCGTCTATGAAAAACCCACAGCAAATATCATACTCAAGGGGGAAAAACTGAGAGCTTTCCCCCTAAGGTCAGGAACATGGCAGGGATGTCCACTATCACCACTGCTATTCAACATAGTATTAGAAGTCCTAGTCACAACAATCAGACAACAAAAAGAAATCAAAGACATCCAAATCGGCAAAGAAGTCAAACTCTCACTCTTTGCAGATGATATGATACTTTATGTGGAAAACCCAAAAGAATCCACCCCAAAACTGCGAGAACTCATACAGGAATTCAGTAAAGTGGCAGGATATAAAATCAATGCACAGAAATTGGTGGCATTCCTATACACCAACAACAAGACAGAAGAGAGAGAAATTAAGGAGTCGATCCCATTTACAATGGCACCCAAAACCATAAGATACCTAGGAATAAATCTAACCAAAGAGGCAAAGGATCTGTACTCAGAAAACTATAAAATACTCATGAAAGAAATTGAAGAAGACACAAAGAAATGGAAAAACGTTCCATGCTCATGGATTGGGAGAATCAACATTGTGAAGATGTCAATGCTACCTAGAGCAATCTACACATTCAATGCAATCCCCATCAAAATACCATCCACTTTTTTCAAAGAAATGGAACAAAGAATCCTAAAATTTGTATGGAACCAGAAAAGACCCCAAATAGCCAGAGGAATGTTGAAAAAGAAAAGCAAAGCTGGCGGCATCACAATTCCGGACTTCCAGCTCTATTACAAAGCTGTCATCATCAAGACAGTATGGTACTGGCACAAAAACAGACACATAGATCAATGGAACAGAATAGAGAGCCCAGAAATGGACCCTCAACTCTATGGTCAGCTAATCTTCGACAAAGCAGGAAAGAATGTCCAATGGAAAAAAGACAGTCTCTTCAACAAATGGTGCTAAGAAAATTGGACAGCCACGTACACAAGAATGGAACTGGACCATTTCCTTACACCACACACAAAATAGATTCAAAATGGTTGAAAGACCTAAAGGTGAGACAGGAGTCCATCAAAATCCTAAAGGAGAACACAGGCAGCAACCTCTTCAACCTCAGCCGCAGCAACTTCTTCCTAGAAACATCGCCAAAGGCAAGGAAAGCAAGGGCAAAAATGAACTATTGGGACCTCATCAAGATAAAAAGCTTTTGGACAGCAAAAGGAACAGTAAACAAAACCAAAAGACAATCAACAGAATGGGAGAAGATATTTGCAAATGACATATCAGATAAAGGGCTAGTATCCAAAATCTATAAAGAACTTCTTAAACTCAACACCCAACGAACAAATGATCCAATCAAGAAATGGGCAGAAGACATGAACAGACATTTTTCCAAAGAAGACATCCAAATGGCCAACAGACACGTGAAGAAGTGCTCAACATCGCTCGACATCAGGGAAATCCAAATCAAAACCTCAATGAGATATCACCTCACACCAGTCAGAATGGCTAAAATTAACAAGTCAGGAAACGACAGATGTTGGCGGGGATGCGGAGAAAGGGGAACCCTCCTACACTGTTGGTGGGAATGCAAGCTGGTGCAGCCACTCTGGAAAACAGTATGGAGGTTCCTCAAAAAGTTGAAAGTACGGCTACCATACGATCCAGCAATTGCACTACTGGGTATTTACCCCAAAGATACAAATGTAGGGATCTGAAGGGGTATGTGCACCCCGATGTTTAGAGCAGCAATGTCCACAATAGCCAAACTGTGGAAAGAGCCAAGATGTCCACTGACAGATGAATGGATAAAGAAGATGTGGTATATATATATATACAATGGAATATTATGCAGCCATCAAACGAATGAAATCTTGCCATTTGCAATGACGTGGATGGAACTGGAAGGTGTTATGCTGAGTGAAATAAGCCAATCAGAGAAAGATATGTATCATATGACCTCACTGGTATGAGGAATTCTTAATCTCAGGAAACAAACTGAGGGTTGCTGGAGTGGTGGGGGGTGGGAGGGATGGGGTGGCTGGGTGACAGACATTGGGGAGGGCATGTGCTATGGTGAGTGCTGTGAATTGTGCAAGACTGTTGAACCACAGATCTGTACCTCTGAAACAAATAATACATTATATGTTAAAAAAAAAAAAAAGATAGCAGGTGGGCAAGAGTGAAGTGGGGGAAATCGGAGGGGGAGATGAACCATGAGAGACGATGGACTCTGAAAAACAAACTGAGGGTTCTAGAGGGGAGGGGGGTGGGAGGATGGGTTAGCCTGGTGATGGGTATTAAAGAGGGCACATTCTGCATGGAGCACTGGGTGTTATACGCAAACAATGAATCATGGAACACTACATCAAAAACTAATGATGTAATGTATGGTGATTAACATAATTAAAAAATAAAAAATAAAATAAAATAAAATGGTACAGATGGTTTGGTGGTTCCTCGAAAAAGGTAAATTTAGAATTACCATACGACCCAACAATTCTATCACTTGGTATGTACACAGAAGATTTGAAAGCAGCAACTCAAACAGATTCCTATACACCATGATTACTATATCATTATTCACAACAGCCAAAAGGTGAAAACACCCAAGTGTCCATTAACAGATGAATGCATAAAAAAATGTGGTATATCCATATAATGGAATATTATTCAGCCATAAAAAGGAATGAAGTTTTGTACATGCTACAACATGGATGAACCTTGAAAATATTATGCTAAATGAAATGAGCGAGATACAAAAGGATCAATATTATATGATTCCACTTATATGAAACATCTAGAATAGACAAATTCATAGATTAAAGGTTATGGGTTGAGGGGAGCAGTGCCTGGGTGGCTCAGGTCATGATCTCAGGTCTTGAGATCGAGTCCCACCTCGGGCTCCCTGCTCAGCAGAGAGTCTGCTTCTCCCTCTCCCTCTGCCCCTTCCCAACCCTGCTCATGCTCTCTCTCTCAAATAAATAATCTTTTTTTGTTTAATAAATAAAGAAATAATTAAAAAATAAAGATTACCAGCAGCTAGAGGCAGACAGGAATGGGTAGTTATTAGTTTCTGGTTACAGAGTTTCTGTTTGGGGTGATGAAAAGTTTTGGAAATAGTGGTGATAGCTGCACAGCATTATGAATATCATTAATATCACTGAATTATACATTTCAAAATAGTTAAAATGATGGGACTCCTGGGTGGCTTAGTCAGTTAAGTGTCTGCCTTCAGCTCAGGTCATGATCCCAGGGTCCTGGGATTGAGTCCCATATCGGGCTCCTTGCTCAGCGGGGAGCCTGCTTCTCCCTCTGCCTGCTCTACGTGCTGCTCCCCCTACTTGCGTGCTCTCTGACAAATAAATAAATAATGTCTTAAAATAAGAGTCCTTATCTTTAAGAAAAAAATAGTTAAAATGGCAAATTTTACATAGATATATTTTACAACAAAAAAATTTTATTCTTCAAATCTTATAAATTCAATGATTCCTTTTCTGTTCCTACAAATTTTAACAAATTTAAGACAAAAGGAGATATTTTTAATTTCGTGCTAAAGGTATAAACCCTTAAGCACCCAAGATCGAATGGTCACAGCAACCAGATCAATAACAATATAAACAGCTCCTGAGTTTTATTTATATAACTGTATGGTATAATTCAGTCTTTAAAACTGTACTATCGGGTGGCCCAGTCAGTTAAGCGGACAACTTCATCTCAGCTCGAGTTGTGAACTCATGGTCGTGAGTTCAAGCCGTGCACTGGGCATCATGCTCTATGCTAGGCATGGAACCTACTTAAAAAAAAAAAATACACACACACACACACACACACACACACACACACACACACACAATCTCAGGGGATATGAAGAGCTCTCAAGAGACTTAGGCCTCTTCCTAGGCCAGTGCTCTCACCAAGGAGAAGGCCATGTTCAGTTCAAGCACAAAGACAGTGAAGCCCAATGGCAAGAAGCCGGATGAGTTTGAGTCCAGCATCTCCCAGGCTCTCCTTGAGCTGGAAATTAACTCAGACCTCAAAGCCCAGCTATGGGTGCTGAATATAACAGCAACCAAGGAAACCGAAGTGGATGGTGGTCAGAGAGCTATTACCATCTTTGTTCCTATTTCTCAACTGAAATTTTTCCAGGAAATCCAAATCTGGCTAGTCCAAGAATTGGAGAAAAAGTTGAGTGGGAAGTCCATTGTCTTTACTGCTCAGAGGAGAATTCTACCTAAGCCAACTCAAAAAAGCCATACAAAAAATAAGTAAAAGTGTCCCAGGAGCCACACTTTGACAGCCCATTGCATGACGCGATCCTGGAGGACTTGGTTTTCCCAAGCAAAATTGTGGGCAAGAGAATCCATGTGAAACTGGATGGCAGCTGACTCATAAAAGTTCACTTGGGTAAAGCATAGAAGAACAACATGGAACCTAAGGATGAAACTTATCTGCTGTCCATAAGAAGCTCACAGGCAAGGATGCTAACTTTGAGTTCCCAGAGTTTCAGTTGTAAACAAAAATGATTAAATAGAACATTCGCGGGGTGCCTGGGTGGCTCAGTCATTAAGCGTCTGCCTTTGGCTCAGGTCATGGGATCGAGCCTCGCATCGGGCTCCCTGCTCAGCGGAAAGCCTACTTCTCCCTCTCCCACTCCCCCTGCTTGTGTCCCCTCTCTGGCTCTCTCTCTCTCTCTGTCAATAAAAACTTAATAAATATATAAATAAATAAAACATTCACAGTAAAAATAAATAAATAAAATAAAATTGTACTATTTCAGGTGTGGAGAATAGGAAGAGGTTGGTAAAAAGATACTAACTTTCAGTTAGAAGATGAATGAGGTCTGAGGATCTAATGTATAACATGGTGACTATAGTTGATAATACTGTATTGTTTAAGTGAAATTAAGAGTAGAAATTAAATGTTCTCACACACAAAAAAAAGATAAGTACGTGAGGTGACAGATGTGTTATTTAACTCCATATGGGGGAAATGCTTTCACAATGCATACAAATATTAATTCATCATGTTGTATACTTTAAACATCTTTAACAATTTTGTCAACTGTACCTCAATAAAGCTGAAAATAAAATAAAACTGTAGTATCTCTTATTCAAGTCTTTTAAAATTACTATTTAAATGGAATGTCACTGAGTCATAGAATACCTACCTTTCCAAATCCATGTTACAATGTGGGACAAATTATTTGACTGCTCTGAACCTCAGCTGCCTCATTATTAGGAGAGGGCTATTGCAATCTGCTGTGTCCCTTGGATAGTTATATTAAAAGAAATAATATGTGAGAGCACTCTGAATACTACAAATGTAAGCTATTATTAGATTTGAAAAAAAAGGATAGCATTTTTGTCATTCACTATTTTTACATATTGTCCTCCTTTATATTACAGAATTCTTATAATAGTCTCCAGTTGTTGGCAAATACTTCTATCAGTCACTAAGTCCTAATAAATTTCAGGGGTAAGAAAGCACTTTGAAAATCATCTAAACCAATATTCAAAATTGTAAAAAAAAAAAAAAAAAGTGATGTAGAAAATAGTCTATGTTTTCAATAAATCTGAGAAACACCGGATTAGCCAACATAAATTATTTCTGTATTACAGAACTTCTGGAAGCCTTAAGTATGTTAGTATACACTGAGTAACTCTAATGGGGGAAAGCAACACATAACATTTCCCAAACCTGTGTGACCACGGAGATCTTTCTTCACAAAGTCTATTGCCATCCCTGGAACACAGTTCTGAGAACTATGAAGTTAGGAAGCCTGCCCAAAATCATACAGCTATACTTTCATTATATCAATACACAGTGTACATGCAAAAATCAGTTGACATTTTCATTTTCTTTAAATCAGGCTAATTTTGGCTTGTTAAAATACTGATACTTACAAAGATTTTATTTTTTGCTGCCACCATTAGCCTAGCACCATCAGCAGACCATGAACAGCATTTCACTATCACTTCCATATCCTCTTGAGGCTCCTCTGAATTTAAGAAGAACTGCTTCACATTAATGCTTTTCCTCTCGTTTGCTGATTTCACATCCCAAAGCTTCAGATTGAAAAATTTAAAAAATGTTTGTTTTAATCTCAAATCACACCTCTAGAATTCCACCTGGATTAAATGCAAATATTTACTTTTTCTAATGAACTGTTTTCACTTATGCATGACTTTAAAAATTAAGTACTCCAGCTTCATTCAGCACCTTCTTAAAAAGAAAAAAAAAAAATCCTAGAAGCACTGCCTGCAATGCAAAATGCAGAATATGAAACCAAATAAAATGTTAAAAACTCCTTGCATGGTGTGGACTATGCTAAAGATTAGGTGTTGACAGTAAGAATGAGACTAGAAGAAAGGTGAGAAGGCTCACAACTTGCATCTGCTGCCCTCTGCCGTGCCAGACATGAAGTTCCCACCTACTACATGCACAGCCTGGACAACACACAGGGCCCAGGCTAAGCCGAGTTAAACACAGCAGAGCATCCGGGGACATAAGGAAGTCTCTGAAAATAGAAAACAAAGAATATACTGAAAGGAAGCAAGACACCTTGTGTGTTTGGTGGGGCCATACAGAGATCTAAAACAACTGGATCCTGAGACATAGGATACAAAAGACTCTAAACCTCACTTAACTAGCAGAGCCACCTGAACAGCACAAAAGAAAAAGGCCTTCAAGAAGACCCATCTTCACTCTCCTGGGGCCTTGAGCAGCACCCAGCTTCAAAGAGTGATAATGGCTGCCATGCCCAGACCAAGGGTTGGCCAAGGACATGGACAAAAAAAAAAAAAAAAAAGGAAAGGAAAGGAAAGGAAAAAAAAAGCTGCTTCTTAGGTTTTCACTCAGCTTCCAAAGCACAGTTCCAATGTAAAACCAGATTTCTGACCAGGCACATTTTTAAATCTCTCTCAAGTTTAGAGACATATTATATACACTAAGGAACACAGCCAATACCAAAACCTTTCCCCTTGCAATGAAATTGGATGAGGCAAGAGATATCAGATACTAAAAGAGCCTTTCTTGATACTTAGAGAAAAAAAAACCCAACATATAAATGCCAGAAGCTTCAGTCACATCAACTAAATATATGAGAAATCATACTGTTTCCCTCTTAATATAAAAAACAAAGAAACCACTGCCTAGATTTAAGAAAGAAAGAAAAAAAAAACTAACACAACCCAATTTCATTACATCTGTCTAAACTACAATCTGCATCTGGACCTGACTTCAGCTCCTATCCAACAAGTGATGAAATTCCATGTATCAAGGGACCAAGTAAATAACAGCATTTGATTTTGAGTAAGTCACTACACTGTATCAAGGCCCATGGGCACCCTGGCCCTTGTGTGTTTAAATGGCAATTTTTAAATAAAACTCACATTTTGAAATGGTTTATCAACAGGGCCTGAAAAACACGCTGATCAACATGATACCCTGCAAAATGCTTAGAAGATTACAGAGCCATTTGGGGCAGGAAATAATTTTACAGTTCTTCATCCTCTCAGAAGGCAAAAGCTTTAGAAGACTTTGACCTTGAAATGCTGTTATCCAACCTCATTTTGCAGGACCTCTGCTTACTACCTTTCAGTTTATCAGCATGAACCAGCTAACGATACTGGCTTAACAGCACTGTGGGAAAGCCGCCACAAACACAGCAGTTCTCACCAAGAGTGCAGTACTGTCTCCCCCCTGCTGCCAGTGCTCTGTGCTCTACAACCACATTTTGCTACTCACACATGAAGTCAAAATCCTGTCCCTGATGACTTTTTAACATTTTTTTCCTTTGAGTTTGGAGAAGTCTTAATCTGATCTGAAGGGGCACAGCAAAGGTTTATCATCTTGAACACATTAACAACTATGCTAGTCACTTTGAGACTATATAAATAAATCAGGTATAGATAGCTCTCTCAAAGAGTTTACAGGTCAATAAAGGAGATAAAACAAGCCATAAGTGACTTTAAGACAAGGTACATCAGATGTGTCATATGAGAGAATGACACATATGACAAACATACAGTACAGTAGGCTGATCTTCAGGGTGTCCACCTCTGCAAAAACTGTTCTCTCAAGCCCACAGCAAAATGAGGTTGGATAAGAGCCTACTGTACACCAACTTGGGACGGACAGAATTTCAACACTAGAAAGACAAAGGGAACACTCTATGGCCTAGATTCTAGGCTAAAAGGTCGGCATAAGCTAAAGTACAAAAGGGGAAAGCAAAGACAATAAAAAGGGAAAAGAGGCTGCAGTTCGGGTGCAGCATCAGGTGCCTGCCTGAACACATCCTGGACACAGCCTTCACCTGTTCTCAGAGCACCCTTTTACCATTTCCATAGCCTCTCTCTCCAACTGGATTCTGAACAACTTCAGGCCAGGAATTAATTGTTTGGTGTTTTGGTTTGTTTTAGTATTTAAAACCCAAATGCCAGTGTCTGGCACATAGAAAGTATTTAATAAATAATCAAAAAAATACATTTATAATACATTTCTTAAATGTAGTAAATTACATTTTAAGTGAAAAGACATTTATGATGGTAAACTCCTAACGTCAGACTCTACTCATGTTTCAAGCACAGGTGAGTAGAAACAACAGTGTTACTGAAGGAAATAGGGTTCAGGTTCCAGATGCAGATAGAACACACACACATTCATCTTCACACCCTCCCAAAATCCATGTAAAAGCTAGAGTAGAGAGAATTCTCTGTACGTGTAGTTCACAAGGCAAAGTAGAAAGGAGGAAGAGATCACAGCAACAAAACTGTAAAGGCTAAAAAAAGCAGAAAGATAAGCAATAAGGAGACTCCTAAAAACTGCATCCTGAGTCCACCATGGGGAAAGCCAAGAAGCAGCCCAATCCATACCATAAAACTCCTAAAAGGCTACGGAAGTGTTGCAGCAGGTGCCCTCTGATAAGGGTAGGAATCCACTGACTTCCCAACTATGTAATCCAGGTTGCTGTATCCCTACTCTAGCTGAAGAGTACAGGGTTTCTCTGCACCTGGCACAGTTGAGAGCAGAGTCACCATTCTGAAAACAGGGAAATTAAGAGAGAGTCTATATCCCAGATGTTGAGATCTCTACCTAACCATCTTCTTGCCAACCAGACTTATACCCTACAGGTAGGAAACTGAAGATTTTTCTCTGAATATCCAACAAGATCAAGACAGAAGATCTAAGGAGTCTAGCATTAGGAGTTTACTATCAAAAATGGCAGGCAGATAACCCTAAAGAGAAACACAATAAGCAAGCTCACAATTCCCTATCAGCTTTTTGGTGCTGCACTCTTAAATATGAGGATATATATCTAATACATATACAGATCTTCCTTAACTTACCAATAAACCCATCATAAGTTGAAAATGCATTTAATAACGTTACCTACTGAACATCATAGCTTTAGCCTTGCCTACTTTAAACGTGCTCGAACACTTACATTAGCCTATAACTGGGCGAGATCATCTAACAAAGCCTATTTTATAATAAAGTGTTGAATATCTCATGTAAATTATTGAATACTGTACAAAAAGCGAAAAACAGAATGGTACTATAGATACAGACAGGTTGCAAGTGTATCGGTTTTTCACCCTCCTGACTGCATAGCTGACTGGGGGCTACAGCTCACTGCCACTGCCCAACATCACAAGTGAGGATCATACTACATATCACTATCCAGGGGAAAGATTAAAATTCAAAATTTGAAGTACAGTTTCTACTGAATGTGTATCACTTTTGCACCATCATAAAGTCGAAAAATCCTAAGTCAAACCATTGTAAGTCAGAAATCATCTGTAGATATATCCAAGATCAGATAGCTAAGCTATATCTCTAAAATGCAGACAGAAACCAAAACCAACAGAGAAAACAGCAACTATACATGAATATGAATTTTTTTAAAAGAAACTATTAACATTCACAAAAAGATAAAAGATATTAAATCCATGAAACAAAAATAGGAAAAAAGGAAAAAGGAAACTGATCATAAGAAGGGGTACTTAAAAACATGACAACAGAAATTAAAAATCCAACAGAAGGATTAGAAAGTAAAGTTAGAAAATAAAGCTAAAGAAATTTTCCAGAAATGAGGGCAAACAAACAGAGAAGGAGGGAAAAATAATAACCAAAAAAACAAATAGGAATTCGAGAAAGAAAAGGTAGAGAAGAATAAATTAAAAAATTAAAGGAAGCCTAAAGAACTGAAGTATTTGAATTTCCAAATTGAAAGAAGCCACCAAGGGGCAACTGGGTGGCTCAGTCAGTTGAACATCCGACTTTTGGTTTTGGCTCAGTTCATGATCTTGTGGTTGTGGGATCGAGCCCCAAGTGGGACTCTGTGCTCAGTGCTTCAGATTCTCTCTCCTTCTCACTCACTCCGTCTCAAAGAAAGAAAAGGAAGAAAAGAAAAGAGAAGAGAAGAGAAAGAGAGAGAGAGGGAAGGAAGGAAGCAGGAAGGCAAGCAAGCAGGCACCAAGTGCCAAGCACAGTAAATGAAGACAAACCCACACCAAGGCACATTATCATGAAATTTTTAAAAAGAAAAAATATTGGGGATAAAGAGAAGATCTTAACCCAAGCTGCTTTCAGGACTCTCTGTCTCTGAGACTCATAAGTTTTCCTATTAGATTTCGGGGTGTTGACCTATTTTTATTGATTTTGACAGGGGTTCTCTGTGCCTCCTGGATTTTGATACCTGTTTCCTTCCCCAAATTAGGGAAGTTCTCTGCTATAATTTGCTCCAATATACCTTCTGCCCCTCTCTCTCTTTCTTCTTCTTCTGGGATCCCAATTATTCTAATGTTGTTTCATCTTATGGTATCACTTATCTCTCAAATTTTGATTGCACCTCATTAATAGCCTTTTTGATTTCGACTTGGTTAGATTTTAGTTCTTTTATCTCTCCAGAAAGGGTTTCTCTAATAACTTCCATGCCTTTTTCAAGCCCAGCTAGTTTCTTTAAAATCATCATTCTGAACTCAAGTTCCAATGTCCATATTGATTAGGTCCCTGGCAGTCAGTACTGCCTCTTGTTCTTTTTGTTGAGGTGATTTTTTCCGTCTTGTCATTTTGTCCAGAGGAGAACAGATGAATGAGAGAACAAAATGCTAACAGGGTAACAACTCCCCAGAAAATATATACTAAACAAATCAGAAAAGACCTGAAACCAGGGAAAAAGAAAGGGGAAAAAAGAAAAAAGAAAAAGATAAAAACAAACAAACAAAAACAAAACAAAACAGAATATAATCAACTATGATCAGGCTGGTGCATAGATCAGTGCCACACACTAGATTTTGGGCGTATTTTGGTCTGTTAGAAGAAAGTGACTCCCAAAATTTTAAAGAAAAAAACTTCTTTATGTACAAAAATAAGGGTTAATACGATGAAGGGATGGAATATGACTGTAAAGATGAAAATTATAAAAGATTTTATAGAAGGAATTGCTAAGAAGTTGGTTGAAAAAAGAAACAAATAATACATTATATGTTAAAAAAAAAAAAGAAGAAGATAGCAGGAGGGGAAGAGTGAAGGGGGGGGAATCGGAGGGGTAGATGAACCATGAGAGACTATGGACTCTGAGAAACAAACTGAGGATTCTAGAGGGGAGAGGGGTGGGGAGATGGGTTAGCCTGGTGATGGGTATTAAAGAGGGCATGTTCTGCATGGAGCACTGGGTGTTATACGCAAACAATGAATCATGGAACACTACATCAAAAACTAATGATGTAATGTATGGTGATTAACACAATAATAAAAAATAATAATAAAAAAGAGAAGATCTTAAAAGTTTCAGACAAAAAAATAGATCACATATGAATCAGAATGGCTTCAAACTTTTCAAGAGGAACTTCAGAAGACAGAAGGGCACAATGTCCCCAAAAGTCCCAGGAAAAATTATTTACAACCCAGAATTCTTTATGCAGTCAAAAATACCAATTAAATATGAAGTTAGACACTTTTAGACAGACAAGGTCTCAAAAATTTACCTCCCAAAGTTTCTTTCTTAGGAAGCTAGAGGAGATTCTCCACCAATGGGAGAATAAACCAAGAAAGAAGACAAGAAATCTAAGAAACAGGGTTTTAAGTCAAGAGAAAAGCGAAAGGAATCCCCAGAATAATAAAGGGAGATCCCCAGTTGGACACTAGAAGTAGTTTCACCAGTCAGAATGGAGCAAGACAGAACCCTCCAAGAAAGTTATTTCCAAGAAAAGAAAATTTATCAAACATTCTGGTAAGTTTGAATAATGTAAGAAGCAATTTAGACAAGGGATAGTTTGAAGATGAATTCGTGATGAGCACATTAAAAAAAATAAGCACAATGTGTTAAAAAACAAAATTACAATGGTAGATGTACAACACATTTAATCCCAAGGAAAACAAGAAGCTGTATGAGAAAGGAAAAAACATACTACATGACTCAACTGTGGCCAGTTACAATGACATAAATCCTGGACACTGATCTAATCAAAATCATAAAACATACAGGAAGCACAAAAGGGGGTCAAGTTTGAGAGGAAAATATAGTTCAGTGTGGAGCACAGTAAGTTTGAGGCACAGTGTATTATCTAAGTGATGACAATTAGCAGTTGATTAGAGATGCAGGACCCAAGCACACAAGAGAAATGAGGGCTGGAGGTAACACTGCTGAAAGTCACTCACTGAAAAGATGAGAGTTCAAGCCATGGGACTGATGAACTGGGATGGAAGAAAGGTAATGAAGCTGGTATTCAAGGTTAGATGCTTGAGGAACAGCTACATTTAAGTGGCCAGGTAAAAAAGATAAAGAAGGGGTTAGAGAGATAAAAGGAAAAGGTAGAAAACACTGATGTCAGAAGAGGAGTTTCAAAAAGGAAATATAGTTGGTTGATGGGGGAAGAAGAGCTGAATACTGGTAATACAACAAAAAGAGTAAGTCTTGGATAAAGAAAAATATCAGATTTCACACTAATCCAAAGAGCATTAACCTTTACAACAAAAAGAACAGAGACTGAAAATAAAACTAGATTTTACATGCTTCAAAGGACTACAAGGAAGATGGGACCAGGCTTAACAAGTTTTAAATACTGAGTGAATAGTCAGGAAATGGAGGCAAGTACAGGTAGCTTAAGAAGTCTAGCAATAAAGGGAAAAACAGAATGACTATTTCAGAGGATAACATAATCCATGGAGAATCAAAGGTTTTTCACTTTTTGGTTTTAGAAAGGCCCAAGAACATGTGTAGGCTGTGGGAAAGGATCCCAAAGAGAAGAAAAGCGAAAGATACAAAAAGAAAGAAAAAATAATCAGTGAAGCAAAGTGTGCAGGGGAAGAAGAAAAAAAGGAACAGTGGGCATAAGTAGAGAACTTTCCGGGAACTGAGATGAGAAACAAGAAAGGGAATTGGGATTTTTATGGCAATTTTTGAGGAGACTTACGGAAGAGAACTCTTAATGGGTGGTGTCAAACCTCTGAATAAGTAGGTATGAGGTAAGGTAATCTCCAGAGAATGAAACGGATGCAGTGACAAGACTGGGGGCTTAAGAACAACAGCATAAGTCTGGAATTGGAACTATAATGAATACAGCAAATTAATTAGGAATGAACGGACCATAACTTGGCAGCAAAGAAAGCCAGTTGAGCTGCACACCTTAAATTTATAAAATGGATAAATAGTCTGGTTTCACAAATGTCTTGAACATTAAGCAACCTAATAATAACGGAATAATGCTAGGGAAAATGGAATTTTGCCAGAACTTGGAATTAGCAACAGTTATAAGATGGAAAAACTTGACTTGAGATATAAAATGTTTCCTTCTGAAGTCATTCACTTAATAGAAAAGAAGAAATAATAGGTTATTATAACTGAAAGATTGTCTCAAAAAAGGGCTGTCTTAACCTGCCAAGGGTATTCTGAAAAGCCTCCTCTGATATGGATTGTTCTAAAAGAAGAGAAGGTTATTTAGTATTTGCAGATAACATGTCATAGAAGTCAAAATCTTTTTACCTGAATATTCTAAGAATGCTCCCAACATCTACTAACAGCTAGAAAATTCTTTAAAGTAGACTTCTAGCCAGAAAGGATTACTAGATGCCCTGAAGTAATTTATACAAAAACGAGTTATCTTCAGTCAGCAAAGAGAAATCAAAGATTCAACCAGAGGATCAGCATCAGAGATTTCATCTTCCTATAACTGAGGAGTTACCTATCAACATTAACAAATCTCCTTCTCTAGTGATTCTAACAAACAAAATAGTGCCTGGGAGGATTCAAGTATTTCCCTGGAAAAAATATATGTCAAGAAAATTTATTGAGGGGCGCCTGGGTGGCTCAGTCATTAAGCGTCTGCCTTCGGCTCAGGTCATGATCCCAGGATCCTGGGATCGAGCCCCGCATCGGGCTTCCTGCTTCACGGGAAGCCTGCTTCTCCCTCTCCCACTCCCCCTGCTTGTGTTCCTGCTCTCGCTATCTCTCTGTCAAATAAATAAATAAAATATTTTTAAAAAAAAGAAAATTTATTGAGTGCATGTTTTGAGAAGAATTCTGTAGTATGAACTTGAGAGTACAAGATGCAAGGTCTCTGCAGATCATAAATCCATATTCAATCTTATCAAAGAAGACATGAAAATGACTGAATTGAATAGCACAACACATTTACAAGTGGAAATGAGAAGTAAACTGAACAGTTTCTATCAATATATAGAGATATAGATAGAAGGAGGGATGTATTCAGAACCAGATAGATGGATGTGATAAGAGAACTCACTTTCTGAAGAAGGCTGTGCATAAAGGTTTGAGAGTCATTAAAAAATATGGGCAAGCGAATTGGAGGCCAAAAATCCCAATAAAGATTAATGAAATATATACAGGAACAGTAGCTGACTAATTATCTTGCCCAGAACAATTAGTATTAAGGGGGCTAGAAGAAACAAACTGGACAGGAAGAGAGGTAGCAGAATGATGGAAGGTAAAGAGCCTCACAGGTGTACCTGATGAGCCTGGGTTTATCACAATTTATAATGTGGTACTTTTGTGTCCCAGCTGAAAGTGGCAAGATGAAAACAGAGGCAGAGAGTTATTCTAGCAGTTCTGTACCAGGATTAGGAGAGATGAAGAACACATCTTAGAAAGCTGCTATCAAACATAAGGAGATGACAGCATGAACCACAGTAAATACTATGGAATGGGAGGGGAAAAGGTTGACCAAAAGACTAGGTCAAAGACGGATTAGACTTAAGACCAAAGAAAGAAAGGAGAATCAATGAAGAGGAGACTAGAATGATGGTAGAGAAAGGAATAAGAAAGAAAGTAGGATTAGGATCTGATTTGAGAAGGTAAAAATTTAAAGAATTTAGTTTTTTTAGGACTATAAATTTCAGGAGCCTGAATATACTTTATTCCCTAGTTCTGAGTTTTTCCTGCATAAGACAGGAGAACAAGAAAATATAAAATAAATGGAAGAATAAAGAATAAATAAAAGCAGGGCCTTTACAAATTTGACCCCACAAATCTCAAAATTTTATGAAGCCATAAATACATGCTTAAAAATTAAGAATTCAAACTATATGAACTTTAAAGCATAAGGCAGTAAACCATTCATAAACAATCATTATAACAAGCAATTACAGTTACATTAAATACACTCCTGGAAGTTGAAAGAAAAAGCTCTTCCTGTAGAAATGAGAAAAAGAGAAACCTATTTCTATAACCACATCATAAAACCACAAAATTACAACCAATTTAAATAAACAAAAGCGTACCTTTAATGTTCCATCAGCTGAACAACTAGCCAAAAGCTTATCATCTGGTGAAAATCTGCAGTGATTGACTGAATTTGTGTGGCCAAACATGGTATTGCGACATTCTTTTTGATTCAAATCCCAGAGCTATTTGAGAAAGATAAAAAGATAACTAAAAAACTAGTACTGAATAAGGAAAAGTTAGAAATCTCATAACATTCTTGCTTCACTCCCATTTAAGCTTTTTCAATTACAGAAAAATGTTCAATCATATTAATGAAAAGGTGTCAAACACAAAGGTGAACTTGTGATTACCAAATAATGGAGCAGCCCTTAGATCAACACCTAATCTATTAAGGGACAAAAAGCTTACCTAGGCTTTTAGTCTGAACACTAAGTAACTAAATAATTACTGCTTATTTTAACAAAGTAGTTTGGAATCATTATCATTTTATTCAGCTCTCCAATAAGTAATATGTAAAATAAAATGCTCCCAAATTTTTTTTAGATGCTAGGTTATCCAGTCATTTCTAAGATTTCCCAACGCAAATCTTGAGTCTACTTACTAAGCTAAAATCTATTAATGCTCTAAAAAGTGACTTGAAAAATACAAAGATAGCAAAGATAGATATAAATACATTTGACAGGAAATATAAGAGGCTTGAAGAGCAAGTTAACACCTCTAGGAAACAACCAACCAAATCCAGAATCCACAGGACAAATGACTCAGTTTCTCTAAGGAATCAAAAGAGGCAGAGGGCTTCGAAGGAGAACTTCTCCAGAATAAAAGACATTTAAGAGACATAACAACCAAATGTCACCTGAAATTTGTATTCTGATTCCAACAAATCTATGGTAGAAAGACATGGTTTTTTGGGGGGCGCCTAGGGGCTCAGTTGTTTAAGCATCTGCCTTTGGCTCATGTCGTGATCCCAGGGTCCTGGGATTGAGCCCCACCATCATGCTCTCTGATCAGTGGGGAGACTGCTTCTCCCTTGCACTCTGCCCTGCCCCCTGCTTGGGCTCTCTCGCACGCTCTCTCTCTCAAATAAATAAAATAAAAAAATCTTAAAAAAAAAAAAAAGATATTTTTTTTTTTTTTTTAAGAATGATGGGGAAGGGGAGCCTGGCTAGGTCAGTCAGAGGAGTGTGTGACTCTTGATCTTGGGGTCGCAAGTTCAAGCCCCATGTTGGGTATAGAGATTACTAAAAATAAATAAACTTTAAAAAAAAAAGGGGGCGCCTGGGTGGCTCAGTTGGTTAAGCGACTGCCTTCTGCTCAGGTCATGATCCCAGAGTCCTGGGATCGAGCCCCGCATCAGGCTCTCTGCTCGGCCAGAAGCCTGCTTCTCCCCCTCCCACTCCCCCTGCTTGTGTTCCCTCTTACGCTGTCTGTCTCTCTCTCTCTCTCTCTGTCAGTTAAATAAATAAAATCTTAAAAAAAAAAATAAAAATAAAAAATAAAAATAAAAAAAAAAAGAACAATGGGGAAAAGTGAACATGGACCAGACAGATCACAAAACTATTATTTATTATGTTAGGTGTGATAATGGCATGGTACTTAGGTTTAAGACCTCAAATATGCATGCTGAAGTATTTTGGGTACAATGACATATCTGCGATTTGTCCCAACATGCTCCAGCCAAAAAAAAAAAGGGAGGGGGAGAATAAAATAAGATTGGCAAAATATTAATAATAGTGAGAGCTAGACAATGGATACCACAAGGGTTTATTATTGTACTCTCTCCTTTTGGGTATGTTTGAAAAGTGAATAAAATACAAACAAAAAGGGCTATAGTCCTCTCTGCGGATTTATGCTAACTATATTAAACACGGAAGGAGAAATCATCCATCCCCAAGATTAATATTGACAAAAATCCTTTGAAAATGACCAGTGAGGTAAGTCCTGTTCTTCATGCCCACCTCCATCCTCGACTTCTTTACCCTAGTCCTAGGTAAATCCAGTTTTTCAGATAAGGCAAGGCACATGGGGGCAACTTCAGATTTTCATATTTTCATTGCCTTCTCTCAGTTCAAGAGTCACAAGAAGTGAATTCTAATTGTCCACATGGTAATACAGGTGTGGTATGGCAGATTTTAAAGTAAAACTTGTCCTTAATTAAAACTGTTGACTAAACAATAGAACCCATAGATCTCTCTTTGGTCTTACATCCTAGAGCTTTCTGTCTATAATTAAAATGAGGAAACAAACTTCTTCACCCTATAAAATTTTAAAAAGAAACATCAAAAATTAATCATAAAATAATACAGAAGTCTTAGTTTTTCAGAGGTGGATTTATTCCATAAGGTAAAGCATATCTGAGTAAAAATGAGCTATGATTATAAGACTACATCAGTCTGTTATTTTAATCCAATCCAGTGTTTTCAAATTGTGCTATGCAGGCCCCTAAGGATTCCAGAAACATGTCTGAAAGGGACTACTGGGGGAAATAAGAGAGGGAATAAGAGTAGAAAAGCAAGCTCAGGAGCGCCTGGGTAGCTTAGTTAAGTGTCTGACATCCACTAAGGTCATGATCTCAGGGTCCTGGGACAGAACCCCACACTGGGCTCCTTGCTCAGCAGCTGAGCTTCTCCCTCTTCCTCTGTCCTCCCTCCCACCCCCGCTCAAGCACGCGCACCCACACACACTCTTTCAAATAAAAATAACGTCTTTAAAAAAAAAAAAAGCAAGACCACACCCCACTTCAACCAGAGCAATGGGCTTTCTCTCTTACACACTGAGCTTCTATGTAAGTTTTCTTTTGGAGGAAAAAAAAAAAAAGATAAAGTTTCAGCTTCCTAAACTGAAGGGGAGAGGGGAGACAATTTTCAATATTTTCTGAAGTTTTTTAAAATACTGTATTTAAAAAAAACAACAACACTGTATTTAAATGTCAAACACAGAGTCTATGAGGTTTTCCAAACTGAAATGGTTTGCCCAATCCACCCAAAAATATAATGTCCCTTTGCAAAGATGGTGTGACATTAAAAAAGACAGGGCAGAAACCAAACCAAAAAACAATCCAAAGGAAGTCAGTGAATCTTTCTGGACCCCCAGAACATTTAATCTAGCTATCTTCAATATGCCATTTAAGAGGGAAAAAAGATAAAATCTTTTATAATTTGTAACTATAAAGCATTATCAAACATACATAAAATGCATATCTGCTTTTAGTTTTAGTTTTTTTTTTTCCTATCAGCACTTTTTTTCCTTCCTCCTTCTAATAACAAAATCTCTCTTCTGAATCAAGCCCCACTTATAAAACAAATAGAGCTGACCTCACTTCATTTGTCCCATCTCTACATGGCTGAACTTGTAATCTTTGACCAATTCAAGGATTCCATATCCTATTGGACTACTAGGGTTATTTAACAATGAGCATATAAGCCAAACCAGGTCAAATAGTCTTCTTTAAAATTAAATCTATGGGACCTGGGTAAGAGTAAGTTTCTCTTCCTCTGTGACTATAAGCTGTAAAACCCACATAAGCCTGTAACTGAGAACAGCCATATTTCCTGCCACACAGAAAGAACACGCCTGAACCAACAAAGAGAGAAACAGAATCTAAAGATGAAGAGGGGATTAGACCCCAAGAATGTAATTTAAGCATCTGGAATCAGTTGTGCCTAAAGCCATTCTCCCTTTAGACTTTTCAGTTACATGAACCAGTAATTTCTTTTTTTTTTTTTTTTTTTGGCTTAGCTAGTATGGAAGTTCCTATCACTGCAACCAAAAGAGCCCTGAATAATACAAGAGAAAATCGAAAAAGATGTTCTGATGCACCTATCAAATTTGTGCACGTAATTCTCATCATCCACACTTACTTTGAGGAAGCAGTCACTTGACGCAGTGGCTAAGAGATGGTAATGACTGTTGTTGGTAAAGTGGCAGCAGTTGACTTGCTCTGAGTGCTCATCATAGATATGTACTAGTTCCCCCGTCAGAGAATTCCAAATCTAAAGAGAATAGAGAAAAGAAAATTTACAACTACCCCTTACTTTCAAAGGGAGAACAGAAGAGCAAACAAATGTCAGCTGTTTTGTGGCAGATTTTCCCAGTCAGACATAATACACCCCCTTCTCTAAAATATGTATTTTTCCAGGATGTCTTTTAAAAAATTACAAATCTACATGTGTGCCTTTCTATAGCACAATTAGAATCCCATGAAAACATTACATTCTTCAAGGGCAAGACTGCACATGTTCACATGAATGACAGTAGGCAGAGAAGTGCTATAAAAGGAATGGAATAATGGACTTGAGATCAGAAGGATTAAGTCCAAGACCTGGCTCTACTATTTATAATTTGTGTGTCCATCATCAAGTCTTTAATTTATCTGCATCATAGTTCTCTCCTCTGTAAAATGAGGATACTTATAACACACCCTTGTGTACACAATTCAAATGAGATAAAGGACATGCTAAGTGTGCTGCTGGCTTCAAGGTATCAATAAAAAGTAAAGGCATATGGATCACTGAAAAAAATTTAAGGCTTTAGATTCTGAGAGAAACCTAGCTTTGAACCCTGGCTCCATTAGTTATCCGTTAATGTGAGCTTGGGCAAATGACTTCATCTCTGAACCTATTTCCTCATCTGCAAAATGGGATCAATACTTACTCTCCAAGTTGTAGTGAGAAATTGATAATGTAATATAACAAAGTGTGTAGTATAAAGCCTCACACAGTGTTAAATTCCCAAGCACAAGTAATCATCATTCTAGTTACTATGTAGAACAACAGAGCAGTGTGTTCTAACAATAAACAAAAGAAATAAATTACCTAGTCTTCACTGGGCTCTGAACTTTTTAGGGGTATTAATGTCCCTCTCATAGCATTTTCTTTCTTGCTTTTTTTTTTTTTTAATTTTTAAGTAAGCTCTATTCCCATTATGGGGCTCGAACTCATGACCCCAAGATGAAGCATCATATGCTCTACCATCTGAGCCAGCCAGGTGCCCCGCAGTTTTTATCTTATCAAAGCACTCACCAGAGGCCCAAAGAGTTTATTTTTAGGTTCTTTAATAGACATTTGCGCCTCTTGTTCTTTATTTTGAGTACTTAGAAAACAGAAACTCAGTGTTATCTCCTTTTATTCCACATAGCTCTTGACTTTGAAACTGTGCAAGAATGGCCAACTCCAAGTCTGACTCAGTAGTGGCTCTGGAGTTAATTAACTGGTTGGTTGTAAAGCCACCTAGACAGTCCAATCTATCAAGAAGGAGACTTTTCCAAGGTCTTAATTTGTCTGGACGCTCCAAAGTCTTCTTCAAGTGAGTACAGACCCCAGGAAAACTTCCAAGTCAATTTTCTTGCTCCCAGGTCCACTAAGACCCACGCCATCTAGCCAGTTTCAACAGTCCGTCCGTCCATCCTTCCTTCCTCCCTCCCTCTTTCCTTTCTCTTTCTTCCCCTCTCCCTCTTTCTTCCCCTCTCCCTCTCCTATCTACTTACCTATCTACCTATCTATTTATTTGCAGGACTCCCACCAAGTCAGGATCCATCTCTTTTTAAAAAGTCTGAAGCGAGAGGCACCTGGGTGGTTCAGTCGGTTGGGCATCCAACTCTTTGACTTCAGCTCAAGTTATGATCCCAGGGTCGAGACAGAGGCCCGTGTCAGGCTCCACACCCAGTGTGGAGCCTGCTTGGGATTCTCGCTCTCCCTTTCCTTTCTCCCCGCCACCCTGCTCTCACATGCGCACACTCTCTTAAAAAAAACAAAGCCTGAAGTGAGGTGTTTGGGGTGCCTGAGTGGCTCAGTTGGTTAAGCATCCGACTCTTGATTTCAGCTCAGGATAATGAGATGAACCCGGCGGCATCAGGCTCCACACTGTGTGAAGCCTGCTTAAGATTCTCTCTCTCCCTCTGCCCCTCCCCCGCCCAACCCTCCCCACTCTGCACTCCCTCTCTAAAAGAAAAAAATCTGGGTTGCACACTTCACAAATTATGTATTTTACAACAGGAATCCAATCTCAGTAATTTTGTGCAGCAACACTTCCAATCACAATGCCCTCAAAGATTCCAACTGATATTTTATCACACAGACCTATCAATAATAAACAGTAGGCATATTCATTAATTTGTAATTGTTTCTCCCAGCTGTCTGGTAAATATCTCAGGCTGAGAAACCTAGGCATTTTTGCTGGTGCTTAAAAATAGACAGTGTTGGGCACCTGGGTGGCTCAGTTGTTAAGCAACTGCCTTCGGCTCAGGTCATGGTCCCAGGGTCCTGGGATCGAGTCCCACATTGGGCTCTCGGCTATGCGGGAAGCCTGCTTCTCCCTCTCCCACTCCCCCTTGCTTGTGTTCCCTCTCTGTGTCTCTCTCTGTCAAATAAATAAATAAAATCTTCAAAAAAAAAAATAGAGTGTTAGTTTGCAGTGGATAAAAACTGGTTTGCCTCAAGTCTGTAGATCAACAGGCAAGAGTCCTTTACCCCTACTTACCGTAGTCCCTCTACTATGGAAAAAGAAAATGAATTCTATGGTAATTACAACTCAAGAGAAAAATATTTCCCTACCTTCACTTTTTTATCCACTGAGCAGGTTGCTATTAATCTGTCATCTGTAGAGAATGCACAACAAAGCACTTCATCCTCATGAGCCTTGATTTCTAGCAGTTTCTCTCCTGTTTCAGCTTTGAACACCTGCACAAGCAACAATAAAATCTTTTTACCGTAAACCAATGGCCCCCATTCAATAAAAATCTTTCTTCAAAAGACCTTAATCCATATTATTTTGCAATAGTAATGAACCTTGGCAAAACCACTCCAAGAAGCAGAATTATCTGTCGAGTTTATATGTCTTAACATAGAGAACTATCCCTTATTAAATGACTGTAATATCAATAAAAAGAGCTGGCAGAGTATAGCTTCAGTTCTTGAGATTAGTTTGGCAAATTCTTTTCCTTTTTTTTTTTTCTTTTGGCAAATTCTTAAACCGAAAACATTTCATTCAGTATGTTTTCTTTCTGGGGCTCAAAAGCCAAAATTAATAAAATTAGTAATAAAGCACACATATAAAAATATGGTTTACAGTCATAATTTTGCAAAGACTAAACCTAATCTAAATATCAGTTTTAACTAAATTGATCCTATTTCCTTCAAAATCAAAATGCAGAGCACAAATGTAAAGAAAAGCACTCATTCATGTATTCCAAAAACAAATGAGAACTTAAATTCCTTCAAGCACCTTAGGAAATAATCTAGTCTGATTCCTGTTTATAGTCAGAAATCTGTGTCTGAACCTGTGATAAAATAGGTATTTTACCTAATCACTGTTTTTTAATCAGAGTCCTATGCACTGCGATATGGAGTCCTTATGTCTTTTAACAATTTGCATTTCCTCATTACTCTTGGAGGGCTCATGGATGACAGTAACGGATTTGCTAGGGTAAAAGGTACTTTTATGTCACTTGGCAACTTTAAAATTATGAAAACACACAACCATATCTTCTAAATTTCCAGAGAAAGCTTTTCTAAAATGTTCAAGAGATTTGGATTTCTCTAATTCTAATGTGCAATTTTCTTCAATTCTAGGATTTAAATATATTTTAATATGTACAGTATTTGGTACATGCCTCTTTCAATTTTTCTCAAGAGATATGTTTTACCTGTAGGGTTTTATCAACTCCACAAGAAGCTATTCTTTGACCATCCTCAGAAAAGCAAGCATGGTAAACAGCATCTGTATGGGGGCGGACAACTAAGCGGGAAAGATTCTTGATGTTTTTCTTGTTTCTACATACAAGGAGAAAATGAACAGAAACCCAGTAAGTAAAAGTAACTTTTTTTCAGTAATAAACTGTTAACACTGTTGTGTTGCCAAAAATACAAAATTCTTAAAATTAAGTTACCAGCATGTAAATGACAGCATAGATCTCCTGAAGAAAAAAAGTATTACAAAAGTGGCTTTTTAAGAGAAATGCTACCCTATATAAAGCAACCTGTCAGGTGCTGCAAATGTCAGAGTTGGGAGAAATCTAACTAATCAAACACATGTTGCTTTCTATTTTCCTCTGATATATTAATGATAACATATGCAGAGAAAACATTATGTAAGGATACCCTCAAAAAAAATCTCCATTGTTTTTAAAGGGAAAGAAGCCAGGGCACCTGGGTGGCTCAATCAGTTAAGCAACCCGACCCTTGATTTCAGCTCAGGTCATGATCTCAGGGTTGTGAGACTAAACCCAGCATAGGGCTCCACACTGGCCATGGAGTCTGCTTGAGATTCTCTCTCTCCTTCTGCCCCTCCTCTCTCTCTCTCAAAAAATTAAAAATTTTAAAAAATAAATAAAAGGAGAGAAGCCATAGCAAAATGAAGCTCATTTCCTAACTAAAGTATGACACTACACCCACCATTAACAATGATGTACTTTATTTTTTTTTAAGATATTATTTATTTGAGGAGCGCCTGGGTGGCTCAGTCGTTACGCATCTGCCTTCAGCTCAGGTCGTGATCCCAGGGTCCTGGGATCAAGCCCTGCATTGGGTTCCCTGCTTGGCGGGAGGCCTGCTTCTCCCTCTCCCACTCCCCCTGCTTGTGTTCCCTCTCTCACTGTGTCTCTCTCTCTGTCAAATAAAATAAATAAAATCTTAAAAAAAAAAACAAGAGAAGTACGTCTTCTGCATTAAAAAAAAAAAAGATATTATTTGAGAGAAAGAGAGAGAAGGAGAGAGCGAGCGAGCACACAAGCAGGGAGGGGGCAGATGGAGAGGGAGAAGTAGGCTCCCTCCCCACTGAGCAGGGAGCCCGAGGCAACTCGAGGCTCAATCCCAGGACCCTGGGATCATGATTTGAGCTGTAGGCAGACACTTAACCAACTGAACCACCTAGGTGCCCCACGATGATGTACTTTAAATTTGCTCTTCTCTAACCACAATTATTCATAGAGGAGAAAAAGATAAAGCAATATCATTTTCTTTGTATCTTAATCTACTGAATACTAACTATTCCACTAGTGCAGTTAATATGTTATTTCTAATGGGTTAAAGGGGTAAAGTATTAGAACGGTGTCGGAATTTCATATACATACACCCCAGTCACTCTGAGTACAAATAAATATGTTAAATGGCATTGTGCTTATTTTAGGAGTCAGATAAAGAACAAACCTACTTCTACTACTTATTAGGTGTGTAAACTTAGGCAAATAATTGAATTTAATAAGCTTCCATTTCCTCATATGTACAACAGGAGTAATGATACCTGCTCTAAACAGTGCCTGGCACATAAGGATGCCACTGTTATTATTCTTTAAAAAAATTAACCACACATCTACTCCTGAAACCAATATTACACTATATGTTAACTAACTAGAATTTTTTTTTAAAGATTTTATTTATTTATTTGACAGAGAGAGACACAGCGAGAGAGGGAACACAGCAGGAGGAGGGGGAGAGGGAGAAGCAGGCCTCCCACTGAGCAGGGAGCCCCATGCAGGGCTCAATCCCAGGACCTTGGGATCACGAGCCGAAGACAGACACCTAATAACTGAGCCACCCAGGTGCCCCTAACTAACTAGAATTTAAACAAAAACTTTAAAAAAATTAACCACACACAAGATGGACCAAATGAAAAAAGGGAACACAAAAGGTAAATCAGACTTAGATCTTGCCTAGAAAGTACTATAATTTACTAGAAGCAATGAAACAAACAATTATATGAACTAAGGTGATGAGAACCTAGAAGAAAACCAGGTAAATTACTAGCAAAGATTAGAAGATTAGACTAAAAAAATATTCTCTCTTTCCCCTTGTTCTAACTACTCAATTCCCCGAAGGTCAGAAAGTGTTGCAAAGACTGGCATATAACAGACGGCCAAAAAGTATTAAAGAAATAACAAATGAATGTATGAACAAATAATTTCTTTGAAAGCTAAAATTCAGTTAAATTTAAGCTTATACCAATCTAAACCTGTCTATAAAAAAAAAATCTTTCTAGTACTAAAGTAAAGCATTCTTTGAATATGACCTGGTCAAACCCAGTTAAAAGATTCAGCTCACAGAATGACTAAGCATTCTGTGACAGAACATCACAGGTTGAAACGCAGTTGATGGAATGGGCAGAAAAAAAAAACAGCAAGAAAAAGTGAAAAATCAAACTCAACAAGTCATAAGAGAACAAGAACTAAACCTATACCCGTGTGATTATCAGACCATGTATTAATTCTATTTCAACCACTAACCAAAACATCAATTCAGTTGGATCTTCCAAAAATTTCTTCTGCATACCAACTATATGGACCAGGAAAAATGCTAAATGCTATTCTTAATATTTACTGAGGACCTTCTATGAACTAGGTACTATTCTAGGCACTCTATGTGTGTGTGTGTATGTTTGTATACACACATACTCATTTAATCTTCTCAATAATGCTATGAAAGAGGACTATTAGGTGAGAGAAGTTGAGTAACTTTCCCTGGTTATAAACAACCAATAAAGCAGAGCTGGGTTTCAAGTCCAGGCAGTCTGGAGCCAAAATCTGTTCATTTTAACCTCCAAACTATTCTAAACTACAGACTGTATAGACTAGTAACAGAAAAATAGGCCATCACCATAAAGTGAAACAATGTTATGATATAAGTGAGCAAGTATTCTAGAATACAGACAGGTTTACCTTAGCTTCAGTGAATTAGGGAAATCACCTACGGCAACCTATTTGGAAAGAGGGCCCGGGACTAATAAATATTGCAGATATCAACCTAGAGTTCAATTCAGATATAAATTATACATGTGAAAAGACAACCATTCATATTCATTATTTCTAGCTATAAGAGAAGCATGGCATATAGAAGGCACACGGAACATAAAGATAAACAGACCCAGGAATTAAATTCCATTCAGCAAGCTACACAAGCTTAGTCAAGTCTCAACATCTCTGTGCCTCAATTTTTTCATTTGTAAAATAGAGCAAATAATATTTACCTTCTAAGGTTTGAAGGTAAAACAAGTAATGTGTGCATATTGTGTATAACAGGCATTAAAAAGATGAGTTAACCCTCTCCTTTTTTTAACTGATAAGATTAAGGCAAGAGCAAAACTGAATAGCCTCTTTTAGGAGTTAGAACAATCAAAATTCAGTGGAAGTTTAATGAGGGCTATGTGAAAGGCAAAGGGCTAATCACTTTATATCCAATATCTCATTTCAATCTTCATAAAAATAATATATCTCAAAGAATTGTTATCTCTATTTTACATATGAAAAAAAGAGCAACCTGTAATTTGTTCAAAATCACAAAACTATCAGGTTTCAGAACTGAGACTCAAATCGATGTTTGTGGCTTCAAAGCCCATGTTCTTTGCTAGTAAACTATGTTACAATAAGTACACCATTTGGTATTATTTAGTATGTCTGGTCAAAATGCCTACAGGCAAGCATCTATTTCTATGGATTCTTTGAAGATACATATTTCTCCTATGCTCACTTCTCCAGAACTTTTCAATAAGTAAGAATGCTTATTAAAAGTTCCAGCCCTTTACAAAGTAGTTAAATCTTCCTGGAGTGAACTTATTCACTACCTGAAAAATAATGACACAGTTAGCACTCCACTCCCTTTGGTTTCTTTCCTAATCTACTTACATCCACTCCAGGTAAAGAACTCCATGATCGACCTCCTGCTTGGCCTGCAGCTTAGCTTGCTGATAAACTTCTGAGGTTTCTGGTTCACAGAGACCCAGCTGTACAATATTAGGAAATGGATGTCGTCCAAGAAGATGTCCATTTAAAGATAAAAATTCCTGGAAATTTTCACAGACTGCACAATCCTATGAACAAACTGAAATCTCTTAGAAATATAACTAGACTCAAGATCTGACATTTTTCTGTTTCTGTGATCTTGTCACTTTAAAGGCTTAAATGAGGTATTCTCTACATGAGCTAAAATTAAACAGCCAACCATTAGGTAACAAATATATGGTGACCCTCTCCAGATTTTTAAACATAGTGTAAAAATCTCATTATCCAAGTATTACTTTCTTAACACATTCTTGTGTAAAAAACAAAAAACAAAACAAAAAAACCCAGTGAACACTTTACTTCCTCAACATTCAAACCTCAATCCCATCTACATTCCCAGTAGGCTAGGAAGCAAAATAATTAGAATAATCAAAGGTCAAAAGGAGGAAATTATCTCTCTTTGTCCCTTTTATTTTGCTCATCCCCACTATTAAACCTAGAATTAAATGACAATGAGATGCCCTTTAAGAACTTATTTTTCATACTAATTATACCTTTTCATCCAATATATGCCTGTATTCCACAAATTCATGAATCAGATGAGCAGGGCCTATGAGTTCAGTTTTTGCTTTAATCCAATCCAGGGAAAACATTAAAGCACAAAGTTCCTTTTAAAAAAAAAAAAAAAAAAGGTAAGATGAGGATACTGTTAAAGACATCAAAGAATTTTAACTCTACCATCCTTATGCTTTTTTTTTTTTAATAAAGATTTATTTGAAAGAGAGAGTGATCGAGAGAGAGATTGAGAGAGAAAGCACAAGCTGGGGAGGGGGGCAGAGGGAGAAGCAGACTCCCGCGGAGCAGAGAGCCTGACAGGGGGCTCGAGCCCAGCACCCTGGGATCAGGACCTGAGCCGAAGGCAGACGCTGAACGACTGGGCCACCCAGGCGCCCTGCCACCCTTATCCTAACACTGCTGAAAGAAACGTAGCAGGTAACTTAGAATTTAAGGACAGAAAGGAAGCTATGTTAAAAGGAACCAAAGAAAGATAAAATGGACCACACACCTTAAATCAAAATAAATTTTAGCTGGATTAAACACTTAAATATAAAATAGAAAACCTCAAAAAATTCTATGGGATACAGGCAAATATTTTTGTAACCCTAGGATGAAGGAAATGTTTGTAAACATGACACCAAAAGTACAAAAAAAAAAAAGAGAGAGGGCGCCTGGGTGGCTCAGTTGGTTAAGCGACTGCCTTCGGCCCAGGTCATGATCCTGGAGTCCCAGGATCGAGTCCCGCATCGGGCTTCCTGCTCAGCAGGGAGTCTGCTTCTCCCTCTGACCCTCTTCCCTCTCATGCTTTCTATCTCTCATTCTCTCTCTCTCTCTCAAATAAATAAATCTTTAAAAAAAAAAAAAAAAAAGAGAGAAATGTAAACTTTACCTAAAAACTCAAAAACTTTCAATATAGTTGAAAATATAAATAAAATTTGACAAAAAATAAAAATATTTATTTACAACACATATGATAGATGAGGGCTTAATATTCTTTTTTTTTTACAGAAAATTCTAATAAGGGGCGCCTGGGTGGCTCAGTCAGTTGAGCGGCTGCCTTCGGCTCAGGTCATGATCTCAGGGTCCTGGGATTTAGCCCCACATTGGGCTCCCTGCTTCTCCCTCTACCTCTGCTGCTCCCCCTGCTTGTATTCTCTCTGTCAAATAAGCAAATAAAATCTTTAAAAAAAAAAAAAAAGAGTACTGCAGAGGAAGCCATGTTTTCAAAAAAAAAAAAAAAAAGAAAGAAAATCCTAATAAAATAAGAGAAACACCAACAAAAAATAGGTAAAAGCAATGTAGGAGACTCAATGCACAGAATAAAAGGTACAAATGGCCAAAAATCTCAGCAGTAATCTAAATGAAACAACAAAGATTCAGCATGTTTTAATATCAGATTTCTAGGGACGCCTGGCTGGTTCAGTCGGTTAAGCGTCTGCCTTCAACTCAGGTCATGATCCCAGAGTCCTAGGATCAAGTCCTACATCGGGCTCCCTGCTCAGCAGGAAACCTGCTTCTCCCTCTGCCTGCCACTCCCCCTGCTTGTGCACACTCTAGCTAGCTCTGACAAAGTAAATAAAATCTTAAAAAAAAATCAGATTTCTAAAGACTAAAAGTAGTAATAAGAATATTAGCTGGAATCAGAGGAAATGAACACTCTCACATACTGTTGATAGTGATGTAACTCAGAGCACCTTTCTGGAGGACAGTTTGGTAATCTGTATTAAAATTCTAACTGTACATACCATTTGACCCAGAAATTACACTTATAAAAATGTGTCCTAAGAAAATAATCAGACAAGTGTGCTTAAGCAATCTAATTGTCCATAAGCCTCAATATACAATAAAATAGTATGCAGCTTCAAAATTTGTCACTCTATATAAATCGACATAAAAAGAGGACCATGAAATAGAGTTAACTGGGGGAGAAAAAGGGATATAAGACTATTTCTATTCTGATCCTATTTTGGGTTTAAAGAACAAGTATGTGGGGGTGCCTGGGTGGCTCAGTCAATTAAGTCTCTGACTCTTGATTTCAGCTGAGGTCATGATTTCGGGGTTGTGGGATCGAGCCCTGTATCGGACTCTGCACTAGGCGTGGAGCCTGCTTGGGATTCTCTCTCTCCCTCTGACTCCCCCTGCTCACACACTCACTCTCTCTCCCTAAAAAGATTAAACTTAAAAAAAAAAAAAAGGATAAGTATGTGTATCTGAGCAGCAAAACAACCTGGAAAACTATACACAAAAGCATTACCAATAATGGTCATTTTCACTTTCTTTTTAGTTTTTTGCCTACATTTTTCCAATGAAAAACCTTTAAAAATTAGAAATTATCTTTAAAAATCAGAAAAAAAGGCTAAAAAGGTAAGAATAAACTGAATCCTATCACACTACCATACACACCAAGTTTTAAAAAGATGCACTGACCCAATAATCCCACTTCAAAAATTTTTCAAAGGAAATAATGTAGGTGCAAAGACATTGTTCATTACAGCATCATAAAGGCAAAAAACTGAAAACCTAAATGTGCAACAATTACAGTTTAAGTAAATTTGGCACAGGTCTTTATTGGAATACCTTCATTCCAAAGTGTATATTATTAAATGTAAACTATATTTTGCTAGGTGAAAAAGACAGGATACAATACACCATTTTTTTTAACCAAGAGATAACATACCTAAGCATAGATAAATTACTCAAAGTACATATGGTTTTCCAAAATGTTAACATTTTGAATAGTTGGTACTCATGATTTCAAGTATCATCTATGTGGTGATGATTCCCAAATTTTATTTTTAGTCCATAATGTTCCCCCAGAAAGCCAGATTCATATATCCAACTATATACCCTTTATTTCCAGTCAGACGTCTTAATACGTATGAGACAGTATATTCAAAATGATTTCCTAACCTTCCCTTTACCCCTGAAAAATACCCGGTCTGCCCATAGACTTCCCAATCTCAGCTCAGGGCAACTCCATTATTTGTTGTGCAAGCTTGGAGTCATCTTATAATGCACACCAAATCCATCACAAATCATGATGATTCTATATCATCACTTTCTCCTTCCATGCTGAGCACTTACTATTCCCAACATAGTATAAATTTACTTGTCTCCCCACAGAATGTAAATTAAATGAGAGCAGGGACTTTGTGCCTATGGTAGATCCTCACAATGAAGAATAACAAACCAGTACCTAACAAGCACTCAATAAATATTTGCTGAATGAATGAATATAATTTCCCATTCTCCATTTCCTCTCAAAGCCTAAAAACACAAATCCATACTGCCCAAAAAGGAAGGCTACTGGTAAGAAGAGAGTGAATTTTTAGGTGGTTCACTTACTACAGTTACTAAGGTACCTTTCTAAATTACTGTAGGTAGAAAGTGTAACAAAAACAAAAACACTTACATAGGCTATAATCCTATTTTTACTAATAAAAGAAAATTCCAAACATAGGAGGAAATAAAAGTGAGATAAAAATAATTTTTAGGGCACCTGGGTGGCTCAGTCAGTTAAGCGTTTGCCTTCACCTCGGGTCATGATCCCAGGATCCTGAGATCGAGTCCCACATCAGGCTCCCTGCTCTGAGGGGAGTCTGCTCCCTCTGCCCCACCCCCATTCGTTTTCTCTCTCTCTCTAAGAAATAAATAGATCTTAAAAAATAATAATAATTTTTAAATGGGTTGCCTTACTTTGTGCATATTGGCACTAGCCATGTGGTACGCCAGAAAATTGTACCAATACATGCAGTCCTCCTGATCTGGTGAAAGAGTATGTGGCTGGTAATGTTTCTGGAACTGAGTGATTATCTTCTTATGTAAATCCTGAAACCCAAATGAAACATTTTAGAAGACGGAAACAATTTCATAACCTAAGCATCACAATAACTACAGCTTACAAAGCTATTTAAAAATGTACAGAGAATCTACCCACAAAATACTTATTAATTACAAAAGGAAAAAATTAGTAGCCTTACAGTGGAGAAACTAGCAGGTACTACTTTAACCAAGTGATCAACTTAACATCACTGACAACAAGACATATCAACACCCTGATATGATGCACTGAGAAGGACACAACATGACTTCTGTAGTATTCTTGCCAAAAATATATAACCTTAATCTAGTCATGAGAAACCATCAGACAAACCCAAACTAAAGGACGTTATACAAAATAACTGGCTAGCACTCTTCAAAAGTGACCATAAAAGATAAAAGAAAGCAAAGAATTTTCATAGATTTGAGGAAACAAAGGAAACATGACAATTATATGCAATATGGGATCTTGATCTGAACCACAAAAAAGGCATTGGGGGAAAGCTAGCAAAATATAAATAAAATCTATGGATTAGTTAACAGTATTCTATCATTGTTAATTTTTCGGATTTGGTAACTGTATTATAGTTATATAAGATGTTAACATTGGGGGAAGCTAGATGAAGGTACATGCATAAAACTATGCTGTTTTGCAACTTTTCTATAAGCCTAAAATTATTTCAAAATTAAAAAATTTTAAAAATGTACAGAGATGAAGTACCTGAAGTTGGCTGCGATTCTTCTCTATAAGGAAATCTACTTGAAGATCATGTAAATAATAACAAAATGATTTTCCATTCCGATCACAGAATAAGAGAGACTTATTAACAAACTCCTGCAGTATGTCTTCAACTTCTTCAGTTTCCATGTCCCAGAGAAGACATAAAACCTAGAAATCATTTTAAGCATTTAATATACCACAAAACTACAATTACCAGGATTGTAGATAAGGTGTTAACACATACATCGTATCTTAAAGCCCTGATAACAGTTTCTCCTCCATTTCATATGAAAAAGCTCAACTATTCATCAAGATAGAAAAGAGAAGTCGTCAGATGCTTCTCCAGCCCAAGTCCATGATGGAAACTAAGAGCAGTGGGATTTTTACAGCCCCCCACATACACCTCAGTTACATGGGTCTTAACCTTCCTCTCTAACACCATCCTTGGTACTGTATCAAAAGTTACATGCCATAAATATCCAAGGACAAGGATTGTTGGTCCTTCTATTACCTTTGTAGGCACCTTAACATCCTTCTGAAGGATAGAAAGATCTGTGTAATAATCTTTGATGTCCTCTCTGAGCATTTCAACACTTATAGACATGGCTTCATCCAGAGCCTCATAATCATAAGATGAAGATTTCCTTATTCTCTTAAATTGCTTATTCTGAAGTTGCCTGAGGTAGTAATCCCAACGGGTGGGAAAATCACGTAAAAGTGCGCCAATTAAAGACACTACAAGAGGAGAACCTAAAAACAGAACAAAAGTCACTGTATTAATACTGTCTCATTTCAAAATTACCACTAAGAGTCACTTTATTCTTAAAAAAAAATAATTTCTGCTGCATGTTATCTAAAGTCTTAAAGTATCTATCACTCTTGGATTCTCTTTAGATATTTATTCTAAGGAAGCCATTAGAAATAAGAAATACTTCCTCTAAGGATATTCATCACAGCATTATTTAAAATTGTGAAAAATCTTAAATAATAACAGAAATGATTGAATAAATTGAAGCTACCACAATATTATGCCATTGGTAATTTTTTTCAAAAGATACTTAATGACATGAGCAAATGTTCAAGATTTGCTATATGAAAAGGCAAGACTCAAATTGTGTATACACCACTGTAATCTCAGTATTTTTTTCAAAGTTTTATATGTCTTAAAAGACTGAAAGAAATACTCTTATGGTGCTAGTAATTACCAAATTATGGGTAATTTCCTTTTTTTATCGTTTCACACATTTTTTAAATGTTTCAAAAATGGACATGCATCACCTTTATAATGAATACAAATGAAGTATTCTTTTTTAACATATTTCTTAAGTCAGTTAACTCATTTGGAGTGCCTGGGTGGCTCAGTTGGTTAAGCATCCAACTCTTGATTTCTGCTGAGGTCATGATCTCAGAGTCCTGAGATCAAGCCCTGGGTGTGGCTCCCCACTGAGTGGGGAATTGGCTTCCCCCCCCCTTTGCCCCTACCCCCTTGTGCACATGTGCGCGCATTCTCTCTCTCAAATAATCTTTTTTAAAAAAAATGTCAATTAACTCAGGGCACCTGGGTGGCTCAGTTGTTAAATCTCTGCCTTCGGGTCAGGTCACGATCCCAGGGTCCTGGGATTGAGCCCCACATCGGGCTCCCTACTCAGGCGGGAAGCCTGCTTCTCCCTCTGCCACTCCCCTTGCTTGTGTTCCTGCTTTCACTATCTCTCTCTCTGTCAAATAAATAAAAAGCTTTAAAAAAAAAAAAGTCAACTCAAAACCAAGTATCTATTTGATGGCAAAAAGAAACAACAAGGTCTACTGAAGTATTAACAATAGTGGAAGAAGTAATATTAAGAGGTGATAGATGTGACTATATAAAATTTTAAATTTCTGTATGTCAAATAAATACTACAAATGAAATTAAAAAGCAGACAAAAAACTAGAGGAAAGTATTTGCAAAAATATGGCAAAGAGCTAATAGCTTCAATAGTTAGAATGCCTAAAAATCAATTAAAAATACTTCTATCACAAAGAAAAATTGAGTCAAGGATAATTTCTTAAAATGCAAATATTCAATAAGCCAGTAAAAAGTTTAACTTCACTAATAAAAAATGCAAATTAAGAGGATAACACCAGGGGTGCCTTGGTGGCTCAGTTGGTTAAGTGACTGCCTTCAGCTCAGGTCATGATCTCAGGGTCCTGGGATGGAGGCCCGCATTGGGCTCCTTGTTCGGTGGGAAGCCTGCTTCTCCCTTTCCCACTCCCCCTGCTTGTGTTCCCTCTCTCGCTCTCTCTCTGTCAAATAAATAAATAAAATCTTTAAAAAAAAAAAAAAAGGATAATACCAGTTTTTATCTATCAAATTAGAATACTATTTTTATAAAATTCCAACCAAAAAATGTAAAACTCTGATTCTCACTATATTTTTTATCCTTTGGCAGAAGTCATGTCTTCATCTAACCCTTCCCACTAACATATTATGGGTGTTCATTAAATATTATTCTAGTGAATAAATGAATACCAAAATATTATTATCTACTTAGGGTGTCAGAGAAGAACCTAAAATACTAAATATTCTAGTAAAGTTTCTGGATGTTCATGCGCTAAATTATCATATTCAGTAGCTTAATTTATAAAAGGGCAAAATTAATATCTCTATAATTCCTTCATACACAAAATAACCACACCTTTACATTCTTTTATAATACTGTGAGCTTGCTCTGGCAAATCTGCTTTCTTCATATTAACAAAAAGGGATAAAATTTCAAGTCCTTTTTCTTTTCCTAAGCCACTCTCCACAGAGACTACGTATTTAGGACCTGCAACAAAATCACAAGATATAATTAGTAATTTGGTTTAAGTATATTTAAATCTAATTGAATTAAAATATAAGGGAAGTAAAAAGTAAATTAATCCTTACCCATTACTGAATCTGTAACACTCTTGTCTCTGGTTGTAAGGAGAATTTGACACTGATTGTCAAAAGCTTTTAATACCCAAGGATCCCAAACATCATCCAAGATCAACAGAGACCTGATTTAAAAAAAAAAACTGTATTGAATCACTAATGACATTTATTAATTTAAGCATCTTTTAAAAAAGGATAATGTGGGCGCCTGGGTGGCTCAGTCGTTAAGCATCTGCCTTCAGCTCAGTTCATGATCCCAGAGTCCTGGGATCGAGTCCCACATCGGGCTCCCTGCTCGGCAGGAAGCCTGCTTCTCCCTGTCCCACTCCCCCTGCTTGTGTTCCCTCTCTCGCTGTGTCTCTCTCTGTCAAATAAATAAAACCTTTAAAAAAATAAAAATAAAAAAGGATGATGTCACCAATGTCCTAAAATTTACAAAATAAAGATGTCTATTCATGGCTCTTCCTCTTTTCTTTGCTATATTCCTTTCACAATATACTGAATCAAATAAGGAAAAAAAAATTAGAGATTTTCCTCTCTTCCCACCCCAAAACAATGAATGCATTTTAAAGTCAGGGAACCTATAAAAAGTGAACTGTGTGTACCATGCTGGTGTTAAAAATTGGCTGTCGATACTTAAAAAAAGTATCCAAGTAATGAGATTTTTCTAATTCACTTTTAAAGCACCAGAACTAAATGAGAACTGGGCTCAGGTTAGCTAAAGTCAATCATATAAAAATAACGATATCTGAGGGATTCCTGGGTGGCTCAGTAGGTTAAGTGTCTGCCTTCAAGGTCATGATCCCAGAGTCCTCGGATGGAGTCCCGCATCGGGCTCCCTGCTCAGTGGGGAGCCTGCTTCTCCCTCTGCCTGCCACTCCCCCTGCTTATGCTCTCTGTCAAATAAATAAATAAAATCTTAAAAAAAAATTAAAAACTAAAACGATATTTGACCATTTTTTTTAAAGTTTTATTTTCTCCAGCTAACTTTTTTTTTTAAAGATTTTATTTATTTATTCATGAGAGACAGAGGGAGAGAAAGAGAGAAGCAGAGGGAGAAGCAGGCTCCCAAGGAGCAGGGAGCCCGATGTGGGACTCGATCCCAGGACCCTGGGATCACGACCTGAGCCGAAGGCAGACGCTTAACCATCCGAGCCACCCAGGCGCCCCTATTTGACCATTTTTTACCTACAAAACTAGCAATTTCATATGTTCCAACCTGATATAATGCACTAGCAAGACTATTACCCTTCATTTGGTACACTAGTGGGGTTTTTCCCATCCATAAATCAGTTTGTTTATTCCTAATGACAAAGAACCTCTGTGTCAATTCTTGATTTGTTTCTCCAAAAACTTTTTTGAACTCAGCAGAACAGATGGAGAAAAAATACAACTAAAAGATGATAGCATAATTATACACTAGCATTTTTATCCTAGTGGCACACTACTTCTGTGCACTATAAAAAAAAGATTCTGGGTACACATACAGATCGGAAATTGCAAAAGTATAAACCAAAATGCTGCTGAGAGAGAAACAAAAAGGATGACTTTATAAGCCATGGTCTGATATATCTGATAGCATTTACAATATTTTCCTAAATAGTAATCACTTTTATTTTCATAGAGAAGGGAAGCAGGACTAGGGAAGAGTTACTGCACAAGAAAAGAGGTAATATCTAGTGGTCTTGAGGCCCCTGGGGGGTTCAGTCAGTTAAGCGCCTGACTCTTGATTGCAGCTCAGGTCATGATCTCAGGGTTGTGAGATCGAGCAGAGTCAGGCTCCATGCTGGGTGTGGAGCCTGCTTGAGATGCTTTCTCTTTCTCTCTCTCTCTCTCTCTCTCTCTCTCCCTCTGCTCCTTCCCCACCCCTATCTAACAAAGCAAAACAAAACAAAACATAATGGTCTAAATCCCATTTCCTCCAGGAAAATCAATACCAGTGGCTACCAAGGGGAGGGAGCAGTAACAGAAGGATTTGGAAGAGAAAGAAGCCAGAGAGAAAAGAGCTTGTCCTCTGTAGAATCACCTAAGAGGCTTTTCCCAAATTACTACTCTCACCGAATATTCTGATATTAATCCCCTTACCAATTTAAGAATCACTCAGCCACTGCTACATATGAAAGTGTAGTGCATTGTCAGCTGCACCAAGGCATTAAAAAAAACATTTAGAGCCATTACCTAATTCTCACCCAATTTACTGGTGAACTCCCAAGGAAGGCTTTATTCATCTTTGTACTTGCAAGCACTTGACCAAGAAACTGGCACAACACTCAATGTTGGTTAAATTAACTAATGGTTAAATGAACCGAATGGCTATTAGATCAGGGAGATCAAAATGTTGATTGAATCCCAGTTGATTAACTACCGATGGTTACACTGTTAACAGAAGCAGCAAGGAAGCTACTGTCTCCCTTCTGGCTAATGAAAACTGTGAAACAGTTGATAACAGTGCCTGGCACATAATTATAATATTTATTGAATGAATTAAAATAAAACAAACTCTTCAAGTTCACAGAAGTTTTATACACACACACACACACACACACACACACTCACACACACTCACACACACCCCAAAACTAAGACAACAGAAGGGTTCCATTAATAATCCTTTTACCAGGTGCCTACATTTATTCTGTCTCTTGTTCAATGTTATCCATTAGAAATAACAGATTCAAGGTAAGAAGCCTGCATTTCCTAGCAAAGACCCCTCACAAACTCACCTACTTAAGAAATACTTCTTGAGCACTTCAGTGGTATATAAGAGACAACATGGTGGGTAGGTGCAAAGAAAAGTAGCAATTTCAGGCCAGTGGCAGCCATTTTTTAATATAAGACAAAGAACAGCAGAAAAGCAATGCTTCACTCCTAGATCTCTATTGAAAAGCAAGAAAAGATATGATGTTCTTGAAATGTCAGTAGTTAAATCTCACTGGGACTTCATGCACCAACTAAATTTGATTATCTGTACCTTGGGTGTTTGCGCAGCATCAGAATGCGAAGACGGTCTTTAGCCTCTTCAATATTGAGTGGAAGCCTCTGAGAGAAACTCTCATCTTGATCCAACCGTGTGCAAAGATTCTGCAATTTCATCAGAAGTCCAGATTTGTCTTGTTTCCCAACTGAAACCCAGTGCACACCCCCTGGGAAACAACCTAGTGAAGAAAATAATAATAAACTTAGGGCCCTTGAACAAGAGTCCTCCTTTGAAAGATTTTTGTGATAAATAGCAGATTTGTTTCAATTTTCAATCTTATCTTCAATTTCTCTTGATTCAGGGTATACATTTTGCTTATGGAGTACTGTTGAGCTTTATAACCTGAATCTAACAAAAGCTGAAGATGTGAAGAAACTGAAGTTTGAAATAAATCTGCTATTTATCAGTAAAATCTTACCAAACAAAAATTTAGTCTTAGTCCTATGTCATCAATGATCACTGTACAACATAGTTTCTCACCTTAGTACTCTTAACATTTTGGGCCAGATAATTCTTTGTTGTAAGGAACTTTCCTATGCACTGCAGGATGTTTAACAGTAGTCTCCTGGCTTCTACCCACCAGATGCTAGTAGCACTCCCCCACCCTGGTTATGACAACCAAAGATATCTCCAAACATTGTCAAAATGTCCCTTTTGGGGCAAAATCACCTCTGACTGAGAACCACTGATATCCAGGAACACATAACTCCTTCATTATGGTTCTCATATAGAAACTTAAAGTAAGAAGTTAGGTTCAAGTCTGGCTCTACTGCTTACTAGCTATGCAATCTTTAACAAATCACTTAACCTCATGTTCATTTATTATACCGGAATACGATTATTTACCTTACCTATTTCAGAGTTACTGTGAGAAATTAATGATATAACATATGTGAATTTGCTATGTCAACTTTAAGGGTTTATAACAGACAGGATTATTAGTGATATGAATCTGAGAGCACCTTGCAAATATTAAGCTCTGAATGAGTAGGCACCATATAAGAATGGACATTATTACTATCAACTGTTATCATCATTATCATTGTTAATTAAGCCACAGTATATCGTAAAATACATATTTTTACTTACATAGGTATCAAGAGCCAAAAATCTTAGGACTTCATAGACTATACTTCATCAGTTCCCCACATCAATACAAAAAAATGCTAGAGGAGTCCCTATGTGTAAAATACGGTGAGCAGTAGCATTATTAGAACATACCAGTGTCATTAACCATAAAGATTTATATCATGTGATTGTAAATAGTATAAGAAAAAGCAAAAAATAAATAAAAGATAAATGAGTTATAATATACCAAAGGGCAATCTATTTACTGGTATTCACAAATAATTAACTACAAAAATCACTATTTTAAAAGTTTAATCATCCAAAAGAAAGATTTGTGTATACGCAAAGACCTATTTATGACATATTTATTGAGCACTATTCTAAGAGTTCTACATATTAATCTTTATTTAATCCACATATTAAACTATAAAGCAGACACTATTATTTTTTTTAAGTAGGCTCCACGCCCAGCAGGGAGCCCAGTGCGGAGCTAAAACTCACAACCCTGAGATGAGACCTGAGGTGAGATCAAGAGACAAGACACTTAACCGACTGAGCCACCCAAGTGCCCCACAAGCAGACACTATTATTATCCCCATTCTACAGAGGGAACTGAGGTATAGGAAGGTTGAGTAATTTGTCCAAGGTTACAAAATTAATAAAGCAGAGCTGGGATTCAAACTCCAGCACCAATGCTCAACTTCTAAACTATTCTGCCTCCTCAAGGATATTCACTGCAGCATTGTTTGCAACAGGAAAAAGCTGGAAACAACCTGTAATGTCCATCTTAACCACTTCTTCCCAAGCCTGAGGCAGGCCCAACTGAAAAAGGAGAAAACCTTATACATAAATGAGGTCTGGAGTATTAAACAGGACTTGACATTTTAATTACTGAAATTAAGATTGTTGGAATGCAAATTGGTACAGTCACTGTGGAAAACAGTATGGAGATTCCTCAAAAAGTTAAAAATAGAACTACCCTGTGGCGCCTGGGTGGCTCAGTAGGTTAAGCATCTGCCTTCAGCTTGGGTCATGACCCTGGAGTCCTGGGATTGAGCCCTACACTGGGCTCCCTGCTCAGTGGGGAGTCTGCTTCTCCCTCTCCCTTTGCCCACCCCCATGCTCGCTCTCTCCCTCTCTCTCAAATAAATAAAATCTTTAAAAAAAGAAATAGAACGAGGGGCGCCTGGGTGGCTCAGTCGTTGAGCGTCTGCCTTTGGCTCAGGTCATGGTCCCGGGGTCCTGGGATCAGGCCCTGCATCGGGCTTCCTGCTCCACGGGAGGCCTGCTTCTCCCTCTCCCACTCCCCCTGCTTGCGTTCCCTCTCTCACTGTTTCTCTCTGTCAAATGAATAAATAAAATCTTAAAAAAAAAAAAAAAAAAAAAAGAAAGAAATAGAATGACCCTATGATCCAGCATGGCACTACTGGGTATTAACCCAAAGAATACAAAAACAGTAATTCAAAGGGATACATGCACACCTATGTTTATAGCAGCATTATTTACAACAGCCAAGATACGGAAGCAGCCCAAGTGTCTACTGATTAACGAATGGATAAAGATGTGGTATATATACACAATGGAATATTATTCAGCCATAAAAAAGAAATCTTATCATTTGCAATGACATGGATGGAGCTAGAGAATATAACACTAAGCGAAATAAATCAGAGAAAGAAAAATACCATAGGATTTCATGCATACGTGGAATTTAAGAAACAAAACAAATAAGCAAAGGGAAAAAAAAAAGCGAGACTAACCAAGAAACTGACTCTTAACTACAGAAAACAAACTGATGATTACCAGAGGGGAGGGGGAGAGGGGGATGAGTTAAATAGGTAATGGGGATTAAGGAGTGCACTTGTCCTGAATGACGTATGGACTTATTGAATCGCTCTATTGTACACCTGAAACTAATATAACCCTATAAAAAATAAAGTCACACAACGAAAAAAAGTAAATAAAAAGATAAGTGTGGGGGTGCCTGGGTGGCTCAGTAAGCTAAGCATCTGCTTTCGGCTCAGGTCATGATCTCAGGGTCCTGGGATCGAGCCCTGCATCGGGATCTCTGCTCAGCGGGGAGTCTGCTTCTCCCTCTCCCTCTACCCCTGCTCATGTGCTCTTTCTCTCGCTCACTCTGACTCTCAAATAAATAAAATCTTAGGGGCACCTGGGTGGCTCAGTCATTAAGCGTCTGCCTTCGGCTCAGGTCATGATACCCGGGTCCTGGGATCAAGCCCCACATCCGGCTCCCTGCTCAGCGGGAAGCCTGCTTCTCCCTCTCCCGCTCCCCCTGCTTGTGTTCTCTCTCTCTGACAAATAAATAAATAAAATCTTTAAAAAAAAAAAAAAAACCTAGGCCTGAGCCTAAGAGGAGGCTGATGAGAAAAACAGTTAGGATATTATGGAATCAAGGGGTAAGTCTTGATAGGTGAGAAAACTATAGTAGTGAACTTAAATAGAATAGATGGAGATGGGCAAAGAGTAGAACAGACTGTTTTAACATTGAGATTTCAAAAGTGGTATCATTTCTGGTATTGAGAAGGACAAGGGGTCTACGGCCATACCACCCTGAACGCGCCCGATCTCGTCTGATCTCGGAAGCTAAGCAGGGTCGGGCCTGGTTAGTACTTGGATGGGAGAAGGACAAGGGTCCAGTCTGTGATCAGGAAGTATATGGATAAAGGGAAGTAAAGAAAATGGTTATATAGACATCAAGAAACTGAGAGGCCAAGGTTTTGGATGACTCATCCACAGAAATATGGATATCTTACTAAGAGTGTCAACAGAAGAACTTAAATTTATAACTAAGAACTTCAATCAACAATGAATGAGAGCAATACCATAACTCGGAAAGATCAGAGAACTCAACCTCAAAGGACAGACTTTAGCTGGAGAAGGCAGTATTAATGGTCTGGATGTGGCAACAGAAAAGCATGGACAACATCCACCCATTTCCTTGTGCGGAAATATGTGGGATGTAAAGGAAAAAAAGTTGCCATACCACGGAACTACGGAGAATGTGGTATCCTCTGAGAATTGTCCAATTTCAGATAAGGAAGGAGATAAACGTTCCAAGAACAGGTTGATAAGATAGAAAAGTACCTTGATCACAGAGAAGGAATCTAGAGGGTAAGACAGAAAAGCTTGGGAATGAGAGGAGGAAACCTAGATCAGAACTGACAATGTACTGAGTACTAATTGCATAAGAATCTAAAAAATAACAAATGACCAGGAAACAGAGAACTCTGGAGGAACAAAGGTAAAGATAGTGCTGTGAAGCACGGTTTGATTATCACTGAAAGCTTCCGGAAGTTCCCTTAGACTTCCTTCAGTGTAAGTCAACATTTATGAAACAGTAAATCCCTTAGGTTTCCCTTAGTGTTATACCTGTGTTCTTTGTGTGCACAGGTTTGTAAATGCAAAGGAAAAAAGCTTGGAAAAATTCACTCTAAACTGTTAACCTCTGTTGGATTTAGAATTTAGGAGAAAAGGAAGAAAGGCAGGTGTAAAGAATTTTTACTTCTTTCTAAATGAAAATACTACATTTGTAATTTTTTTAAGATTTTATTCTTAAGTAATCTCTACACCCAATGTGGGGCTTGAATTTACATCCCCAAGTTCAAGAGCTGCATGCTCTACAGACTGAGCAGTCAAGGCACCCCTACTTTTGTGATATTTAAAACAAATTTTAAACTACCTGTTGCTCCTAAGGTTTTATGGGTTTTTTTTAATGTGTCCATTCTATTTAAAATTTCTTAAAAAATCTGGGGTGCTTGGGTGGCTCAGTCATTAAATGTCTGCCGCCAGCTCAGGTCATGATCCCAGAGTCCTGGGATTGAGCCCTGTATTGCGCTCCCTGCTCGGCGGGAAGCCTGCTTCTCCCTCTCCCACTCCCCCTGCTTGTTGTTCCTGCTCTAGCTGTGTCTCTCTCTGTCAAATAAATAAAATCTTTAAAAAATAAAATAAAATTTCTTAAAAATCAGGGCACATGGGTGGCTCAGTCAGTTAAGTGTCTGAATCTTGATCTCAGCTCAGGTCTTGATCTCAGAGTCAGGAGTTCAAGCCCCACGTTGGGCTCCATGCTGGGCATGGAGCCTACTTAAAAAAAATGTATCTTGCAAATCATCCCAGAGTTAAAGACAAGGGAAAGAAAGTACCTGATGTACCAAGCTAGTGAATTCAGATTTAAATTTATGTACCTATTACCTAGACCAAAGGTCTCTTTCTCCTAAAAACAAATACCATATGATTTCACTTAAATGTAGAATCTAAAACACAAATAAGCAAAAAAAAAAAAGGCAGAAACAGACCCATAAATACAAAGAACAAACTGATGGTTGCTAGAATGAGGGTAATGAGGGGGAACGGGCATAATGGGTGAAGGGGAGTGGGAGGTACAGACTTCCAGTTATGGAATGAATAAGTCAAGGGGATGAAAGGTACAGCATAGGGAATATATGGAATGGTACTATAATGGTACTGTATGGTAACAGATGATAGCTATACTTGTGGTGAGCACAGCATAACATGTACAGTTCTCAAATCACTATGTTGTATACCTGTAACTAATGTAACATTGTGTGTCAACTATACTTAAAAACAAAATTAATAAAAAATAAAGGAAAAAAATAATAAAAAGAAAGGCACAATAATATGTTCAAAAGCAAAAAAAAAAAAATCTCTCCTAAATTTAAAACTAAAAAATTAGGGCATTAGAAACATGCAAGGGGCACCTGGCTGGCTCAGTCATTAGAGCATGCAACTCTTGATCTCAGAGTCATGAGTTCAAGCCCCACATTGGGTGTAGAGTTTAAGAAAAAAAAAAAACGTATGCAAGAAAAAATAAAACACTGCTAGCTTTACAATGAAAGATAGAGACCAAATGACCAACTGATCTGCAAATCTCCTACTGTCAAGTATGATAGTTAAATACTGACGTATTAATTCCACATTTCAGAAAGAATGTAAACATCTTGACTATGGGCACAAGAGGGAGCAATTTAGCCTTGAATGAGGCTTGTATCTGTAATTCATTCAGAGAAACTTATTCACAGAAAAACTACCTTTAATCAAAGAAAATTAACCCCATTCTACTTTCACATGTGACTTATCCTGGTAGCAATTAAAAATCTAATAGAATCTGAGGCACCTGGGTGGCTCAGTTGGTTAACCGTCTGCCTTCAGCTCAGGTCATGATCCCAGGGTCCTGGGACTGGCTCAGGTCACGATCCCAGAGTCCTAGGATCCAGCCCCCATCAGACTCCCTGCTCAGTGGGGAGTCTGCTTCTCCCTCTGCCTCCCTCAGCTTGTGCTTATGTTCCTTCTTTCTCTCTCTCTTTCTCAAATAAATAAATATTTAAAAAAAAAAAAAAAGAGGGCCCCTGGGTGGCTCAGTTGGTTAAGCGACTGCCTTCGGCTCAGGTCATGATCCTGGAGTCCCGGGATCGGGTCCCGCATCGGGCTCCCTGCTCGGCAGGGAGTCTGCTTCTCCCTCTGACCCTCTCCCCTCTCATGCTCTCTCTCTATCTCATTCTCTCTCTCAAATAAATAAATAAAATCTTTAAAAATAAATAAATAAATAAATAAATAAAATAAAATAAAAAAAAGAAAAAAATCTTGGGAAGGACAGAACAGGTAGACAGCCTCTGAAGAAAGCTTCCAAGCTTCAAAAACAGCACATAAAGACAACAGTGTCAATGGTTTAAAATATGTGAACTCTTCACAATTTCCCTACCCCCCCCAAAAAATAAAGGGTTGAACGTTCAAAAGGAAATTGGCTAACTTAAAAATGTATAGGCATAAATACTTAAGAACTTAATATTCTTTAATTTTTACCAAACACCACCCCCAGATAACAAAAATTCTATAGGAACTACAATTTTAATGAAGTTTGTAAACTTTATAGTTATCTACACTTTCAAAACAAAAAGGTTTTATACTAAAATCAAATTGCAAAAATCCTGTATTTTAAAATAGAAGTAAAGTCCAGAGATTAAAATTTATCTTTAGAAGAGTATCTACTTGGAGCACCTGGGTGGCTTAGTTAAGCGTCTGCCTTCAGCTCAGGTCATGATCCCAGGGTTCTGGAATCAGGCTCTACATAGGGCTCTCCGCTCAGCGTCAGGGAGGCTATTTCTCCCTCCCCATCTGCCTACAGCCCCCCTGCCTGTGTGCTCTCTCTGACAAATAAATAAAATCAATCTTTAAAAAAAAAAAGTATCTACTCTTGAACTAGTAGATATATTAAAGCGGATTCCAAAAACATTAATGAATATGAATGGTAAGACTATAATAGGGCTACTTAAGCAAAATTCAAGAAGCACAAATCAGAAGACACAAAAATGTGTTAATTTAACTATACTGGAATTAAAGATTTGTTAAAGACATCCAGGATAAAGTTAATACAGATAAATAAAAAGAAGATATTTATATAGTCTAAAACCAACAAGACCTAGTATCTAGAATATAAAAGAAACTCCTAAAAAGCAATGAGAAAAAGATGGAAATCTCAATGGAAAAAGACAAATGATACAAATTTTATTAAAAAGGGAAACCCAAAAAGCTAAAAAGCTTATGAATAGTCAAACTCAACTTATCAGAGAAATGCAAATTAAAAGATACCACTTTACACTTGCTGGCCTGGCAAAAATTATAAAGCTAGATACCTAGTGTCAGTAAGGAAGTGAGGACATAGGAGCCCTCATACATTACTGTTGGAAATGTACAGATTGGAGAGCAAATTTGATATTAGCATTTCCTATAATTTAGTGATTCTGCTCCTAGATACATAAACTCTCTAGGGCGCCTGGGTGGCTCAGATGGTTAAGCGTCTGCCTTCGGCTCAGGTCATGATCCCAGGGTCCTGGGATCGAGTCCCACATCGGGCTCCCTGCTCCTTGGGAGCCTGCTTCTCCCTCTGCTTCTCTCTCTCTCTCTCTCTCTCTCTCTCCCCCCACCTCTGTCGCTCATGAATAAATAAATAAAATCTTTTTAAAAAAATAAATAAATAAATAAACTCTCACTTCTGTAAAAGTTCAACCCAGCTTTGCCGGGGCAGCAAAGAGTTGGAGACAATCTATATATCTATTAGCTAGGGGAATGAACAATAAAATGTGCTGGATGCACCCCATGTAAGGCAGCAATCAGGTATAACAAATAAGATATACAGCCAGCAAGGATAAATCTTAAAAATAACATGAAGATATGGACTCTGAGAAACAAACTGAGGGTTTTAGAGGGGAGGGGGGTGGGGGGATGGGTTAGCCCGGTGATGGGGTGATGGGTATTAAGGAGGGCACGTATTGAATGGAGCACTGGGTGTTATACGCTAACAATGAATCATGGAACACCACATCAAAAACTACAAAAAAAAAAAGTCAAGAGAGATAGGAAATAGAATAAAATAATTAACACTATAACTTTTATGCAAATTTACACTATCTGCCTACAAACAACAAACATTTTACAAGAAAACATACATTACACATACACTTACAAAGAACACACATTAAACATATTGGAAGGGGGTGGCTCAGTTGGTTAAGCGCCTGCCTTTAGCTTGGGTCACGATCCCAGGGTCCTGGGATCAAGTCCCTCATTGGGGTCCCTGATCAGCTGAGAGCCTGCTTCTCCCTCTCCCCCTATTTGTGCTCTCCCTCTCTGTCAAATAAATAAATAAAATCTTTATAAATAAATACATAAATAAATAACTTGGAAGGATCACCTATGGGGAGGTGTAATATTGTGATCAATATATTTGGTCTTCATCCCTGTTTCTGGCACACAGCTATAAACCCTTTGTAATTTCTTAAATAAGAGCCATAGGGGCATCTTTTATAATATTTAGTTTTGTTCCTAGTTCCTGAAATAGTTCTGGAGCTATAAAAGTGAAATTATTCATGTAACAAGCCCCTTTTAACCACACCTGAGCTTGTTAATGAAGTTACTTTTGGAAAGCCTCCATATAAGCTAAGGATGGGGGCTGTTGCCCGAGGAACCAACCATATAAATGGTTGGAACTTTCAGCTCCACACCCCAGATCTCTCAGACCTCTGGGGTGGGAAGAGAGGCTAGAGATTAAACTCAATCACCAATGATCAGTTGTGTCTCTGTAATGAAGCCTCCCAAAACCGGGGTACAGAGAGCTTCTAGGTTGAAGGTGTGGAGAGAATGGTATACTAGAGAGGGCATGGAAGCTCTGCACCCCTTCCCATTTACTTTGCTTTTTTTTTTTCTTTTAAGATTTTATTTATTTAGGGCGCCTGGGTGGCTCAGTTGGTTAAGCGACTGCCTTCAGCTCAGGTCATGATCCTGGAGTCCCGGGATCGAGTCCCGCATCGGGCTCCCTGCTCAGCAGGGAGTCTGCTTCTCCCTCTGACCCTCCCCCCTCTCATGTGCTATCTCATTCTCTCTCTCAAATAAATAAATAAATAAATCTTTAAAAAAAAAAGATTTTATTTATTTATTTGACAGATAGAGACATAGCTAGAGAGGGAACACAAGCAGGGGGAGTGGGAGAGGGAGAAGCAGGCTTCCCGCCGAGCAGGGAGCCCAATGTGGGGCTCTATCGCAGGACCCTGGGACCATGACCTGAGCCAAAGGCAGATGCTTAACAACTGAGCCACCCAGGCGCCCCATTTACTTTGCTTTATGCATCTCTTCCATCTGGCTGTTCCTGAGTTATATCCTTTTATTTTTTTTTTTTTTAAGATTTTATTTATTTATTTGACAGAGAGAGACACAGCGAGAGCAGGAATACAAGCAGGGGGAGAGGGAGAAGCAGGCTTCCAGCCAAGCAGGGAGCCCAATGCGGGGCTCGATCCCAAGACCCTGGGATCATGACCTGAGCCGAAGGCAGACGCTTAACGACCGAGCCACCCAGGCGCCCCGAGTTATATCCTTTTATAATAAACCAGTAATGTCATAATGTTTTCCTGAGAAAGCTGCTCTAGCAAATTAATCAAATCCAAGAACAGGGAACCTCCAATCTATAGCCATTTGGTCAGATGCACAGGTAACCTGGACTTGTGATTGGTTATCGGAAGGGTGGAAGGGGGGGGCCGAAGGGCAGTCTTGCAAGACTGAACCCTTAACCTGTGGGCTCTGTCACTATCTCCATGCACATAGTGTCAGAATTGAATTAAATTGCAGGACACCCAGCTGGTCTTGAAGAATTACTGGATGTGCGGAAAATGCACACATCTACTGTCAGAAATGAAGCAGTGTTGTAGTTGTGTAGAGAAGACACAATGGAAGAGTGTGTTTTTCCTTAGAGAAAGGAAAGGAAAAATGAGGATGGGAAATCTTTAAAAGGAAACAAACACAGGAAGAAGCTAAAGCTTATAGAGACCCAATACGATACTGGGTGTGAACTAAGGAATGATTAACTCAGTCCTCAGAAGAAGATAGCAGGAGGGGAAGAATGAAGGGGAGTAAGTCGGAGGGGGAGACAAACCATGAGAGACAATGGACTCTGAGAAACAAACTGAGGGTTCTAGAGGGGAGGGGGGTGAGGGGATGGGTTAGCCTGGTGATGGGTATCAAAGAGGGCACGTTCTGCGTGGAGCACTGGGTGTTATGCACAAACAATGAATCATGGGACACTACATCAAAAACTAATGATGTAATATATGGTGATTAACAATAAAAAATTTAAAAAAAAGAAGTATATGGGAGATATTAAGCTCACTATGTACTAGACAGTTGCTACTATCTCTGATATCTTCTCAAAACAAAGTGGTTAAAAGTCTATTATGAGACCACAATTTATACAGTATGATTCCTGGGTAATTATTCTGTAAGTTGTTGGTCATTTTAACCCCTAAAATTGAAAACTCACCCCAATAATCTAGAGTGATTTAAACAGAGTTGAGGAGCACACTTTTAATCTTTAAATTAGTATGTTATAAATATATTTTTTAAGGGAAGTTCATCATAATAGTAAAAGGAAAATCCATTTCTTCACACTAAAAGAACTTAAACCAGTTTTTACCCTGAAACACCCCTGGTGACCAACTTTGCAGAATAATTGAGTGAGTGAACGAATAAGCATTCAAATGAATCCTTAGCCCTAAGACTTGCATGGAACTGAATCCCACAAAACCTAATGACAAAAGGGAAAAAACAAGGAATTGGGCATATTTCTGACAAAAGTAGGACCAACACTGCTGATAAAGGCTGTGAAGTACAAACTAAAGCCGAGGTGAGTACAACAGATGTGCCCTAACCTCCATCTTTCTAAACCTCTTAAAGACTTCTGACTTATTCCAACATTTTGTCATCTCATCACAAATTCTCTTAACTGCCTATTATGTTTGATAAACAAAAAAGTTATTAACAACTAGAAGTCAGGGACAATTTTTAATTCCCCTTCAAGTCACTAATGAATGGAGGCAACCAAAGACTGCTGCAACTGTGTAACTATTCCCAGTGACTACCCTGGGAACCCATCAGATTCACTAAGGTCAGCAGTACACCTGCCAGATGTCCTAAATCTTCTTCTGCACAGTATGCCCCTCCCCATTCCAGTAACTACCCAATACCTTCCCACCTTCCCACCTCTCCCATCCCTACTAGTGCCCCTGGCAAACTTCTGTTATTCCTCCAAACTGCAGTTAAAATGCCATGTCATTCAGGAAGACTGTCCCGTCCATCTTCTTCCCCCAGAGAGAGAACACTTCCTTCCTTTGCTCTAACTGAACCACATACTTGTTTCTACTGCTCAATTTATCACATATAATTTGTTTACATGTCTGTCTCCCCTCCTCTTTTAAATGAAGCATGTCCTTTCCAGGGAGAATTTCTTCTTCTTTTTTTTAATTTTATTTATTTACCTGTCAAAGAGAGAGCAAGCGAGCACGCGTGGGGGGAGGGGCAGAGGGAGAGGCAGTGTCTGTGCTGAGGAAGGAGCCCGCTGTGAGACTCGATCCCGGCACCCTAGGATTATGACCTGAGCTGAAGGCAGATTCCTAACCGACTGAGCCACCCAGCTGTCCCATCTCCCCTACTTGACCGTGAACAAATTTCTTAGATTCACAGACCGGGCCTTCTTTTTTTGCCAAGTTCCATAGTAGGCTCTCAAATATTCACTGAATACATGCATACCTGAAGCAAGAAAAGACAGTCATTAGATGTCGAATGAACCTCTAAAGCCTATCGGCAGGAGTGCCCGGCTGGCTCAATCTGTAGAGCATGGGACTCTTGATCTCGGGGTTGTCAGTTTGAGCCCCATACTGAGCATAGAGATAACTAAATAAATGCCTATCCTCAAAAACCCACTGGTTGCTATAGTCATCTCTCACTTTTTTTCTTTTTCTTGGGGATTACACATAAGATAGACAAGTTACTAAAGATTTTTATTTTTAAAGGTAAGCAACTGACAGAACTAATTACAGAAATGGAATTAATAGTTTAATACAAGATGCCAAATACATGGGAGAATCACTCACTAGGAGAATCATTAATGGCACTGAGTTTCCAGGGCACCTGGGTGGCTCAGTCCTTAAGTGTCTGCCTTCAGCTCAGGTCATGATCCCAGGGTCTGTGGGGGGCCTGCTTCTCCCTCTCCCACCCCCCTGCTTGTGTTCCCTCTCTGGCTGACTCTCTGTCAAATAAATAAAATCTTTAAAAAAAAAAAGAAAAATGGAACTCCGTTTCCAAAAATCTCCTTCTCTACAGCACTCAGCTAACAGGAGGGTGTTAAGTCTAGTACTTCCTAAAAGGAAGGAATATAAGCTAGACAACCTTTGAAGATCCTTTTTCAACTCTACAATCCCCTCCAATTATTAAGACACAAGGGACTAGCTTCAATCCAGTGATAATAAGTACCATCTGATAATATATGAATTTATTAGCCTGGTTAGCCAAGCCTCCTTGTGACAAGCTAGGTACAAAATAAATTCCAAATTTAATCATGCCTGTGGTAGGTAGAATGAGAATAACAGCCTCTGGAAGATGTTCACTTCCTAATCCACAGAACTTGTAATTATGTTACCTTACATGGCAAAAAGGACTTTGCAGATGCAATTAAATAAAGGATTTGGGGATGAGATTATCCTGGATCATCCAAGGGCCCCTAGAAGAGAGAGGCAAAAAGGTGAGAGTCAGAGAAAGAGATGGGATGACAGAAGCATAGATCAGAAAGAGTGAAAAAGATTTGAAGATGCTATTATGCACCGCCAGCTTGAAAATGGAAGGAACCATGAGTCCAGGAATGCAGGCCGCCTCTAGAAGCTGGAGAATGCAAGAAAAAGGATTTTCCCTAGACCCTCCAAAAGAACTCAGTCCTGATGACACCTCGACTCTAGCCCAGTAAGAACTACTTTGGACTTCTGACTTCCAGAATTGTCCAATGATAAAACTGTGTTGTTATGCCACCAAATTTTTGGTAATTTGCTACCAGCAGCAACAGGAAACTAATATTATGCCTAAAGAATATCTCTTTAGGCAGCAACACATGGTAATCAAACTTACCATCTAAGAAAAAATGATCTCGAACAGCTTCTGCAGCTAAAACAGACTTCCCACAACCTGCCATTCCATATATGACGACCCATCCTGGTTCACCATTTAGTGTGGATAGGTTCTGCCGAATTGCATTCACCAGCTTCTTCCTGGTAACAAAAACAACCGGCCTCTGTGGCACTCCACCTTCGCACAGGACTGTCTTTACTGAAATCCAAAACAAAACAAGTATGAATGAATTGAACTTTGAAATGGTTACTCAAGTCATACCATAAAAACCAAAAGAAAGTAAGGCTGAGGCTTTACCCTCAGATCTTCCAAAGGAAGAAAATGTGGCTGGCATACTAACCTCAACATTCTTATTTCTCAGAACATAACAAAATATACTTTTCAAGATGACTACTGACAATGCAAAGCTCCACCTATATCTGCCCTTATACACCCTATTCCTCCCTGACTCTCCAATCTCTTTTTGTCATATTAGAGACTAGAAAGGAGGGTGTAAAGAATATGGAATTCCTTTCAAGAATATAGATTTCTAAAGACTCTTACTCTTTCCTATGCATGAACTCAATAAACACAGAATTGGAAAAGAGCTTAAAGGCCTAAAAACTTTTTAATCTCTAAAAATGCCCAGTAGACAGCTCACTGGGCAAGAAGAAAATGTACAAGTTAACATAGGTGCAAATAAAAACTTAAATTGGAAAACAGAACTATAATTTTTCTCACTGCATTTTCAGTGAACTAATCATAATCAATCTCTTCAACAGACTCCATTTACAATAAGACAAAACTGCAGCAATGTAGCCATTGTGATAGCAATGTGATAGAAGATATCATGGATACAAACCATATGAAGTTATTCCACCAACTGAATCTTTGCCACCATTGGAAGAAGAGATGACAGGAATGCCACTATGGAGAAGGGCAGCAAGATCTTTATACCCTTCATGTATTAAAGCATTGTAGAATGATATGTAGGAATAATTATCTTTTTTAAGTATCATTTTAATTAACAGAGCTGCTCGCTGCTGTTGAGTGGGCTAAAAAATAAATAAATAAGTAGTTTAGTATACTGCAAAGAATATGTTTGCAACATCAATTAGTGGAGACCAGTGCAAGTTCTGAAATAAATATAAGAAAATTTTTTAAACTCAAATAATTACATCAAACATTCTCAAATGAAAATTTGAAAGAAAAAAAATTTTACAGCACAGACTTCCTCAGAGGGCTTTACCTCATTTTTTACTTTTTCCTCCTCCAGTACTGTTAAAACTCCATCATTAATCATACGATCCATGATGTAGGACGTTTTGATGTCCTTTTCCAGGGCTTCTCTATGTTGAAGCAAACAGTTTCGAGCTTTTGGGTCCATCCTCCCTCAAATTTTTTGTTCTCTAAGCTGTCAACCATGAGCTATGGGCAAAATATCACAATATTTGTCAGGGCAATAAAATATAAAAAGATGTGTAACCTCACTGGTAATCAAGAAATAAGATTTTTTTGCAAAGATTTTTAAAAACGGACAAAACCGTTTGTGAGAAAGTGTGAGAAAATGAGTATTCATATGCACTACTTGAGAAGAGTACAAAAATGGTTACAACTTTTCTGGAAGGCAATATGATAAGATATAAAAGCATTTAAAGTGAGTATTCTCTCCAACCCAGAAATCCCACTTCTAGAAATTTACCTCAAGGAGACATTCACATATGTATGCAAAAATATCCACAAAAAGAGTCAGGGATGCCTGGGTGGCTCAGTCGGTAGGGCGTGTGACTTGATCTCAGGGTCATGAGTTCAAACCCCACACTGGGCATGGAGCCTACTTTGACAAAAAAAAAAAAAAAAAAAAGAGTTAACAGAGAATGTTTAGGTGAGGGAAAAAAAGATCAAAACAAAACAAAAAAGATGAAAACAACCTAAATGCCCACCTTTCTGAGTATGGATTAAAAAAATTAGAGTATGTATATAAAATAGATTATACAGCCATTTAAAATAAGACACTTCTCCATGTACTGACATGGAAAGATGTTCACTACACACTAAAAAAATTAGAAATATGATCCCACATACAGCACAAAATATGTGTTGGTATCATATAAATACATAGGGAGATGTTAGGAAGTCTATTCAACCTAATATACTTGGAGTTACTTCTAAGTAGCAAGATTTGGGGGTTCCCCCTTTTCTTTTTTGTACTTTTCTATATAGTCTTAATTTTTTCAATATACATATTTTTATAATTTAAAAAACTTTAAGATTTTTATAAACAGCGATCTTACTGAAATCCTAATGTTTAGAAACTTGTTGTCTTTATCCAACATAAGATTAAACAGAGCATTGTTCTCACTCAAGGTGTTAGTTCTAGGTCTTCATCTGTAAATACATTTCTCACATGCTTACCCCACTGTTTCGGCTGAGCTGCTAAGTATGACAAAGCAGCAGAAAATACCCACTGGTGTCATTCTTCATATTAAGAGAACACAAAGAGGGACGCCTGGGGGCTCTGAGTCAGTTGAGCATCTGACTTGATTTTGGCTCAGGTCATGATCTCAGGGTTGTTGGATGGAGCCCTACATCAGGCTCCATGCTAAGCATGGAGCCTGTTTAAGATTCTCTCTCTCCCTCGGGGCACCTGGGTGACCCAGTCGGTTAAGCATCCACCTCAGGTCCTGATCGCAGGGTTGTGATATCCAGTCCCGGGTCAGGCTCCACACTCAAGGAGTTTGCTTAAGTTTCTCTCTCCTTCTGTTCCTCCCCCCACACAGTATCTCTCTTTCTCTCTCTGTCTCAAATAAAAAAAAATAAATCTTAAAAAAAAAAGTTTTCCCTCTCCCTCTGCCCCTCTTTCTCACCTCCCTGATGCTCTCTAAAAAATAAATTAAAAAAATAAAAATAATATTCTTTACAGCATAATACTCTAAGTTTCTACCAGCTTTATTTCAAATACAATGCAAATTTTTCCATGGGTATAAAACCCAGATCCAAATATTTGCAGGTTTTTAAAACATTAACAGAACTCCACCCAATGTAGTACAGTATCTAAACATGTTCAATAATTTATCCATTCAATAAACATTTGAGCCCCTCCTACGTGCCAGGCCCTGAAGTCTACAAAGAAGATTAATCATAACCCTGAAGGAATTCACAATCTAGCGGGAGAGAAAAATTTTAAAGAGGTAATTAGAATGTGATGCCGTCAGTGCAAAAATACAGATAAGCACAAATAATTTAGAGTGCACAAAAGAGGACGGATAACCATTAAGTTTCAACAATGACTATATACTTGTGGCACTTGCAAACACAGGGAAATAGAGCACTTGCCTATACTTGCCAAGGTTCACCAAATGCCCAGTACTAGCATGAAACTGAAGAATAAAAGAAAAAGTTATGATCAGAATCAAGGCTATGGTATCCTTTAAACGTTACCAACGTTTTATGATCTCTATTGAAACAAAACATTCCTTAATTTTTAGTTAATTTTTTAGGATATGTCGAATTGCTAAACAGACGCCTCTGACAACCTGAAACTAATTTCCAACTTCCCCCGGCCCTATTAAAACGAAATATGTAAATTTTAAGTATTTTTAAACTCTGCACAAATCGTAGTATTAACAAATTCTCAGCGTCCCACCTTCTGTAATCACATCAAAATGTAAATCAAACTCTTCAAAGATGTGAAATAGTAAAGAGCAATTTCATCCAGGAAAACCGTAATAGTTGGCTGCTTCCTCTTTCGGTAATTTCTCTTCCTGGTACAGGAGCAGGATGATTATCAACTATTCCTTGTCCCAGAATTCTGAGTCCCTGAAATTGGCTACTGAACCTCCAGAGAACCCAGCTCGGGCAGAAAAGCGGGGCGCAAACTTACCCAAACCTGTGCAAAAGGTCTTACTGGGAAAGGCAGCCCTGCAGGGACAGACTGGGAAGAACGGGTGGGGGTGGGGCTGGGGCGGGGGTGGGGGTGGGGGTGGGGCGGGGGTGGGGGTGGGGGTGGGGCTGGGGTGGGGGTGGGGAGGTAAGCAATGGGGGCTTCCTAAAGGGAATGCAGGGATCCGCGCGCGGCCCCAGGACAAGTCCGAGCCTCACAGGTGCACCTCCAGAGCCTCCGCAGTCCGGGGCGCCTCAAGACCCCCGGAGACCTCTGACCCGCGGAGAGATAGACGTCACCCCCGCGGGCAGACCACAGTCCCGGACCGCCGAGGTGAGGCCGGGTCTGAGGCCCGCCCTCTCGTGTACCTCACCCCAGACACAAAGGGAGGAGGGCCCACTCGAGCTGTCGCTCTTTCCCCCCAGCGGCAGCTGCACCCCGGCCGGAGTCCGGCACCACTCCGGACGCAGCCGCGACTTCAAGTCCTCGCGGGTCGCTGACTGCCCAGACTCCTCACCTTCGGCTCCCTCGCCCCTTCAGCCCAGGAATAAAAGAACCAGCGTCCACTTGTAAACCTCCTCCTTTCCGCCTCAGAACCGCGGAGCAGTCAAAACCCGCTGGGCCCGCCCAGCCCGGACAGCGCGCGCCCGCGCACGCAAACACACACACCCGGAGCCCCCGAGGGGCGGCCGCTGCCCCACGCGCCCCAGCAGCGGCTAGCGCCCGCGCGCGCCTAAAGAAGCGCCCTCCGCCCCACCCCACGGAGGGGGCGGGGCTAAGCCACGGGGGCGCGCCTCTTTCCGAGGACCAAGGACCCAGGCGGCGGCGCGCTCCACGTGGCGCGCGCTACCCTTCCCCGCCCTCTAGCTGCCCGGCGATTCGCGCGCGCGGGGAAGCCACGATTTCCTCAAGTTTGCGGTTTTAATGGAAAGGGAAAGGAGGTTCGCCAGATGCCTCTGCTGGAGGAACTAGAGGGCGGGTGACTGGGGGACGCTCTGAAGCAGTGAGAACGGCCGGGAGAAGAGGGGGCAAGTTTGTGGGCGGTGCCAAGTCCAGAAGGGGGCGCGGTCACCGCTGTGACCGCTGAGTCGTCCCGCGGAGGCTGAGGAGGCCCAGTCCCGACCCCCCAGGGTGAAGAAGGCGCCGGGGGCTTGTCGCGTCCTCAGACATGTCGGAGGTGAAGAGCCGGAAGAAGTCGGGACCCAGGGGAGCGCCGTCGGAGCCGGGGAAGCGGAGCGACGGCGGGAAGAGCCCCGAGGCCCGGGGCGGTGGAGGCGGGGGCTGGGCGGACCCCCGGACCGGCGTGAGCCTGCTGTCGCTGGGGACGTGCCTGGGCCTGGCGTGGTAAGTGGACGCGAGGCCGCCCGGGCCCTGTGTCCGGCCTCCCGCGGTCGCCCGGCTCTTCTCGGGGCCTCGCCCGGCTCGGCATCTCGCTAACCTCCCAACCCCAGACCTGCGGCTTCTGTTCCTCTGCCTCGACCCGGAAAAGGGAACTGCCCAACTTTTTTTTTTCGCTCTTTCTTACAACTCATTTTTCTTTTGTATTAGTAGTGTGCCCCGATCACTCAACTGGAGTTGAGACTCAGGCCTGGGAACGAGTCAGCCATTTCTTAAGAGATGCGGATCTGGCCAAACTTTATTAAGCGCCTGCTGCACGTCCGAAGCTTTTCCGTTTTTGTAACCCACCATTTCCTGTCCGCTGCACATTTGCCATGGACACAGTTGCCCCACCCTCACCCCATAAATGCCTAATGGCAACGTTTGCAGTCTTTAAATAATTCAGTATGATCTCAGGGCAACAAACGTTAATGACAATATCAGAGTTTGGAGGATTTCTCGTATTTCCATCCTTGTTCATGCGTTATGAATTTAAAGTGTCTTCCTAAGTTAGATTGAATTTTAGTACTGTAAAATGACAAAAGTGTAGCATTTGTGTTCACCTAAAACTGAACATCTATAGTTTTTAAACCAAGGTTTTTTTTTTAAAGATTTTATTTATTTAAGAGAGAGAGAATGAGATAGAGAGCACGAGAGGGAAGAGGGTCAGAGGGAGAAGCAGACTCCCTGCTGAGCAGGGAGCCCGATGCGGGACTCGATCCCGGGACTCCAGGATCATGACCTGAGGCGAAGGCAGTCGCTTGACCAACTGAGCCACCTAGGCGCCCTATTTTTTTTTTTAATCTTTTATTTATTTATTTAACAGAGAGACACAGAGAGGGAACACAAGCAGGGGGAGTGGGAGAGGGAGAAGCAGGCTTCCCGCCGAGCAGGGAGCCCGCCCGATGCGGGGCTCCATCCCAGGGCCCTGGGACCATGACCTGAGCCGAAGGCAGATGCTTAACGACTAAGCCACCCAGGCAAGTTTTAAACCAAGCAAATAGCGATACATTGTTGTTATAAAAAAAAAATTAATATTAGAAATAACTTTAAGGGGCGCCTGGGTGGCTCAGTCAGTCAAGCGTTTGCCTTCAGCTCAGGTCATGATCCTGGGGTCCTGGGATGGAGACCCGCATGGGCTCCCTGCTCCATCGCCCAGATTGTGCTCTCGCTCGCGGGCTCGCTCTCTCTCTCAAAAATAAAATCTTTAAAAAAAGAAAGAAAGAAAAAGAACCTTAAAACCAACTTAGTAATTTTGTTTTCCCCAGTCATTTTCTTTAGGAATAACCTATTTCATCTTAATAACAAGACTGATGCTTTAAATTAGAATTTCCCTCCACTTTTCACCGATTTTTAAAGTATTTAAAAGATAGTTATTCATCTTCAAGAGTAATAGAGGAGGGACCCTAGACTTCATTTAATGTAGACCATTTTTGATTGTAATAAATTTTGAATTATACTCCACTGGTAACTCATCCTGAGTTGAAATTAATAAAACATTTGTTACAATAAAGTAAATGTTATTAAATGTTCTCTTCCAGGGATGCCTGGGTGGCTCAGTAGTTAGGGATCTGCCTTTGGCTCAGGTCAGGATCTGGGATGGAGCCCTATGTCAGGCTCCCTGCTCAGCTGGGAGCCTGCTTCTCCTCCCTCTGTCTGCTGCTCCCCCTACTTGTGCTCTCTCTCTCTCTCTCTGTCAAATAAAAATCTTTTAAAAATAAATGTTCTCTTCAAAAAAAAGATATAGTAATATGGCATTTTGTTCATGTAATATTATGTAATAGTAATGTAGTAATACTTAAGTATTATGTAATATTTTGATTTTGATCTTAAAAGAATAAATTTACCCTTTTTAATAAATTTACTCTTGTAAATAAACTGCTTTTATGTCTTAAAATGCACGACCTTCATTAGGGAAATAAAAGCCCTTTTATACTGAGAAGGTTATTCAGTAATAGAGCTAGTAGGCTAAAAGATACAGATCTTCCTTGACTTAGGATGGGGTTACTTCCCAGTAAACCCATTGTAAGCTGAAAATATCTTAAGTCAAAAATGCATTTAATACACCTCATCTAGCAATCATGGCTTAGCCTAACCTATCTTAAATGTGTTCAGCACACTTAACATTAGCAGACAGTTGAGCTAAGTCATCTAACAAGCCTATTTTACAAGAAAGTATTGAATATCTTACGTAATTTACTGAATACTGAAAGTAAAAAAAACAGAATGCTTGTATGGGTACAGATTGGTTATAAGTGAATCATGGTCACTTAATCGCAGGGAGCTGCTGCTGCAGGCACTGGCCAGCATCAGGGGAGAGGATCCGACCAAGGAGAGGATCAGGATCTCACTGCTACTCTAGGAAAAGGTCAAAATTCAAAGTACAGTTTCTGCTGTACTCCTATCACTTACATACCATCATAAAGTCAAAAATCTAAGTCAAACCGTAAGTTGGAGATCATCTGTATATGTTGCTTCTCTCTGGAACCTAGTAAACTGGTTTTAGTTATTAAACTTACTAATTCTCAATTATCCAAAGATTCATATTCATAAGAGATAAATTACATCACAGAATGTTCAGCTTTTCAATAATTTAGTTACTTTTCTGGGAAAACACTAATATAAATCTATAGGGGCGCCTGGGTGGTTGTCAGTTAAGCGTCCAACTCTTGATTTCAGCTTATGTCATGATCTCAGGGTTGTGGGATCAAGCCCCAAGTTGGGCTCTGAACTGGGCATGGAGTCTGCTTAGATTCTGTCTGTCTCCCTCTCCTTCTGCCCTTCTCCCCTCTTCTGTCTCTCTAAAAAAAGAAATCTATAAAGGAAAACCTGAAAAGTAGACACTTTAGTGCAGGAATTAACCGAGTAAAGACACAAGTTACATTGAAAATTTTCACTAACCTCATTTTTCATCCTTTTTTGTTATTGTTTTTTTGTAAGTGAAGTTTTATCTGAAAAACAGGGTTATGCTTTAAATGCTCTGACCTTTTTTTAAAGATTATTTATTTGAGAATGAGCGAGAGATAGAGAGTGTGAGCACACAGAGGGAGAGGGAGAAGCAGGGAGACCGATGCAGAGCTAAATCCCAGGACCCTGAGATCATGACCTAGCCAAAGGCAGATGTAAGAGAGTTCTTCTCTTCCTGTAAGTGGTCTAATCTGTCCATTCCATCCTTGATTTGCTATGAACTCAACACTGGTTTCAAAGGTGGACAGGCCTGGGGCTTCCATCAGGTGTAAGCAGGAGGAAAACCTGATCCTTATACCACTATAGGTTGCAACTAACTATAGAGGGATGGAAAAGCAGCTGCACAAAGCAGTCTAAAAGAAATGGCCAAGGTACTTAAAGAGAGCAACTGATGTGTGGTACCCTAACTGCATAAATTTGAACCTATTTAATCTCTACAACAACCCTATGAAGTATTATTATTCCCACTTTACAGATGAGGAAACTATAGCAAAGATAAATAACTTGCCCAAGATGATTATACAGCTAGTAAATGGCAAAGCCAAAGTTGCTTAAGTTCCATACTCTTACCCAGTATGATACACTACCTCCATTTGATACTAATCTAAGAAGAGGCCAAAACCCTAGAAACAAAAATCCCTAGTTCAGAACTATTTATAGTCCTTTTCTAACTAGAAGCTATAGTCTGCTAAGACCCTGTCTGTCTCATCTAAACTGAGGAAGACCGGGAATAGGGGGCCTTTAACTTCTGTTAGAATATGCCTCTGATTGGTTAAGCATCTAAATTTTTTATTTTTAGATTTTATTTACTTATTTGTCAGAGAGAGGGAACACAAGCAGGGAGAACAGCAGGCAGAGGGAGAAGCAGGCTCCCCGCTGAGCAAGGAGCCCGATGCGGGACTTGATCCCAGGACCCTGGGATCATGACCTGAGCTGAAGGCAGATGCTTAACCGACTGAGCCACTGGGGCACCCCACATTTGACTTTTAATCTCAGCTCTGGTCTCAATCTCAGAGTTGTGAGTTTAGGCCCCATGTTGGGCTCCATGCTGGGTGTGGAGCCTACTTAAAAAAAAATGTGTGTGTGTGTATATATATATATATATACATGTATATATATATGTACACACACATATCTCTTGACTCATAAAAAGGGAACAAAGCACTTTGGACACTAACCTGGATGCCAGTTTCAAAAATTTAGTTTTTCAGGAATGAAGTTACCTTCTGTCAACATTGACTTGTAGAAAATCATCATCTTCCTTAATGTTAATGGAGTTAATATTTACAAATCATTTTAAAATAGTGCCTGGCACATCTAAGTGAAAAATAAAATGAATGTATTTTAATTCAGCACATACAAACTGCTTTTCATTTTTTTCATTACTAGCACAGAATCAACTTTATGCTTGTTTTTTATTTTTTTACTTTTTATTTTTTTTTAAGATTTTTATTTATTTATTTGACAGAGAGAGGGAGCACAAGCAGGCAGAGAGAGAGGGAGAGGGAAGGGGAGAATCAGGCTCCCCACTGAGCAGAGAGCCTGACCATGTAGGGCTCTATCTCAGAACCCTGGGATCATGACTTGAGCCGAAGGCAGACGCTTAACCAACTAAGCCACCCAGGCACCCCTATGCTTGTTTTTTCTTATATATTTTTCTTATTATTCATATGTAGTAATGGTGAATCTTTTTTTTTATTTTGTTGAGAAGTTAACCATGAAAAAAACCTACAAATTATCATCAAAGATGATATTTGCACTAGCATGACATAGTTTTCTTCAAGGTCAAGGTTTTGCTTACTATTTGAATTTTGAAGAGAAGTCCAGAAATAGACATTAAAATATTTAATAAAATGGAAAGTGCTATAATGTGTTATAGTAGTGGATCAACCTTTACAAAAAGACTCTTATAATAACAGTTTTATTCTGAATAAACATTCTGATCTACAGGATAAATCCCAGAGGTAACACTGGAGTAATGAGTGATAAAACTAATCTCTGAAATTAGACTTATTTCTTTAGGGGTTCTACATCCTTGGTCTCTGTCTAATGATCTCAGATAAGCCTATACTCTGAAAAGAATCTCCTAAAATCCAAGAATGAAACAGCCAATGTAAAAAACTTAAGTCTAGCCCGCCTCCCCCTGCCCCTCTGTGTCTTCTCTGCACTGGGAGCAGCTCTCCAGCCACAGCCCCTCATCCCCTGAAAATGTACGCCTGTGCAAAGTTCGTCTCCACCCCCTTCTTGGTCAGGAGCACCTCTCAGCTGTTGAGCCGATCACTGTCTGCAGTGGTGCTAAAACCACCAGAGACACTGACAGATGAGGTACCTTATAAGAGCCTCAGCAGCTTGGCAGCCCCACGTCCCCTAACCTCATGTATTCTTAACCGCAGCTTCCAAACCAGCGCCATTTCAAGGGACATCGACACAGCAGCCAAGTTCATTGGGGCTGGGGCTGCCACGGTAGGGGTGGCTGGCTCTGGGGCTGGAATTGGGACTGTGTTTGGGAGCCTCATCATTGGTTATTCCAGGAATCCCTCTCTGAAGCAGCAGCTCTTCTCCTACGCCATTTTGGGCTTTGCCCTCTCGGAGGCCATGGGGCTCTTTTGCCTGATGGTGGCCTTTCTCATCCTCTTCGCCATGTGAAGGAGCCGTCTCCACCTCCCATAGGTCTTTCTCCCGTGTCTTGTCTGCCCTGTATGTTCCTTTTCCTATACCTCCCCAGGCAGCCTGGGGAAAGTGGTTGGCTCAGGGTTTGACAGAGGGAAGACAAATAAATACTGTATTATTAAAAAAAAAAAAAAAAGAATTAAGTCTATGCATTCATCTTTGAAAATTAGAATAATGGCATTTTCTAATAACCAGAAATGTTATTTAAAAGTCATATTAGCACATAGGAGAAAAGTCAATCTATGCTAGTTACGTAACCTGGGCTTACTTAATTCACTGTTATCTCATAGGACAGACACTAGCCATCATCAAAAGAAACTTATTTATGGGGCACCTGGGTGACTCAGTTGTTTAGGTTTCTGATTCTTGATTTCAGCTCAGGTCATGATCTCAGGGTCATGGGATCGAGTCCCATGTTGGGCTTCACGCTCAGCTAGGAGTCTGCTTTTCCCTCTCTCTCTGATCCTTCCCCCACTCAGGCCCTCTATCTCCAAAATAAATACATAAAATATTTTTTAAAAAAACTTATTTTATCCGGGGCGCCTGAGTGGTTCAGACGGTTGGGTGTCTGCCTTCGGCTCAGATCATGATCCCAGGGTTCTGGGGTCGAGCCCCACATTGGGCTTCTGCTCGGCGGGGAGCCTGCTTCTCCCTCTCCCTCTGCCTGCTGCTTCCCCTGCTTGTACACTCTCTCTCAAAAATAAAATCTTTAAAAAAAAAAACTTATTTTATCCAATATTGTAAACATTCAAAAAGCAAAAAGTCCTTTTTAGTTTTGGACAGTTTTATAGCAAGTTAGCCTATTAACATTTATGAATTTGAAGCATCATTTGCAATGATACACAAAGCTTAGAAGTCTTTCATTTCTCCTTTGAGTTTTGCAATCTTTAAATGTGTGCCTTTCAGTGGAAGTCAGTTTCATAAAACACTATCAATTAGTGCTTCTCAGCTTGACTGAGTACTCAGACAATCTGAGGAGCTTTTAAGATTTCCAATATCCAAATCACATCCTAAACCCCATAAGTCAGAATTTCTCTGGGTGGGATCCAGGCACTAGACTTTTTAAAAGCAGACAAGTGACTCCAATATGCAGCAAAGCTTTTGAACCACTGGTCTATGTACTATGATTTAAGCACTCTCTTCTTAGGGTTCTGCCCCACCACTTTTTGATGACTCAATAAATACACGAAGAATTTCAACTGCTGCTTTTTCTGAGCCCAAAGAATTGAGTCAAAAGTAGATGAACCGGGTGCCTGGGTGGCTCAGTCGGTTAAGCGTCTGCCTTCGGCTCAGGTCAGGATCCCAGGGTCCTGAGATAGAGTCCCACATCAGGCTCCCTGCTCAGCGGGGAGTCTGCTTCTCCCTTTACAGGCCCCTCCACCTGCTTCTATTCTCTCTCTCTGTGTCAAATAAATAAATAAATCTTAAAAAAAAAAAAAAAGTAGATGAACCAAGGGGCACCTGGGTGGCTCAGTTAAGCGTCTGCTTTCAGCTCAGATTGTGATCCCAGGGTCCTGGGATGGAGCCCCATGTCAGGCTCCTGGCTCAGCAGGGAGTCTGCTTCTCCCTCTGCCTCTGCCTTTGCCTCTCCTCCCTGCTCATGCTCTCTCTGTCTCTCAAATAAATAAATAAAATTTTTTTAAAAAGTAGATGAACCAAAATGGTATTAGATCCAAAGCATTTCTTTTGCATTTGCTTATCTCATGTCCTATACAAACAAAAGTCTATTTATTGTTTTTAAGATTGGGATAACTTTTTTATGCTTCTACAACCTTTACTACTTATCAGATGAAGAATATACTCCAATTTTAGAGTGGCATCTAAAGTACACCTATATGAAAAAAATAAAGTACACCCATATGACTCGTATATTGAGTATAACCAGTTGTAGAGATTATACAGCCTGCATTGCATATGTGTTCTATTGCCACTTTGACAATGACTCCTGTTTTCATAGTTTTGACTTGTTATTTTTCAGCTTCTAGTCATCATCTCTCTCTTCCATTCCACTGCTTTATTTCTCTCCTACATTTTAATTTAAAAATACTTTTTTATATAGGTAACTCTTGCTTCTACATTTCAGTATGAAAACACTTATTTTCTAGATATTGCCCAAATATGGCCTTGAGAAAAATAGTAGAGATCCCATATCTTATTCTAGATGACTCGTCATTTCTTCCTCCAAAATATTTCTTGTGCATACAACTATCACACCATCTCACTCACTGGACTGGGACTTGAACAGGATAGAGTTTCACTTTCTATTAATTTGTTGAAATAAACTACTAAAAGCTGTCACCACTCATACCAGAATTTATGTTATCCTTATCAAAATTATAAAATGTTCCTTTAAAATTCAAACTTAAATGGATGTGAATTAGGAGGTAGTGATTTTTTTTTCTTTCCAGGTTTGTATTTCAGCAGTCGGAAAAGTTTGCAAAGGTGGAAAGCCAATACCAGTTACTGAAAATAGAAACCAACAAGTTCCAAGGACTTCAAAGTAAAATCATTTTAATTTCAGAAAAGGTAATTAATTATTAATTGGCTTATTTGGGTAGATTTTCCCATTTTTCTTCCCTACTACCACCCTTCTACCCCAGTTCATAACTTCCTTTTTCCTGCCTGTTAGACGATTACTGTTTTAACTCTCACTGGTTTTTGTACATTTCTCCCTTCAGTCCAATTTAGACTTAGATTATTTTGAAAAGACAGGGTTGTTTTAATATAGCAAATGTTACTGTTTATAATGATATGGCCCCAATTTTCTATTTAAATATCAAATGTCTAGAGCACTAAAAATATGATTGGTCTTTACATATAAAATTAGAATAGAAACAGCACTTGCTGGGCAAAGACTATCAGGTGTTTTTTTTTCTTTACTTTCTAGTTGGTAAATTTGTATACTTCTGCATATAAGAATGACTAACCTAAAAATAAATACTGATTTTATAGCCAAATGAAAATTAAAATCCATGTGTATGTTGTGTTTCTTCAAGCTGCAAATGCAGATGCATTATTACTGGAATTCTTAGAAATGTGAGACAACAAATTTTTAACTACCATGCTTCTTGGGAGAGGTCAGCTGCAATCAATAAGGCATCATGCAGGAATTGTCTGGCTACCAGAAACCAAGCTATCATTGGGAAACATGCCTTCTTTGTTCATTTATTCATTCACTAAACATTTACTCATGTCATAAGGTAGACAAAGATTTGTGCTCGGCACCAAGGTGAGCAAGGATTTTCAAAAACAGGAAAATTAAATAGAGGGTCTGAGTTCCTGTGGCCTCATGCAGAGAATTAGTATATAATCAATCCCCCAGAAGAGAAAAGCCATAGATGAAAATTATGCATCCCTCACACATGCCAGGGGATTCCACAGAGGGTGAGCCCAGGGGCCTTGGGAAGAAGCTACATAATGCTGCATAATGGTATTTTGACGTAGGGCTCAAGTTGGAATCTGGTTGTACTCGTTAGGGGCTCCTCTAATCAGAGGGAACAGAGTTATAGAAAAATAAATCCCAGGAGATAGAAACTCCATGTACTTAAAAGCTATTGAAAATAAATTTTGAAGAAAGATGTCCTTTTTATTTTTTTTTTTAAGATTTTATTTATTTGTTTGAGAGAGAATGAGAGATAGAGAGCACGAGAGGGAAGAGGGTCAGCGGGAGAAGCAGACTCCCCGCTGAGCAGGGAGCCCGATGCGGGACTCCATCCCGGGACTCCAGGATCATGACCTGAGCTGAAGGCAGTCGCTTAACCAACTGAGCCACCCAGGCGCCCGAAAAACGTCCTTTTTAAATGAAAAATTTGGTGGCAATTAAAATGCTTTTTGAGGCAGATTTTTAAAATATCATCATTATCCAGGAAATACTTAGTCTTTGCAGAGCTCTTTCTCTCCCAGTCTTCCCTAGGATTAATTCAACAATAGCTGCCCTTTCGCAAAGCTGGTCCTAAAGGCCAGCATAATCAGTAGGAGGAGAAAACAACTAGATGTGGGCTCTCATCACACCTGTGTGAACTTGAAAAAATCACTTTAACTTCTCTTAGCCTCTATTTCATCATTTATTAAGTGAGAATAACAAGATTTTTATAAGGCTCAGATGTGATACAATATATATGCAAACTTTTTGAAAACTTTAAACAGAAATAAATTCAAGGTATTAAGCTCTTTTTAAAAAAAAAATGAAAAAAAATTTTTGGTATATTTACAGCCCTTAAATGCAAATTATTGTAGCATACTAGTCACTATATATTTTCAGATTCAGTCTTGAGACCTTTACTATTTTGAAAAGTTGATCTTATATTTGGGGTCTACTGGAGTATACTGCCTCCAGATTACAGTGATGCTCTGGTGAACAGCCTAAACAGGAAATTACCTTAGATGAAGATAAGCTTACCTCTTCAAAAAGCTGATAAAAAGACAATTAAACTTAACAGTATTACTGATGTACAAATATTTCTCAGAATTGATTTCTGAAGGATCTTGTATAATAGCTATATGTGTACATTAAAGATAATTTTTTTAAAGATTTGATTTTTAAGTAATCTCTACAGACAATGTGGGGCTTGAATTTACAGCCCCAAAGATGAAGAGTTCCATGCTCTATCGACTGAGCCAGCCAGGCACCCCTAAAAATAATTTTTAAATAAGGTTTCACAGTGACTTTTTATATTAGTACTGTTACACATTGTTTCTATCACCTGGGATTGCTTCAGGTCTTGGTTGGGGTGGGCCCAGAAGATTAAGGCCATTCTTCTTCCTAAATGTCAACAAACATGTTTTTTTATACCCTAAGATATGGGAGCTACAAAAAGGCATAAGACATGGTCTCTTCCCCTAAGGAATTTAGAATCTCTCATAGCCTCACCTGACTAGTAACATCAGTCTGTTCAAGAGTCAGATTTCAGAGTCACTTCTAAGCCTTTCCTCATTCTGCTCCAGACTAATGATCTCTCCTCAGAGCATCCATTCTCTGCATACTAATTCTATCATGACACAAATAGTAAATTTGTGAGTTTTTGTTGTTATTAATTTGCCTCCTTTTCTGCTCTTTAAGCCAACATTCTGTCTTTATATCCTTAGTGCCTAATAATGAAACAGGATAATCAATAAATCTTAGTGAGACTCCAGAATATGTAATGTAAAAGATCCAAAATGCTGTCTCCTCTGTCGAATTATGAAGCCAGGAACTATATTATGTCTCTGTTTTCATATCTAGTGGCTAGCACAAGGTCTGGCACAGAGTGAACACTCAAAACTTCTCTAATTTTGTGTGCTGAGTGCCAAATAGGTGTCAAATACACAACACGATAGGTGCTCCAAGAGTTTGGGCTATGGAAGAATGCTGCATTGAGGAGCTGAGATCTGTTCTGAGCCTTGAAGGAAAGACAGAACTGAGCTAAGCAACAAGGAAAAAATAGCATATACAGAGATAAATTTGGGACTTTATCCCAGAAGTATTAGGAAACATCGTGGGTTTTTTAATGTCATACCATGATGTGCATAGCAGTTTTTAAAAGCTTCATCTGGCTGTAGTGTGGTAGGATGATTTAGAAAAGAAGCAGATATTAGATAATACTTCTAGAATATTTTCCTTGATCCTTGAAGTCTGGTTTGGGTGCCCCATGTAAGTGCTCCCATAGCTCTTCCCCATCATAACACATGTAGACTTGGCTTTCTCCCCAGTTAAACTAAGCTGCTTAAGGGCAGAGGCAGAACCATGTCTTGTACAGTATTATGCCTTCAACACAATGCTGCAAACATTTAATAAGTTAACGATCATTCTAGGCCTTCCTGTAGTCTCTGAGGCTGTTACCTGTGTGTGAGTATAAGCTAAAAGAGTCCACAGCCTCCTGTATTCTGGACACATATGAGGAAATGTCAGGAGCTTACCACAATTTACAGATACTTAGCACATGTTACTATTTGATGTGAGTTGCCTCACTAAACTGGACTTTTATTCATTTCTGCCTTTGTTATGTCTGTAAGATCTGATTCTGGTACCTTATCTGTAAGAGGTTAGTCAAGAAATTTTCAGGTAGAAACTCTTCCAGAATCAGAGAATTTAGGAAACTTAACAAATTTTATTAACTCAGTTATAGTTTCTAAAAAAGCCACGTAACTATAAGATTGACAACTAAGTTGCTTTCCATTGGAGTAAGAAAAGAAGGAAATGTGATATACTTCAGACTTCTTTAACATTATTTCTCTTTTGAATGTTCCTCCATGAAAATGTACAAATATTTAGGTTTATAAATTCAGGTGTGTGTTTTTCTCCCATAGTGCTAATCTATTATATTTGTTTTAAAATCTGTTAAAACAACTTTAAATCTGTTAAAACAACTAAAGTCATGAATGTTTTTGTCATTATGGTTCTGATATACTTGGCTATTTTAGACATCTTCAGAATTTGAACTGGGCCTGTGCTTATTAAAATGTATTTCCCTAATATAAAAGTTATTAAGGGTGGCTCAGTTGGTTAAGTGTCTGACTCCTGATTTTGGCTCAGGTCATGATCTCAGGGTAATGAGATCAAGCCCCATGTCAGGCTCCACACCCAGCGTGGACTCTCTCTCTCCCTCTCCCTTTGCCCCCTCTCCCCTTGCTCGCTCATGCTCTCTCTCTCTTAAAAAAAAAAAAAAAACTTATTAAGTAGCCTTGGGAATTGTTTTGTGTTACAAATGCAGCTTGAGTCTACTGAAAGTATCCTGCAGGAAGCTACATCATCCATGTCTTTGGTGACCCAGTTTGAGCAAGAAGTATCCAACCTCCAAAGTATTATGCGTGACATCCAAAATAGTGAAGAGTTGCTCACCCAAAAGATGCAAAGTCTTAATGAGAAATTCCAGAATGTTTCAGATTTCTGGAAAAGAAGCCTAGAAGAAATGAATGTTAATACAGACATTTTCAAATCAGAATCAAAACACATACATTCTCAAGTTACTGTCCAAATTAACTCAGCTGAACAAGAAATAAAATTGCTCACTGAAAGGCTAAAAGATTTGGAAGAAAGCACATTAAGAAATATTAGAACAGTAAAAAGACAAGAAGAAGAGGATCTTCTACGAGTAGAGGAGCAGCTTGGCTCTGATACAAAAGCAGTTGAAAAGCTAGAAGAAGAACAGCATGCTCTCTTTACCAGAGATGAAGACCTGACTAATAAACTTTCCAACTACGAAACCAAAGTTGAAGAATGCAAGACACATTTGCCAACAATTGAGAGTGCTATTCGCTCTGTTCTCAGAGTCTCTCAGGACCTGATAGGGACAGAAAAAAAAATGGAAGACTTAACTACTCAGATGTTTAATATGGAAGATGATATGCTGAAAGCGGTATCTGAAATAATGGAGATGCAGAAAACCCTTGAAGGAATTCAGTATGATAATAGCATATTAAAGATGCAAAATGAACTGGATGTTCTGAAAGGAAAAGTTCATGATTTTATGGTATATTCAAGTACAAGAGAAAAGGGCACTTTAGAAGAATATAATCTAGAAAATAAAGGAATTGATAGTGACTTTTAAATGCACCACATTTATTCTGATGACCATATTGTATATATAAATTTATTAGTTCCATGTTTTTGTGTTATTTTGATATGCCTCACTTTATCCTACATTACTAGCAAGTAAGTGACATATCTACACACATGGATTATCCAGATAATGAAAGCTTATCTGTTTAAGCAATAAGATTTATTTCCTTTTAGGCATTTTAAATAGAAATATTTCCAAAATATATCCCCACCTTTTTAAAGCAATATACTTAATATTTTAAATGTTTTTTCTAAAAAGTAATAGACATTATTATGAATTTCACCTATTATATTGGACCCAAATATATTAACACCTCTACAAGCTATTGAGGAGGGTTTCCCTTCTCACAAAATGACCCTAGTTTGCTATTTTTTCAAACCTTATGTCTATTTCTTATACATTTTCTGTCACCTAAAGATGTGACCTATTGGCCCATTACTGTCAGGTTGGTTGGTAGGTACTGTGCCTGCCTAACCAGTTCTGCACTTCCTTTGTAATTTACTGCAGGCTAAGATCCAGACCACCAAGTTCATAGGAATTTTGTCTAAAATGAAAAATAACATTACCAAAGGAAAGCATGAGGTGCTTTGCTGTGAATCAATACGTACTTTTTGAAAACTGTGGAGCCTGGGAAACATTTTTACTTTTTATTAAGGTTCTAAAGTGTATTACAGATAAACTTGTAAGAATTTTTAAATGAGTAAATATGGGTGTGCCTGACTCTTGATTTCGCAGTCATGAGTTTGAGCCCCATGTTGAGGATAGAGATTACTTTAAACATTTTTTTAATTAAAAAAAAGGACTAAATATGTTCTTATTGAAAGTTTTACCTATGAATTGTGTATGAAGTATGGACTTTTGGAATATCTTTGTATACCTGGGCTTTTTTTTTAAAGGTTCTAACTGTGTTACAGACTCTTGAGTTTGCTAGATACATGATCCCTAGATAAATTATTCTACCTACGTAAAAAAATACCAATACACCTGTGGCCTATTTCAAAGAGGAAAAAGCAGCATATTGAAAAATTATGATAACTATGGTAATTAAACATATGTCATTGTTTTTAAAGAGTTCCCAAACTAAATACCCAGCCAAATTTGTTTTACATGATGATTTGATTTTACTCTAAATCATATAATGGAGTCATAAGGAATAAGATGTGGACATACTGAGATGTGATTAAGGGGAGATCTAGTCAGATTTTTCCAATAATGATAATTGGAAATGTGCAGTGTCAAGAAACATGTAAGACTTTTATTGGTAACTGATGTATCAAGAGTGTCCAAACTTGGTGTTGAAAACTGAGTCAACCGCATATGGAAGTACTGTTCCTACTTGTATCTTCTTGCCAATAACCAACTGTAGTCCCAGTTTTATAATGTAATATCAGTGGAATTAAACACAAAGAACTTGAAAGCAGTCAATTGTAGTCAGGTAGTTTTATTATGTAAATTTGCACATTTTTTGAAAAATCCCAAACAAGTTCTAGTTTTGGGTTAGGAGGGCCTCTGGTAGACAGCCATGGGTAATAAAAATAAGCCTGAAAGAATGCCACTATTAAAGAGCATATCATTAATTTCTGGAATCTTAACATTAAATTCCTTGACGTCTGAATTCTAAGTTCTTGTCTGTGTGCACTGACAAAATTGTATTTGTTTGTCTTTGTTTTAATGCTAATAAAATAGATTCTAAAGTTCACTAGAACTTTGTTGTTTCAACCTCCATCCCGTCTTGGCAGATGTGATCTCTCGTAGTTTGTTTGTTTGGCCTATCACCAGATTTGATACAACATTATTATTGACTTGTATATACCATAGTAGTCGCTACAGAAAATAAATGGAAACCAGGTGACCACTGTGTTCTATAGTGACAGTTACAAGGGAAACAAAAACTACCCTTCTACAAGAATTTCATGAGAAAACTATTGTGTGTATGTATATATACATATTATATACATGTGTATATGTACATTTTCCTTTACTCAGAGGTTTTCCTATGAAAAATTGTCAGTAGACAGATTTAGATGTACCTAATTTGTCTTCCTCTCTTTCTTACATTCATTTATATAATACAGATAATTGAAATTTCAAAAACTTCCCTGTGTATCAAGTATTAAATTACATTGTTAGTCTTTCCTTTAAGGAAGATTACTGTATTCTAAGACACATTTTTGTATCTTTGTAATTGATAATATATCAATTATTTTCTGATAGAGTACTACTGGCTCCATATTTTAAATTTAGTATAAATAAGTCACTTTTACAAAATAAACACCTAATTTTTTTTAACTTTTGGATGCAAAGTTTAAAAATATATTTATAGTAATATTTCCTTAAATTTTGCCTAATGATTAGAAGCTGTTGACTAAGTGTATTCTTATATTTTATAATGAAAAATGTTGATTTATTAACCTTATGGTTTCATAGAAAACTAGTAAGATACAAAGTTAATGGCATCATTTTTAATCTCAACCTGATTACAGACCTTTCTATGAATCCATAATCTTGATCAAAGCTTAATATGATGTCATTAATGATGATAATAAAAAAATTTTCAAAAAATGATGCTGCAACTTCACCAAGCACATGAAAAAATATTCATTTCTCTATATACTTATGTGCACAGTTAGCAAAAGCTCTGCAAATTTACCCAGCATCTGTTTTTTTCAGTTCAGCTATGAACTATTAATTTAATGCAAATCGAAATGCTCCATCCCAGCTTTCACAGCAAGGGAGGAGAGAATTAGCATTGGAGCCTATTATGTGTGAAACATTGCTGGGAAGTCTACATTCATCATCATCACAGTACCAGCTCTGTGTATTGAGTACCTACAATGACCTGTAGGATCCCTGCTTCACACTACAACTTTGCTAGCCATGACACCCATTTTAAAAATGAGGAAATTGAGGCTTAGCAAGGTTAGGAAACTTGCAGTCACACTGCTATGTCTGTCCAACTCCAGAGGCCACTGACCTCCCCACTATACAATGCAATCTGCTACTATTCAACTAGGGGGAGAAAAATCACAAGAAATCCACCATCAATAGAACCATCTTGAGCATTAAAAAAACTGTAATTCAGCCAAATGTGTCCACTACCATGTTACCATTAAACGAGACTGTAAGTCACCCAAAAGTTGTAACTATGACCTAAAATTATTTGGGCCTTGGGCATAAGAAGGAACCAATAAATGTTTAGGGAATGGTGGGAAAGCAGTGGTGGAGAAAGCCTTGGACCAGAATCTTCTAATCTAGGCTTTGCCACTATGTGTTCTTGGGCATTTTATCTTGGGGCTCAGTTTTTTAATTTGTAAAATGAGGAAATTGTATCAAAAACTCTCTAAGACCCATTCTGGCTTTATGTGGTTTTTAATTTCAGAGATTAATAAAATTTCCAGGTCCTTTAGTTACAAAGATCAAAGAACCTTTAGCAAAGTTTTTGGACCCAGAAATCATTCCCTTGAACCATGTTGTTCTACTTGTAGACCCAGCAATATTTTATATTATAGGATAGTATCTAGCTTAGTACCTTGTGTATATGATAGGAATTTAGTAAAAATCTTTTGAGCTATTGGTGGACTCTCCAAAACTTCTGTCCATTCTAGGCAAATAGTTTAAACAAGCCCTAAGTAATTTTTAAAAATAATTCCGTGAGGGGCGCCTGGGTGGCTCAGTCAGTTAAACATCTGCCTTCAGCTCAGGTCGTGATCCCAGGGTCCTGAGATTGAGCCCCACTTTGGGCTCCCTGCTCAGCAGGGAGCTTGCTTGCTTCTCCCTCTCCCTCTGCTGCACCCCCTGCTGTGCTCTCTCTCTCTTTGTCAAATAAATAAAATCTTTTTTAGGGGTGCCTGGGTGGCTCAGTTGTTAAGCATCTGCCTTCGGGTTGTGTCATGATCCCAGGGGCCTGGGATCGAGCCCCACATCGGGCTCCCTGCTCGGTGGGAAGCTTGCTTCTCCCTCTCCCACTCCCCCTGCCTGTGTTCCTGCTCTCATTCTCTCTGTCAAATAAATAAATAAAATTTAAAAAAATAAATAAAAAAAATCTTTTTAAAAAAATAGTATTTCCATGAAACAATTTCAAGACTATTCCTACACTATATTCATAAATATTTTAGTAAAGATCAATACAAGTTCATGGTAAATTGCTTTTAAGCTACCAAGTAAAACAGAGCCTTACTAGCTGTTTCTTAATGATCTGATCCTTCTAAGAATGAAGTAAGTTCTTTCTGAGGAGTCTTAACTGTGTAATACTGTTAGGCTACATTTATTCTACCAGAGTAGATACATTAATAAACAATAACCTAAGAGTGAATTAGATGAAATAAGCAATCTACTTCCTTCACCCTTTGGAGTCTCTGTTTCAGCAAATACACTTGCAAAACCTTTCCCTTAAAAATAAAATATGCTTTTGCAATCACTACTTGATTTCCTTCCTGTTTGTGGTTACTCTTTTTTTCTTTAGATTTTATTTATTTATTGCGTGTGTGCTAGTGGGGAAGGGGTAGAGAAAGAGGGATAAGCAGACTTCCAGCTGAGCGGGTAGCCCCGCTGTAGGGCTTGATCCCAGGACCCATGACCTGACCTGATCCGAAGTCAGAAACTTAACCAAGTGAGCCACCCAGGCACCCCTGTGGTTACTCTTTAATGTCATACCCATAATAACATTTTAACAGTCTAACTTCTCTACCAAAAAACATTTGGGGCCACCCCCCCACCAATAATTAATGTAGCATAAACCTGAGAAGAAAAATCCTAAAATATATTTTGGAATCAAATATATATAATGGGGAAAGAGAGGGAATTACTACTTTGAGATAACTGTTCTGCTTCATTTCAGCTTGTCATTTTTTTGCAGCTATATTGTTACTCCTTTTTGAAGCTGCCATTAAAATAATGTTCTGAACATACTAAATTTTTATTTGCATTATATAAAACCATGTTAATGTTATCAAAATAATCTCAAAAGATTAGCTGAATAAACCAGGCAAATGCAATTTTATAACAGTAATTCATAAAAAACATTGAAATACACAATTATTTTGGAAATGAAACTTGATGTCTTTAGGTGAAATTATAGATCTTATTTTGTAAAACTGGTTTTCAGCCTGCATATTAATTCCTTGTTTTCTGATTTTATTTATTTATTTTTTAAGATTTATTTATTTGAGAGAGAAAGAGAGAGTATCAGTGGGGGGAGGGGCAAAGGGAATAGGAGAAAGAATCCTTAAGCAGACTCCCTGCTGAGCACAGAGCCCAACTCTGGGGCTCAATCCCAGGACCCAGAGATCATGACCCGAGCCAAAATCAAGAGTTGGACACTTAACTGACTGAGCCACCCAGGTGCCCATTTATTTTCTTATTTCAAATAATCTATTTATTAACATTTTCTTTCCCAAACTAAACTACAAACTCCTTAAAAGCAGAGACTGTTCTTGATCATACTAGCACATACAGGCCCAGTAAACATTGTTGGATCCAATTAGTTGCTTGGGGTTTTTTAAAAACAAAATTTTGTGTTTTTTTAATTCATGTATAATTAACACACCATGTTATATTAGTTTCAGGTGTACAATATAATTATTCAACAGTTCTATGCATTACTCAGTGCTCATCATGATTAATCCCCTTCCCCTGTTTCACCCATCCCGCCCCCCCTCCCCCACCCACCCACTGCCCCTCTGGCAACCACCAGTTTGTTCTCTATATTTAAGAGTTTGGTTCTTTGTCTCTCTTTTTTTTCTCTTTGTCTTGTTTCTTAAATTCCACATATGAGTGAAATCATATGGTATTTGTCTTTCTCTGACTTATTTCACTTAGTTTTATATCCTCTTGATATATCCTTATAAACAGAGGATCCAACTAGTTTTGATTATTAGTACACAGTTATAGACAATCTCCACTTTAAAACAGTGCTTTCCGGGCGCCTGGGTGGCTCAGTTGGTTAAGCGACTGCCTTCGGCTCAGGTCATGATCCCGGAGTCCCGGGATCGAGTCCCGCATCGGGCTCCCTGCTCGGCGGGGAGCCTGCTTCTCCCTTTCACCCTCCCCCCTCTCATGTACTCTCTCTCTCTCATTCTCACTCTCTCAAATAAATAAATCTTAAAAAAAAATAAAATAAAATAAAATAAGACAGTGCTTTCCAGGGTTCCTGGGTGATGTAGTTGGTTAAGCATCTGACTCTTGGTTTTCGGCTCAGGTCGTGATCTGAGGGGTGTGGGATCAAGCCCTGTTTCCTGCTCTGCACTCAGTGGAGTCTGCTTAAGACTCTTTCTTCCTGGGCGCCTGGGTGGCTCAGTTGGTTAAGCGACTGCCTTCGGCTCAGGTCATGATCCTGGAGTCCCGGGATCGAGTCCCACATCGGGCTTCCTGCTCAGCAGGGAGTCGGCTTCTCCCTCTGACCCTCTTCCCTCTCGTGCTCTCTATCTCTCATTCTCTCTCTCTCTCTCTCAAAAAAAAAAAAAAAAAATTTTAAAAAAAAAAAAAGACTCTTTCTTCCTCTCCCTCTGCCATCCTCCCCCCTCTAAAATAAATAAATAGGGGCACCTGGGTGGCTCAGATGGTTAAGCGTCTGCCTTCGGCTCAGGTCCTGATCCCAGGGTCCTGGGATGGAGCCCCACAGTCAGGGTCCTGGCCCAGCAGGGAGCCTGCTTCTCCCTCTCTCTCTGTCTCTCCCCCTGCTCATGCTCTCTCTCCGTATCTGTGTCTCAAATGAATAAATAAAATCTTAAAGAAAAAATAAATAAAATCTTTAAAATAAATAAATAAATAATAAAACAATGCTTTCCTGAAAAATGAGTTGAAAGTTAAATGTGTGAAAGTCATATGACTGAGTTACACATTATGAAGCAGACCCGCTCTTTCGGTGTAATCACTATGTATATCCGTCTTTCGACATAGGCTTTGACAATATATTTTACATATGTCCTTTAATTTTTTTTCCTCCATAGCTGAGCGCACAATCCACAGTCTTCAGTTAATCTTCTGATTGAAGTTTACTAGTTTTACCTGACAATTCCTGTTATAATTTTCAGTTTTGTATTATGAGATTATATCTCATATATATATACTATTATCACTATAATCCACACTTTAATTTTTTTCCTTTCCCTCTTAATTTTATTGACTGATGACACAATGCAATAAAATTTCAAATATTCGGGAGGAGGAATTAAGATAGCGGAGTAGTAGGGGGACCCTATGCTTACTTCATCCCTGGAATACAGCCAGATGAATATCAAGTCATTCTGAATGCTAAGAGAACAAACTGCACATCTAGAGGGAGGAAAATGCCCACGTTGTGAAGGTTAACTAGAATTTAAATAAAAACTTGCAAAAAATTTTAAGTATTCAAAAATGAAATATTCAACTTCTCTGACACTGCTATTTAGACACACACTCACATGTGCACACAAACATTACCACAAACAATGAAAATAACTTGAAATACTGTCAGGTAGTTGTGTGGCTCAAAATGTTCATCAACTAGGGGTTGGATGGGAAGAGGAAAAAAATGTTCATCAACTAATGTATCCAGGTTAAACCAAAATGACAATTTACAGGTGGATGGTAAGGAAGGAGGATGGCATGGAAATATACAAAAGTTGAGAACCACTTGTATCTGGAATCATAAGATTTTAGAATTTTGAAGATAGCTTTTTTTTTGTTGATTGTTTTGTTTTTTACATATCTATCTTCTCTACTAAACTACTAAACTGAATTGAGGTCACCCCCCAAGCTGTACTCATCTTTATATCCCTAACACTTGGTATGCCTAACATAGTAGGAACTTAAGAATCAGTTAATTGAGTTATTCGGGGTCTCATGGAGAAATACACAGGGGCACCTGGCTGGCTCAGTCGGTAGAGCATGCAACTCTTGATCTCTGTGTTATAAATTCAAATCCCACATTAGGTGTGGAGATTACTTAAAGATAAAATCTTTAAAAGTAATAGGACAATAAAGCGTATACACATGGAGTCTTGAACATTGGCCCCTTCATTCTAGCACTAGAAATATCTACAAACTTGTGTTTCAAAAATTATGTTGCCTTGTTTGACCCCCACAAATCTACCAAAGCTCATCTAGAGAAGCCTCCCTCCTCTCTTCTCCAGCAAGAAAAACTACCTGTCTCTCATTTAGCTCATTTTGCCCCTGTACAGAGGACTGATAGTATAAAAATAGCTGAAAAATGCTCTTTCCAGTGACATTTTATGAAATGTCCTTCATGTTTTCCTTCTTAATCATTAGTCACTTGATACATCTTTTACCGTGTTTTCCAGAATGGTAAAGTTATAGTTCAAAATTCAACTTGAATTTTATATATTAAGCTGTTAATCAATTTAATTATTATGGTGTTATATTTTCTTATAGTGTCAGAAGTCTGAAACTATCATGGAACAGTGGAAGTCTTTTCAAATAATTGCTCATCTAAAGCGTCTACAGGAGGAAATTTATGAGGTGAAAACTTGGTCCAACAGGATAATTGAAAAACAGAATATATTGAACAACAATTTGACAGCTCTTTCTCAAGATGTGACAAAAGTAGATCAAAGTACAACTGCTATGGCAAAAGATGTTGGTCTTAAGATTACAACTGTAAAAACAGATATACGACGTATTTCAGGTTTAGTAACTGATGTAACATCATTGACAGAGTCTGCACAAGAATTAGAAAATAAAATAGAAAAAGTAGAAAAAGATACAGTAAAAAACATAGGTGATCTTCTCTCAAGTAGCATTGACCGAACAGCAATGCTCCGAAAGACAGCATCTGAAAATTCACAAAGAATTAACTCTGTTAAGAAGATACTTTCAGAGCTAAAGAATGATTTCAACAAGCACACAGATAGGTTTTTAAGCTTAGAAAGTGACAGAGCTAAAGTTATGAAGACAGTGACTTTTGCAAATGATCTAAAACCAAAGGTGTATAATCTAAAGAAGGACTTTTCCCATTTGGAACCATTGGTAAATGATTTAACGCTACGCATTGGGAGATTGGTTACTGACTTACTACAAAGAGAGAAAGAAATTGCTTTCTTAAATGAAAAAATATCTAATTTAACAATAGTCCAAGCTGAGATTAAGGATATGAAAGATGAAATTACACACATTTCAGATATGAATTAGTTTGAAATTATTTAGACGAGACTGAAATAACTTTTTTAGTAACATGACCTCTGTCGTGTTATAAAAAAACTGACAACTCAGAAATAATGAAATTTTGGAGCAAATGTCATTTTGTTTTTGGTTTGTGAAACTGAATAAAGGAAACCTCATTTAAATGGAGTTCCAAGGCCAGAAGGGGGAGTTCTCATGCCAAGTTGCAGCCCTTGGCCAAACAGGAAGAAGCCTATGCTTTACTACGGAAGCAGGGGGAAGATTTTCTCCTAGACACAGCAGCCCAGCCAGTGAGACACTGTCACAACTCAATCAATGAGAAGCCACCACACTGCAAACTCCCAGTTCACTCCAATGGACTTTTTGTTTATAATAGCCCCTCCCAACTGCTCCCTTTCCTCTATGAAAAAGCATTCCTCTCCTTTGTTCTCTGGACTTGGCTACGGTTTTGCCGTAGCTTGCATGTCCTGAATTGGGATTCTCTGTTATTCCTGAATAAACCCATTTTGCTGGTGAAATAACTGGCTGTTTTATTTTTAAGGTTAACATTCTATTCTGAACAGTAAAAACAAAATATTTTAAAGGGTTGAGCAGTTGATTTTTCAAAAAAATATGCTAAAACATATACTTGCAATTTTATATAGCAAGAACTCTATGCATTCCCCTGATACACACTCTTACACACACACACACACGCACATGCACGCATTCAGACAAGTGGGGAAAAGCAGGATCCGCCAGTCTACCACTGGGAAATCTAGATGGGGCAGGATCTGAACCCCACTTGCCCTCGTGGACTGCCAGGGAACATAGTACATAGGATTGGAGCCCAAACTAGAGAACTATCCATTAGGATCAGGGCTGTAGCGTTCATCATACATTTAGAGGAAGGGAAACTAGAAAGGTCACAGCCAGGGAGCTGCAGGAAAAGAATCATGTAAGATTTCCTGGGTCTTTCATGGCCTTAGGAAACAGGTAAAGATGACCTAAAATAGAGTAGGGAAGTGGTAGCCAGAGCAAGGTTTGAGGGAGAGGAATCATAAATTGCAGGGGACTTGCCAAGCCTCAGATGGAGACTGCCCTAAAGCAACACAGCTCATGTGTGGTGATGATGTGACCAGAGCAGCCTAAGCAGAGAAGGAAGTTCTAACATTTAAAACAGCATTATATAATTCTACGTATATGAAATTCTAGAAAATGCAAACTATAAAGACAGAAAACAGATCAGTGGTTGCCTAGGGATGGCAAGAGGAACAGACTATAAAGAGGCACAAAGAAATCTCGAGGGGTGAAGGGTATTTATTATCTTAGGATGGTGGTTTCACATGTATCAAAATTCTTTGAATGTGTATAATTTATTCCACGTCAAATATTCCTCAATAAAGTTGTAAAATAAAGTACAATGATCCTTTAAAAAACCACACAGCATTAGTCCCAGTTTCCTATGCCTAGCATGAAGGGTATCCAGATGCATAGAACGAGTCAGAGTATGTAGCTAACTTCCATGACAAAAAGCCCAAGGCTCCGGGATGAGCCATTCCAGAACACTTTGAAGTGACTAGCTCTGTTTGATTCATCTGATTTAATATAGTAGAAACAACACGAGATTTTGAAATCAGAGATATCTGGGGTCCAATCCTGGCTCCGTGACCACAGAGTTCTGTGGACTCAGAAAATTTAGTGCATATAAACTTTAATTTATTCATCTGTAAGTAAGGACAATAATATCTGCCTTACAGGAAGGACTGCTGTGAATATTACCATTAACATATCCAAAGTGTCTTTGCACATAAAGGACAAAGCCATTAACTAATATAACAAAAGTTACATAGTATGGGACTGTGTTTTTGTAAATAGCTCTATACCCCACAGGGGCAGTATCACCATAGCACATCCTAATATGGTATCTCATGTTCATAATGATACCAAATTAAATGTAAATTACGTTCCATGTAATCTTTTTAATAAGACAGTATTTTAGACATGAAAATATTTAAAAAGAAATTTTTCAGCACTTCAAAATATAAATTCAGCTATGTGAAAATTCATTTATGAGTAATGTTTCTATCCTATCAGTGCCAAATAAATGAAGCACTTATCTTCTTTGGTGCCAGTTCTATTATTTTTGAAATAATGACTCACCAGTCTGTAATTTGGGAGCCAGCCTGAGCAGGACTTTCTTGAAGGAGCCTTGAAATCAATCTGGAACGTCACTAGGCTTCCAGTCATGTTCTTGCTTTCAGGTCAGATAGCTTTTATGGCAAATACAGGAGAATGGAAAGCTTTGTTCTGTTTCCCAACAGAATATATAATCACTTCAATAATAGACATGGTTTCTTATGGGTAAGTCATCTTAAGCTTTCTGTGGAATTTCCCTGCTTTAATATCATTTAAAGACTAACCACTGGGGTTGCCTGGGTGGCTCCGTCAGTTAAGCATCTGCCTTCGGCTCAGATCATGATCCCAGGGTCCTGGGATGGAGCCCCACATCGGGCTCCCTGCTCAGTGGGGAGCCTGCTTCTCCCTCTCCCACTCCCCCTGCTTGTGCTTTCTCTCACAAATAAATACAATCTTTTAAAAAATAAAGTCAAACCACTGTACAGTCAAAAGAATCAGTGTTTATCCACAAGTAATAACATTGGACACATCAAATGTTCAGATGTTAATGATTTCTTAGAAGTAGTTTTAATCTTGATTCATATAGCCCTGTGTTGAGATCATGGCTTGAAATAATAGATACTGCTCCTTGAATGAATTATCCTTCATCTTCAAATCTTGCATATGCTGCATTCCACAAAGCAAGCTAGCTGACTTGTACATCGAATCACAGTATTAGGTGGGAATTATACCTTGTGTAGGAGACATATCCCCTAGACTTTCATTCAGTATAGCTAACCTTTAAGTGACTGTTGCATGCATGGCACACATGCAAACTTTAGTTTTTTTCTAGGAAACTCATCATATTTTAATAACCAAAAGATTCATAAACCATATCAATGCTGAGGTTAACATCACACACACTCCTATGAACACTTCTGAGAATGTGAAGTCAGGGTTGCCTTGTAAGATAAAGGATTCAATAGATAATATCTGAGGTTAAGAATTGCTAGGAGTAGCTGACTTGTTAAGGTACCACATCATTCTTTGATCAGGAGCAGCACAGCATTCAACTATGACCTACAGTTTCCTTGAAATTTGAAACCAATTTGTTTCTTAACCATGTGGTATCTGAGATTTTTAACAATTATTTTGTGATTTATCTCATGATAAAAATTGTATAAGCAATGTGATTATTTTACCCTTGAACAACATATTTGAACTGCACAGGTCCACTTATACACAAACTGTCTTCGAGACAGTGTAGGACTGTAAATGTATTTTCTCTTCCTTATGTTTTTATTCATTTTCTCTAGCTTACTTTATAGTGAGAATACAGCATATAATAGATATAACATACAAGATATGTGTTAATTGACTGTTGTCAGTAAGACATCCTGTCAACAGTAAGGTACTAGTTTTCAGGAAGTCAAAGTTATACATTTGTATTTGGTTGTAGGGGGGGAAGGGGAGGAATCAGCACCCCTAACTGCCACCCCCCACCCCCAAGTTGTTCAACAGTCAACTCTATCTAACTTCTTATGCTAAAGAAAGAGCGTGTCGCTCCTAATTTAGCAGCAAGACTATGTACCAAACTTCATGAACACTGTGGACATTTTTCTATCATCTATCCCAAAAACAGTATCACAAAAATGTTAAACTCATTTTAAAAACATTGTCAAAACTTTTCAAGCTTTCACACAGCTGTTAGTTCTTCTGTTCAATTTTGTTGTGTATGTCATAAGGTATTTATAATTTAGCAAAACTCAGGCTTTCTCAGAGTTTTAATTATTCTTAAAAAGACAAATTGAATCGTATTTGACTCTCCTGGAAACTACTATTGCACTTCTATCATGTCTTACTGTTACAACGTGATTCAATTAAACTAATCACATATACTCATTCCACTGGGTTCTGCTTTATGGAATTGACATTTTCTTAAACCAAATGTGAAAAAAGTGTTATTAAAATGACAGTAGAATCATTTAGTATGAATAAATTTAAAGTTTTAAAATTTTAAGTGGGCATTTTCCTTCAATTTCTAGTCTGAAATGGTTTTCTCTCAGAAATAGCTTTGAAATTACCTCTAACTAGATAGCAAGTGACTCTCGACAATGAACACAGTATACTTAACGATACACACAAATAAAAGCTATCATCTTTCTTGAAAATAAAACTCACATCCGAAGTTGGCAGTGGAAATCTTATAGTGAAAGCTGGCTTAACTATGTATCATGGTTTTCAAATCTAGTCCACCTTTGGATTGGCTTAATATACATGTATTATCATTCCTACACGTTCTTCTTACATGACTGACGCTCCTCCCAGGATTATCTGTTCCTTTCACCTGGGATTGAGTCTTCTGAGACTTCTGATGTTTTGACATAGTGGAAGTGCTGCTATGACTTCCACATCTATGCCCTAAAAAAGATTCAGCTTCTGCCTCGGTCTGCCTCAAAGCCCTGAAATAAATCCAACTGCCCTGAAGCCACTGTGCTGTAGATCTCAAGAAGACTGAACCACTAACAGGGAGATGCTGAGTTTCTAACCCAAAGGAGTGAAAGCCTTTTTTTAAATTTTTTTTTAAAGATTCTTATTTGAGAGAGAGAGAATGAGAGAGAGCACGAGAGGGAAGAGGATCAGAGGGAGAAGCAGACACCCTGCTGAGCAGGGAGCCTGATGTGGGACTCGATCCCGGGACTCCAGGATCATGACCTGAGCCGAAGGCAGTCGCTTAACCGAGCCACCCAGGCGCCAGAAAGCCTTTTTTTAAAGCAAGCTCTATAACCAATGTGGGCCTTGAACTCACAACCCTATCAAGCGTTGCATGCTCTACCAACTGAACCAGCCAGGTGCCCAGTGTTAAAGCCTTAAAAAGCTCAGAGCTATCTGACTGTAACTGAGACCCAGAGCCAAGATCCAGCAGAGATGCTCCTGAATTCCTGACCTGAGATTATGTCTCAAGCCATTAGATCTGTTGATTTGTTACACAGCAATGCTAATGCACACTGGTGATGCCAGTTACCACAGCCATCACTTATGTGGGCTCATACCTTTTTAAGTGTGGCCTAATTGCACCCACAACCCTTCCTTTCTCTCTGCAATACACATTAAGTTTGTAATCTTAAGACCAAGTGATGATAGAAATTATCATGCAACTAAATATGATTCCTCAATTTAGTTCACCGGCCTTACAACATGGGTTTGTTTCATTTCTCTCCCTTAAGACTCCTCAAAGATTTTTTTCCCTAAGGCCCCATCTATGTACTTTATACAGGGACTGCCAACCCAATCCAGATACTTGAAGACCTCAAGGTAAAATGTAATCAGATTTGAAAAATAATTGTATTACAGATTGGGCTTTCATACTTCCTAACCAAACATAAGAGAAAACTGAACAGTAGCTTACTTTCTAGGTGATTTTATGCTACGTTTTTTGTTAATTTAGAAAGTCAGATTTGTTTGAAGATAATTGTTACCTAAAGTAGTTTTAGCTATCAAATGCTTTGGTTGTTTTAAAAACTATCATTCTAGGGGCGCCTGGCTGGCTCAGTCAGTAGAGTATGTGACTCTTGATCTTGCGGTTAAACTCGAGTGCCCCATTGGTTGTAGATTACATAAAAAAAAAAAAAATCTTTAAATAAATAAAATAACTAAGAACTATCATTCTAACAATCAGCCTAATTTAGATTACTTTTTTCAATTTAATTTTTAAAGTTTAAGTAATCTCTACACCCAACATAGGGCTCCAACAGATAACCCTGAGATCAAGAGTTGCACATTCCTCCAACTGAGCCAGCCAGGCACCCCTAGATCTTCTTTTACAAATGAGGATTAGCAAACTCATTAGGATTTTTAAAAGTACAGTACATGTTGCAAAAATTTGATTATATGCTGAAATTTACTTGTCAAAATATAACCACAAATACTTATCCATATTTCAATTTAACTACAGCTAAGTCAAGTTTTTGAAAATTCAGGCGTATTTCCTTTATTTTTAGGAGCATAGGAACTCTTGTGTGACAAAACTTGAAACATGACAATTTATGAGTGGGGATCAAGTACTGAACCAACAGTGATTAGTTTGCATTTTTTCCTTGAGGTTTTAACTTACACTTAATTCCTTCCAATTTAGGGTTACATCTTTAAAAACTGTTTTTAAAAATAACCACCAAATCACAGACAAATCATGAATAGTTGGGTTTATTTCAACAGTGGGTTTGAAACCCTCGCCTTAGGCAAGAGACTACAGTAATTATACCAGGAATAGACAATTTCCTACACTGTCAAATATATAAAAGTTCCTCTTGCACTTTTCTCAACACTGATCAACAAGTAGATTCAGTCCACATTTGCTTTGATCATTCTACTGAGTTAACCCAAGCTTCTTCTTCAGAGACTCTGGCATTTCAGGTGGAGGAGGGCGAGGGAGCCTGAAGTAGACCTTCACAGAGTCATAGATGAACCACTGTAGTGCAGTCAGAGTGCCAATCATGATGATACGGGCAAAGAGTCCCTTCCATACACCTGGTTGAAATATGAAACATGAATGAAAAATGAAATAATACCCAAGTGTTACTTTTTGTTTGGGTGGGTGGGTGGAGGGGAGAATCCTACCTTTAAATCCAAGTCTCTGAAGAACTTGAGAAGCACTGCTACCTTTCTCCTTATTCAACACAGATACCACGGAATCAGCAGGGTGAGAAACAATTGCACAGAAGACTCCAGCTGAAAAAAGTCAAGATAAATAATCCAACATGAGATTAATTAAAAAAATTCACATCACAACCAACAACCTTTTCCTAATTTTTAGTTCTTAAAAAATCAGATTTAGAGACTAACAAAGTTATACAGCACTCTACCCTATGGAAAACAGAACAATCCTTCAAGTTTTTATATTCACATTTTAATCAACTTTCCTTTGTGTAAAAATGTATTCTTGAAAAACTAGACCAAAAAAATAAATGGCACAGCAGTTGAAATCAATATATTCCCCAAACTTAATCAAGACATGAAAATAATTCTTTCAGAAACTCATCAATAAGTATTTATGAATCCTAAAAAGGCCCAGAAAATGCTATGGGAAGATAAAGCTTCTTTGGAATATTTTTTTTCCTCACAAAAAGAGGCCAATAATGGAAATAATTACTTGTCCTTAATTTCACAAACATGTTAAGTAACTCATACCTATGTAACCTGCCACAAATGTTACAACCAGTTGCTCTGCCTTTGAACATTCACTTCGGGGCTTAGGAACCACAAACTTGTACAATGCTTCAACAGTACGTTCAAAGCAGGCAAATTTCATCATGGTGTAGGGTATCTGTCTCATCCAGAGAGGGGCAACTCCCTTGTAGAATCTAGGGAAACCAGGAGACTTATTTTACTCAGTTGTATTTATTCCTCTAGCAGAGATTTTCATCAGTAACAGAAGTGTCTGCACACCAGCCAAGTCCTGATAGCAAAATATGGCAGCACAATTGCATGTCATTTCTATCAGAACCTAAGACTAACATGCAGGTGTATTTATCTCACATGCCAATGACTCAAGCACCTTTGACTATACAACCAAAAAAGTTGCTGGATGTTTCTCTGACTGGAACTACAAGAAACAAGATGTTTACAAGTAGAACTCAGTTCAAGATTGGCATCCACAAAGGTGGATCTAAGGAAGCATGTTGTAGCCAGACTATATGCAAATTCTTAGCTGTGAACAAGAATGACAAGAATTCTAACAAGTCTTTCCCAAAAGTTAACAATTAATGTCAAATATCAAGGTATATGCAGATTGATAAACGTTCTTACTTTAGAAAAAAATCTTTAATTCGGGGCTTAAGCCATGAGTCAATTGATCCCTGCCCCTGGAGTTTATGTTCTATATAAAAGGTAAATAGACATTAACATAATAGCTTAAAAAAAAGTCTGGTAGGTTTAATGCTAACAAATGCAGTTCATTTAATTGAATATTTTTATACTGTAACTCTAGACAAATGTTCACTTACGCTTTTAAGCCTTCTTCCTTATACATTTTGGGAGCTGCATCCCTCAAAGTGTTGGCATAACCTGGTTGGGTTTGAATTCGAACCTTAGCAGCTTCCATAGGAGCCAGGGCAATGTCAGCAAAGAATTCAGCACTGGCAGAAGCAGCCAAATACAGTGATGTGCGCCAGAGATAGGCATTCTCCTAATTGAAAAACATAAGAAGGGAATGTGTACCGCTATTGCATTGGCTGTTTTCAATTTCAATTAAGAAACAGTTTTAGGAAACAGTTACCTTTCAGACAACCTAACAATGTTTCTTTATATGGTCCACAAATAACACACATGAAACTGAATGTATATCCTCTCCCATAACCTTATCAACCACAGTACAGGGTGAATTATTTTTTTGAACATCTAGGTGTCAAGTATAGTTGGCCCTTGAACTACACAGAGGAATCCCAGATCCCTTCTCTTTAAAAAACTCAAAATCCAGCTTACTTGGAAAGCAGCACAGTATAGTAATACAGACAAAAAAAAAAAAAAAGATCCTTTTTGGTCTTAAAAGTTAAAATTACATACCTCCCCAAGCATGTTGCTATACAAGACTTTGAAAACTTCATAAAAGCCAAACTTGCAGAGCCCCTGCATAGAGTAGCCAATGAAAGTTGGAGCCCATCCTTTAGCCAAACCACGAACACCATCCTCTTTAAGTGTAACTGAGAATCCATTAAATATGCCCTTGTACTTCTGGGGGTCCACCTTTATTTAAAACAAGAAGAAAAAAATTAATTAAATGTACCAAAGAGCTATCATTTCTCATAAATATTTAATTTCACTGTTATTAGTTTTTCCCTTGGTTCTAAAACTTCAGTCTAACTATACAAAAGGTGGGTAAACACAAATTCACTGCATATCAACTTAATATCTATAATCTTCGTAAATTTAACTTTATACATCAAGGTCTAGCTTTCTTTCAGTCAGACTTTAGGCTTGGAGGGTTAGTTAAGAGGGCAGAATTCCTAAAAAAATACATGATAAAATTGATTCAAAATTTTTCACCATCCAACTCTACCACTTTTATTTTTATTGTTTATTTTTTAAAGATTTTATTTATTTGACAGAGAGAGACACAGCGAGAGAGGGAACACAAGCAGGGGGAGTGGGAGGAGAAGCAGGCTTCCCGCTGAGCAGGGAGCCCGATGCAGGGCTCAATCCAGGACCCTGGGACCATGACCTGAGCTGAAGGCAGACGCTTAACGACTGAGCCACCCAGGCGCCCTTCTACTACTTTATAAAATTAGTTTTAAAGCTACTGCCTAAGTAAGAGGTAAGTCTATATCCGTGATATATGCAGCTACTGCCTAAGTAAGAGGTAAGTCTGTATCCCTGATACACGCTAGTCCATTAAAAAGAAGTTTGTATTATAAGGTTTTATGAACTTAAGGCAAATTAAATACAAGGTAAATCAACATAATGAGAATCTTTTAACTTAAATTCACTTCAGCATACGTTTTAGTGAAGATATATTCACATCCATTCTATTAACTAATGGGAAAAGAAAAAAAATCTTAATTTCACTCTATCTGCCAGTACTACAAGGGCTGGTATACGTCACCTTCCTCTAGCTGCTAACATTTCACATTCCTCTCTCTTTTAGGTAAGTAGACTTCTAAACCTGTTTGGGACAAATAAATTTTTGACGTTTGATTATTTTTCTTTCAATAATCCTAATTAAGATATTCTAATCATAAAAAACTGTTATGTAAATAAATATACAAGAAGCTATGCCCACGAAGTTTTAATACTAAAATAATGAAGAGTATTTTTTCTAATCTACATAATGCTCTGCCCTGATCTTATCAGTAAGTAAGAGAAATGAAGTTACTTCAAAAATACACTAAGGAAGGGCCACCTGGGTGGCTCAGTCAGTTAAGCGTCTGCCTTCGGCTCAGGTCATCCTCTCCAGGTCCTGGGATCGAGGCCCAGGTCAGGTTCTGTACTCAGTAAGGAGTCTCCTTGTCCCTCCCCCTGCTCACTCTCACTCTCTCTCTTAAATAAATAAAATCTTAGAAAAAAAAAAAATACACTAAGGAGGATTACCTACTCTAATACGTAACTGCTTGTAAAATGAGTATTTGGGAACATAAAGAACCAGTAGGCCTTGAAGAGGAATGCTAGTCAGAACTGAGCACAGCACCAAAGTAGCATTTATAGCCAGGGTTTAAGATCCAAAAATCTGCCTACAAACTTATTTTTAAAAGAGGCATTTCTTCAATTTAAAACACTAATTAAAATAAAGATCATGAGTTAAGAAAACTTGGGTTTGGTTCCCTACAAAAGTTTCTAGCAGTTGTGATGTCTTCAAATTTTCTCGTTTGTGAAGTCCTTATAAAATTATTTGGAATTAAGTCACACATGAAAGATACATTCAGTGTTGCCATCTCAATACAAACCTGCATGCGGCATTTCACTAAATCCAGAGGAACGACAGCAGTGTGTGTCAGACCACAACTTAAGACCCCACCAAAGCCACACAGTGCATAAAACTTCATGGAGCCATATTCGCAACTGTACTCTGTAGTAAGACAAGACACACCATGCATTTTAATATAAAACTCATGTTACTGGTTATCAACTTACCTCTCAGATAATTAGGTTTCCACACAGCTTGTTAGTAGATGTCTATGTTGTACAACTTAGAAGCCATGCTTCAACAATATGCTTTTAATCCAACATGCAAAACAAACCTGCATTCTGCATTTAACCAGATCTAGAGGAACCAATGCTGTATGTGTTGTGCCACAGCTAATAATTCCTCCAAGTCCACAGAGGATAAAGAATCTGCCAGATCCATAGTCACAGCTATACTGCTCTGTTTGATTGAAAAAAAAAAATCAAGTAAGTATTTCTTCAGAGATGACTAAGGCCATGGGAATGAAAGAGAACTGATTCCCTGTGAAATAGTGCTATCACAACTAAACAGCTTTGGCCACTGTGTACGATTAAGCTGAAAGATGATTTTCCACCCAGTGTTAAGTAACAAAACATTTACTGCCAAAATCAAAGAATCATTTAGATTATGAAGGTTCTGTGAGACACTAGTTCTTATTTTGCCATACTAAAAATAAAAGGTCTTTGACAACATTAATAGGTACTCGAATAAAAAAAATCAAACTTCAATTATTTACTGCTGATAAAAACACACTTGAGAATACAAACCAAACTCAGGAAGAGCACTAGACTTAAGTAGAAACTTTCAAACTTCTAAGTGTGTCACTAATCAATACTATCCCCACTTACGGACTCATGTTAAGCATAAAATTAGATAAGGTCCTAAAGTCAAATACATTTACTACACAACAGTGTAGTGATTTTTTTTTACCCACCAAAGACATAAAAGAAACACATAAATGATTCAAAAACTTTAGATTTTACAGGCACACAATGTAGATTACATTTGTTTCTCTGCCTATACACTCCACTGAGATTTAAAACGTAACAATTAAGTTCAAATTGGGTCTAACCGAAAAGATTCCTGAGAGAGAAGACTAAAGGGATCCCTACCAATTATTTATCTTTTTATAGCTTATCTGGGGCTTCTGTCCCCTCCTTTACCAATTACATTAAAACAAGAAACCCAATTATCTCATACACCTCATGTCAATAAATATTAGACGTTGGGAATGCTTGAGAGGAACGAGTATTTTTAAGAAAATTAAAGCCAGATCAAGTAACAGATAATACAGATAGAACTGCAGGTGGCCAGTGGCTAGGAAGGAGACTTTACCCAACACTTAAGTCTACTGACCAACCGGGCTCACTGCGGAGAAGATAAGGAGCTAGTCACGGCCTCTATACTCTCCCGAGGACGTGGAGGTCACAGAGGGAACTGTGCCTGGGCCCTTCCACGCCCTTGAGGGAGGGCCAGGGATCCCACACTCGGCCTAGGCCGAAAAGGGCTGACATCCTAGGGCAAGAACTAGGCGCCGTGCTGTGGTGCAGAAGGCCAGGAGCGTCCTTCTTCTCTGTCCTCCAGGCCACTAAGGCCGAGCGGACCACAAGGGCACAAAACGACCGTATCGGGGCAGGGTCTAAGCTCACCTTCCACAGAGGCTGCTGCCAGATTGCGGGAACGGTGGGGCGGGCCCGGGGGCCCCGCGGGGCTGCTGCGGAGGCCCGTGAGGCCATCGTGTGCCAGCTGCAGGTGGGGCGCGTTGAATGGGTTCGCCCGCGCCAGATGCGCCACGGACGAGAACATCTTTCTAAGGGAAGAGAGAGCAGCGGTCAGAAGAAAGGCAAGGGGCCCCTCAGGCCGCCAAAGTCACCGGCACCCTAGGACCCCGACACTGGCCTTCCTTCCAGCCTCCGCGCCCTTGAAGAGGTCATGGCGGCCTCCTCCAAGGAGATCCACAAGTCCTACAGCCTAAGCAACTTCTCAGAGGGGCTCCGTTCCCCGCACCCACCGGTAGCAAGGGCCGGCACACTCACTTCCTAAGATGGCGAACACACAACCACTCACTCGAAAAGGCTGCGGCTCACAGAGGCCGAACGTCCTCCCGACCCTTAGATCTGTGCCCTTCGCGCGTCGTCGGCGTGACGCACATTACGTGTCACTGCAGCAGGCGGCACCCATTGGCGGAGAAGAGCGCCCAGGCCGTAGCGTCATTGCGTTCTCCTAGCAACCCTATCCCCGCCCCCGCCCGCCCCAGCCCTTCCGGCCCCGGCCTCTGCGCAGGAGGATTCGTTCTGCGCACGCGTGCATTCCGAGGCCGGGTTTTTGAGTGGTGTGAGATTGTGCTCGTGATCGCCCCTTATTGTCCCTTCACCTTCAAGCGTCTTTCTTCGACGTGCGGGCTTCAGTTTTTTTACGTTTAATTGAGTCCCAGTTAATAGTAGTCACTTAAACAAAAAGAGAAAAAAAAAAACCCAAATGTGTGATGATACTCTTTCGGTGTTGCAGTTAGAATGTTACTGCAGTATTTTGTGTTAACAACGCCTGCCATTAAGGTACTTTTTCTTTTTTTAATTAAATTCCATCCATTGCCGTTACACATAGACATGTTTGCATTTTCCGTTAGACTACAGGAGAGTATTTTAAAAGAAAATGTGCAGCAAGAACTCTTTAGACAAGACAGCTTGGGGGTTCATCACAATAGTTTATACGACATATTAGAACATTCAGTAAATGCATTTTAAGACTACCTGGGGGTACATGGTTGAACTAGAGTGAAAGTGAATGGCAGCAGATTTTGTGTGTGTTCAGTAAATTTAGAAAAATCTTCATTAGATTCAGTTCAAGACAAAAGGGCCTCTTTTAACTGGGGAGAGTTTAGTAGGGGTCAAACCCCTATTACAATTCTGGCTCTGATATAGTCCTGGCTCTTGACAAAGTAACCTTGGGAATTCATTTGATCTCTATGAACCTGTTTCTTTTTTCTTTTTTATGAACCTGTTTCTTAAATGTTAAGATGGAAGCAAGGGGTGGCCCCATGGACTTGTACAGTTATATAGGGCCTGTGCTAGATTCAATGCTCTGTTGTCACCATTTTGGAATTCTTAATAATTTATGAACAAGAGGCCTTGTATTTTTCATTTTGCCCTGAAATTACAAATTGCATAGCTGGTCCTGGGTGGGAGTAACATCTATCTTGCAAAGTGTATGAGAACTCAATGAGACAATGTCTATATGTGGGAATTTTAGTCAAGCAGAGTTGGGGAGGGGGCCAGTGGTCAGTAAGTTACTAAGAAGTTAGGGTAATTCTTGCTAACTTGACCTAAAAGAATTCTTGCTGAAGACAGTCCAAGGTAATCAGATATTACTTGGGGAATGAGGAATTTGATAAGGTATTAAGTAAGGGTAATCAGATATCAAGCCTGGGTAGGGTGCCTGGCTGGCTCAGTTGAAGGAACATGTGACACTTGATTTCAGGGTTGTGAGTTCAATCCCCATGTTGGGTGTGGAGATTACTAAAAGAATAACTAAATAAAACATATCAAGGGGCACATGGTGTCTCAGTCGGTTAAGTGTCTGCCTTAGGCTCAGGTCATGATCCCAGGGTTCTGGGATGAGCCCTGTATTGGGCTCCCCACTCAGTGGGGAGTCTGCTTCTCCTTCTCCCTCTGCCTCTACCCCCTGCTGTGCACGCACTCTCTCTCTCTTTATCTCAAATTAAAAAAAATAGATATCAAGGTGAGGAGGTTTTTTGTTAAGCTAAGTTGATAGAATTCGGTTTTTTTTCCACTTTATTATTATTTTTTTCATCATGATAAGTGTACAAGGCAACTCACTATCCCAGGAGAGGCCAATACAGATTTTACAGGTAAGGAGAGACGAAGTTCCTCAGGCAAGGGAGGAAAGGCAAAAGACGCTCAGCAGAATTTAGAAGTTCATGATTCCAGTCTCATCAATCTGCCCATAGGTTCCCATTCCCATGCCAATATTCAGTATCTCACTGCTGCTCAAAAACAAAAACAAAAATGAATTTTAACATGAGATCTTCAAGTTGGAAATTCAACTGCATTGTAAGTCAGGATTAGATTTTGGATTTGGTTTTTAGAAAGTACAGCCTTGCAGATATAGGAAGACAGTCACATAAGATTTCTTTTTCACATAAGATTTCTGATCCTTTATCTTGAACTGAACGTTCAAAGCCCTAAGCTCATCATTTCCTTTCCCCCAGTTATCCAACATAATTAGGATAAACCAACCAACTCCATTATACTCCTTATTTTTGTTTAAATATTTTATGGAAGTATCCACGTGGTTACCCAAAGCCTTGCCTTCTTTAGGCACTTGATTACAGGTGTCCATAGGTGATGTTTTGAGAAACTGTTTTTTGCTAATGCATGCCATGGACAACCAGTGCCACCTTTGTCATTGACAACTGGTTGTCAGTGCCTTTAAATCCAATCAGATCAGATAACCCGGAACAAATTCATAGATCCCATTCTTAAGTTTTAGTTCTGGAATTACTTCCAGTACCATTGTCTGGATCAGAGTTTGACCAGAGAAGCATAGGCACTGTGAGTCATATAATAAGAGGCTTATTTTGGGGACTAGGTCTTAAACAACTGTGGGAGCTGGAGAAGAGGTTGCCTGTGTCTGGGGTTGGACCTGAAATTTCTGTAAATCAATAGAGCCTAGAGTCAGTCAGGAAAGCTGGACCTGAAACGAGGATGAGCAGGGACAAAGCAGAATCCCATGAGGATAAACTAGACTGTGCAAACTGTGCATCTATCTCTGACACCTACAATCTCAATAATGCAGTTACCCGCAGAAGCCATGCTGCAAGTGCTCTTAGGCGCCAAGGCGCTGCACATGCATCTGGTCCAGGACTCAGAGAAACTGAAGAGGGTCCTAGAGTTGCTGAAAGAGCTCCACATGTGGCCACTGCCCCACTCCCAGGTAAGCCAACAGATCAGCATCCATGTGCATGAGCTGCCCCAGTGCTTCACATCTCACACTGACCTTCGGACCATAAGAGTTTCACTTCTGCCTTTGAAATCTTGCACAAATTTCCCTTGTGGCCAGTCTTAACACAGAAGCATATCTGAGAGATAAAGAGAATCTGAGATGCTAGATGGAGATAGGACATTCAAGTGGAACTTTCCTACAGGCCCTTGTAAACCTAGAGCCAGAGGTCAAGGTAGCACTGATAGATTTGAGGATCATGCCTGTCATGGGGGAATCAAAGAACACCCTTAAATAATTCCTACTGCTCCCATCTAATAGAGAGATATAACAAATTATGCAAGTAAACTAAAACTCCTTTTCATATCTTCCTTGAGAAAAAAAGGGTAGCACCCTCTAGCATCTTAGTTACTGTCTTTTTTGATTAGAAATCATGTTTGTTTGTTTTCATGTCTCTGTAAAGACATTAGGGAGAAATTTGTCTTTTTCTATCTGAAATAAAATAAAATGGACTTCACCATGGGGTTGTAATTGCTATTCTGAAAAAAGTTTTTTTTTTTAATTTTATTTATTTATTTGAGAGAGAGAGAATGAGAGATAGAGAGCACGAGAGGGAAGAGGGTCAGAGGGAGAAGCAGACTCCCCACTGAGCGGGGAGCCCGATGCGGGACTCGATCCCGGGACTCCAGGATCATGACCTGAGCCGAAGGCAGTCGCTTAACCAACTGAGCCACCCAGGCGCCCTATTCTGAAAAAAGTTTTAAAAGGTCAAACCATGCACATCGTTCTTGAAAGGGTATCCTAGGTGGAGCCTAGAGTACCTTGACTGTAAGACTAGGGGCGATCCCTTTACTGAGGTGGACCCCAAGAGCATAAAGTGTACCCTAAGTGCACCCCAAGAGCTCTGGGACCCAGGTTCAAACTCTTGAAGTCACGCATCTTTGTGCAGGGGGATGAAAACTGTCTAAGTTAGATCTGCATATTCAGGGATATTGTATTTTATAGGAAATAAAGGCAGGTGAGTACTTTTACCCAGTCTTTATCTCTTGATATTTTGAAATTTCCTTCTTTCTGCAATTAAATGTATAAAATATGGTTTGGCTCAGAGGAGAGGTATACCTAGATATGGCAGACCCTAAAATAGTTCACGTAGAAGGTGCACACATAGATGGCAACTTTAGTCACTCCTTGGCTATAATCCACCACTTGGACACTTTTAAGTGAGGCCCAGTCATCACAAATTAGAAGTTCCCAAATATGGTTTCTCATCAAAGCACCTGGGGAGCTTTTTAGACACAGATATTCTCAGGCCTCAAAAGATTCTGCTTACTAAGTTTGATGAGGAGTCCTGGAATCTGCCATTTTTTAAAGATCCCTGGGTGATTCCTATAAACAGGTTTAGGAATCAATGATCTAAGGAATTCAAAGCATGAGCCCATAGAATGAGTCTGACACAAGTTTTTCTATCTGTAAAATGAGACAATATCCTGAATTGCCTGGTTTGCCATGGATGTGAAGGCTCACTTACTAGAACGGAATCCTGGCTGATCTGGTTTGCTTCCAGCTGACTTTCACATTGTTATCGCACCTGCAAGAGCAAGGTGCAAGCCTGTGGTGTGTGCCATCCGTACGCCATATAAAATGGGGCAACTGCTTAAGTATAAAGGGGGACCAGAGGGGCGCCTGTGTGGCTCAGATGGTTAAGCGCCTGCCTTCAGCTCAGGTCGTGATCCTGGGGTCCTGGGATTGAGACCTGGGGTCCTGGGATCGAGACCCGGGGTCCTGCGATCGAGTCCCGCATCAGGCTCCCTGCTTGGCGGGGTGCCTCCTTCTCTCTCTCCCTCTACCCCTGTCCCTGCTTGTGCTCTGTAAAATAAATAAATAAAATCTTTAAAAAGGGGGGTGGGGATGGGCATATCAGCTGCTCAAAGATGGACATAGCCACAGATTTGGTAACAATACAGGAAGTTTTAGGGAGAAATATATACACCCAAAAAACAGCAAATATGAGAAGTAATGAATATAAAATGAAGGGATTAGGCTTTGCTAAAAGGAGTAGAAATAGTTCCCTTCAGCCTTAGAGACGTAGGACAGAGTGTACCTAAGTTTCTGTTTATGCCCTGGGTCATTATGAACTGAAATGTATTGTAATTTGTTGTAATTCAAACCTCATGTCACTTATGATATTTTTGCTGTAGGTAACTAAGGAGCCTATTCACAAATGAATACCGTGCAATTGCAGTCAATCCTAAATGAAATTAAAATTTGCATACGTAATGAAATTTCAGGGAAAATTCTTGAATTCTGCTATTATATCTCTAAACTTGGAAGGTAGTCATTTGGGAAGAAATAGCTTTAGGGAATCAGATGCATTCTTTAGAGAGCAGTAACTTCAAATGTTAGTAGGATTGCTGTACAATTACAATTAACCTACTAACACTAGCAATTCCTCAAATCTTCTATAATTTGTGCTGTTTTAAAACATGGAAAAGAAACATTTCTCTTTTGAATTTAAGAATGCCAATTTGAAAAATATTTTGGGGCGCCTGTGTGGCTCAGTCGGTTAAGTGGCTGCCTTCGGCTCGGGTCATGATCCCTGGGTCCTGGGATTGAGCCCTGCATTAGGCTCCCTGCATTAGGAGCCTGCTTCTCCCTCTCCCTCTGCCTGCCACTCCCCCTGCTTGTGTGTGCGCGCGCGCGCGCTCTCTCTCTCTCTCTCTCTCTCTCTCACCCCCTCTCTGTCAAATAAATAAATAAATAAAATCTTTAAAAAAATTCTTCTAAAAAAAGAAAAAGAAAAATACTTAAAGCATCTATCATTTAAATTACAGAGTAGGAAAAAATAAAAATAGAGTTTTGTCAACTATCTAATTTACTTGTCCAGGGAAGTTTATAGGTCGGAATAACTGTTCCTGGGCGTTTGAATGATCAGACTAGATGTCTGAATTAAATAATCAGTATTACTAAAAACAAATAAATAGGGGTACCTGGGTGGTTCAGTTGATTAAGCAGCTAACTCTTGATTTCAGCTCAGGTCATGATCTCAGGTTCACAAGATCCAGCCCTGCCTGGGGCTCCAAGCTCCGGGCAGAATCTGCTTGTCCCTCTCTCTGTGCCCGCCCTCCCTGCCCTTCCCCCACTCCCACACGCACTTACTTGCTCTTTCTCTCTCAAATAAATAAATAAAAGTCTTAAAAACAAAGAAATAAATAATATTATTTACTTCATTATTTAAATGGTATGGCTGAAGCTTAGGGCCAATTTTTTATTTTTTTAAAAAAAATATGCTAAAACACCTGAAGTCTGTGTAAATGGAAATGTAATTACTCTTAAAAATTTTTTTTAGGGAAGCTTGGGTGGCTCAATTGGTTGAGCTCTGCCTTCAGCTCAGGTCATGATCCCAGGGTCCTGGGATGGAGCCCCACATCGGGCTCCCTGCTCCACAGGAAGCCTGCTTCTCCCTCTCCCACTCCCCCTGCTTGTGTTCCCTCTCTCACTGTGTCTCTCTCTGTCAAATAAGTAAATAAAATCTTAAAAAAAAATATGTAAGGTAGCATGATTGTTAAAATATGTAAATATGGGGTGCCTGGCTGGCTCAGCTGATAGAGCATGTGACTCTTGATCTCAGGGTGGTGAGTTCAAGCTCCACATTGAGCACAGAGCCTACTTAAAACAAAAAACAAACAAACAACCATAAATACGTCTAGGAAAAATAGAATTATCTTAGTACACTAATTTTGAAAAACAATATAATGGCTAGATTAGTCTAGGCTATCTTTTTTTTTAAATAAGATTTTATTTCTTTATTTGAGAGAGAGGAGGGGAGAGATCACAAGGTGTTGGGGGGGTGGGGGGAAGGGAGAAGCAGACGCTGAGCAGGGAGTCTGACTCAGGCTCCATTCCAGACCCTGAGATCATGACCTGAGCCAAACACCTAGGTGCCCCTAGGCTATCTTTTAAAATTATCTAATATCTATTGAACACCCAGTTTAGGGTCCTTTGAGTATTTCCAAAGTTCTGTCTTTGGCCTCTCTTCTTTTACATTCTCTTTCCAGGACGCTCTTTTACTCCCATGGGATTAGCTTTCATTATTTATGGGGAAATTCTCAATATTTTATTCTTCATATTTTTTGGCTTTGTGTATTTACTTTTTTAAATTTTGAAGTAATTTTACAGAAAAGATGCATGACTAGTACAAAGAAATTCTATATACCCTTCACTCAGTTTCCCCAATTGTTAACATTTTGCTCCATACACATATATAATATGCTTATAAGTATAGATATAGATTATGAATATGCACACAAATATACAGGCATACCTATATGTACATGCAAAGACATATTTTTCCTGAACCAATTGAGAGTTAAGTTAAATACATGATTCCTTATCACTCCTAAATACTTCGGTGTGTAATTGCTAAAACAAAGCACAGCCATCAAAATCAGGATATGAGCATTGGTGTGATACTACCATCCAATCCATAGGTCCTATTTCCAAATTTCCCAATAAAATCATTTATAGCTTATAAAAAAGAAATCAAAACAAACCAAAAAATTTTTTCTTCTAGTCCAGTATCCAGTCCAAGAGCACATTCCATGTAATTTCCATGCCTCTTTAAGCTTCTTCCGTCCAGAATAAGCCTTCTGCCTTCCTTTGTTGTTTATGACCTGGGCATTTTTGAAGAGTACAAGACACTTATTTTGAAGTACAAGACAATTTGGATTTCTCTGGTGTTTTCTCATGATTAGATCTATAGTATGCATTTAGGGCAGGGATATCATGGAAGTGATCCTTTGTTTTTTTCAGAGTATCATACCAGAAGGCACATAATATTGATTTGTCCTATTACTGGTAAGATGAATTTTTTTTAACATTTTATTCTGGGGCACCTGGATGGCTCAGTCAGTTAAGCATACAATTCTTGATTTCAGCTCAGGTCATGGTCTTGGGGTTGTGGGATCAAGCCCTGCCTCAGGTTCTGCATTCAGCAGGAAGTCAGCTGGAGATTCTCCCTCCACCCTCTGCCCCTCCCCCCACTCACACTTTCTCTCTCAAATGAGTAAATGTTTATTTTTTTTAAATATTTATTTGAGAGAGAGAGAATGAGAGAGCACGAGAGGGGGTAGGGTCAGAGGGAGAAGCAGACTCCCTGCTGAGCAGGGAGCCCAGCACAGGACTGGATTCTGGGACTCCAAGATCATGACCTGAGCTGAAGGCAGTTGCTTAACCAATTGAGACACCCAGGTGCCCCAAATAAATAAATCTTTGGAAAAAAAAAAAGATTTTATCCCTTAAGTAATTCCTACACCCAACGTAGGGTTGAACTCACAACCCTGAGATAAATAGTTGCATCCTTCACTGACTGAGCCAGTCAGGTGCCCCTGGTGAGATGAATTTTGATCACTTGGTCAAGGTGGTGTTTGTCAAGTTTTTTCATTGTAAAGTTACTATTTTTATCTGTAACTAATACGTAATTTGCATCTATCATTGATTGTTGCCTGAATTAATTATTATTGGGATAATTGCCAAATGGTGATTTTCTAACTCTATCAGTCCTACATTTATTATTCTACAGTAAGTAAGTAAATGAATTCTCTTCATTTATTTAGTTCATTCTTCATTTATTTATATCCGTATGGACTTAATGGATTCCTATTTTATTCAGTGAGTTATAATCTAATACAAACATTCTTTTTTTTGATGCTTATATTAACACAGATTTGGCCAGTAGAAACCTCTTTAAACTGATCCTGTGTTCTTCTGATAAGTCCCCATCAGTTTTTGAGCACTTTGTTACTTTCTGGTACAGCAAATGTTCCAGACTTATCTATCTATCTATCTAGTTATTTATTTATATTTTTTTGCTATTATTTTTAAGTTTTTATTGAAATTCCAGTTAGTTAAAATACAGTGTAACATTAGTTTCAGGTATACAATAGAGTGATTCAGCATTTCCATACAACACCTGGTGCTCATCACAAGTACACACCTTAATCCCCATCACCTATTTCTCCCATCCCCCCACCCAGCTTCCCCCAGACTCATCTACTTTTTCTCCCCCAGCTTTGAAATCAGCCATTTCTCCAAAGAGCTCTAGTTCTCTTTAGGGGAGAATAGCATTTGATCTGCGAGCAAAATGTGCTTATTGCTCCGGCTTATTGCTTCTAGGTTCTACATAGACACACATACACATTTTTCTCTCTCTCTCGCCTTTTAAAACCATGAGTTCAACTAATACCTCCAATTCCAAATCAGAATACCACAGGACTCATTCTAGCTTTTTTTTTCCTTTCCAAATTTGTAACTCCTTTCTCTGACAGTGATAAAATTGGCTTTCATTATCTTCAATATATTGCCCCTTATTTGCTCATCCCCCCTATATGTAACCAACTTCCCAGTCCTGCTGGCTGCCTATTTGGCATCCACGTTATAGATCCTACTGGCCCTGGCTCCCGGAAGTGAAGAAAAGAAACCAATAAACCAGAGAAGAGAAACCAATCAATATTTTTTGTAGAAAGAAAGAAAGGGAGAAGAGAAAGAGGAATCGAAAGCAGCTCAGGCTATTTCAATTTAGCAGATTAGCGTCTTATCAGTACAACACAATAAAAGTTTGCCTCTTGCTCCTATAAAGTTTAGTGCTGATCAGGTGGTTCTCCAGAGGGTTCTCCTCCCAGGGGTGACTCATAAATCCAGGCTGCTTTCATCTTATGGTTCTGCCATCTCAACACAGGACCATCTAGGTTTGGCCAAAGGGGAAGAGCTAGAACAGGGGAAGGCACGCCCCCATTCACCTGCCTCAGAGCGAAAGTGACATATCCCTTCTGCTCGTGTTCCTTGCGTGAGAATGAATCTCATGACACCACCCAGATGCATAGGACTGAGAAAGGGAGAGGCACATATGGATATTGAGGGACAAGTGACCCGTCTCGTTCTTAACCACTGTAGACACATTTGAATAGATTCTGTTTATATCTAGACGACAGTGTAGCTTCCTGATGAACAGTCTTGGAAGGTAACAAAGAGGTTGACCTGGAAACAATGAGTAAACCTATTATGTACAGCCCTTAGATATACACTAGTAAAATGCAGTAGTCATCTATAAAAAATGATTAGGTGTTGGGTTAGTGTAAGCCACTGTTTTCCAGGTGCCTGGGTGGCTCAGTGGGTTAAGCATCTGCCTTCGGCTCAGGTCATGGTCTCAGGGTCCTGGGATTGAGGCCCACATCCAGCTCCCTGCTCAGCGGGGGGTCTGTTTTGCCCCTGCTCATGCTCTCTCTTGCTGTCTCTCAAATAAATAAATAAAATCTTAAAAAAAAAAAGCAAAGCCACTTTTTTTCTAGCAAGAGTTAGTAGTTAGTAGAATCATGTTCCTATAAGAGCCATCTTTAGTCCAAAGGTCAATATATTCTTTCCTAGTGGCCCTTGTAAACATCTGGGTTATTAGGAAGTGTTCATTAAAAAACTGTAGTACAGGGGCGCCTGGGTGGCTCAGTCAGTTAAGTGTCTGCCTTTAACTCAGGTTATGATCCCTCGGTCCTGGGATCAAGTCCCGCATGGGGCTCCTTGCTTGGCCGGGAGCCTGCATCTCCCTCTGCCTGCCGCTCCCCCTGCTTGTGCGTTCTCTCTCTCTCAAAGTAAAATAAATAAAATCTTTAAAAAAAATTATGTTGTCAGTGGAGGGTAAATTAACCTAAACTGATTTAAAAACCTTGATAATCAAGTTATATTGGAAATTATAAGTCAAAACTAAGATTTTATTTATTTATTTGACAGAGAGAGACACAGCGAGAGAGGGAACACAAGCAGAGGGAGTGTGAGAGGGAGAAGCAGACTTCCTGCGGAGCAGGGAGCCCGATGCGGGGCTCAATGCGGGGCTCGATGCGGGGTTCGATCCCCAGGACTCTGGGATCGTGACCCGAGCCGAAGGCAGACGCTTAACGACTGGGCAACCCAGGCGCCCCTAGCTTTTTTCTTTTTTTTAAGTAGACTCCAAGCCCGGCGTGGAGCCCAACTTGGGGCTCGAATTTACAACGCTGAGATCAAGACCTGAGCTGAGATCAAGGGCTGGACACCCAACCAACTGAGCCACCCAGGTACTCCTGGAGTCTAGTAGCTTAAAAAAAAAAAAAAAAAAAAAATTTAAGTAAACTCCATGCCACATGTGGGGCTTGAACTCACGACCCCAAGATCAAGACTTGCACACTCTACCAACTGAGCCAGCCAATAATCCTCTAATAGCATTTTTGATCAGCATACAATAATAGCAACTCAACATTTTTTTTTTTTTTGAGATCTTATTTCTCTATACCCAATGTGGGGCTCCAAGTTACAACCCAGAAACTAAGAGTTGCATGCTCTACCAACTGAGCTGGCCAAGAACCCCTAGCGACTCAACATTTTAAGTGTTATTTACAAGTGACAGACTCTACTTAGGAAACTTCTCCAGTAGTAAGAAATACAGGTTTTTCCCTCTACCTGAAAGTTCGCTTTAGGCCACTTCACTTTTACAAAAGTCCTACATTAGTACCTGTTTTTTACTAACCAAAAGAAATCGAAAGAGGATTTTTCTTTTTACAAAATGCTGAGTGCTTCTTCACTTTATGCCATATTGGCTTATAAAGGTTTCATAGGAATACTCTACTTTTGGATGGGGTGGTTGTCAAGGGGTATGGGGGGCGGAGGGGGCTATATTACAAACTACGAATCCTGCAGCGACATCTAGTGTTCTCTTTTTGTAAGGTTGCTTAGACTCGGATATTTCTGAGATAGTATCTTGTGGCCATATGACTAGTCACTATTTTTAAAATCCTTAAGTAAACAGCCTAACCAAAGTCTGCTTATTAATCCTTAGATTACAGTATAAAATGTGGTATTATTTGGGGTTCTCACGGTACATCTCTATTTAGTTGATAAAAAGATCCAAATAGCTTCAAAATGACTCATTTACAAAAAGAAAACAATCCATAAAGTGACTATTTACTGATAATGCCATATAACTTTTTCCTGTTATATTGATTTGGAATGGTCTTAAGAAAAGTGTCACTATTACTATGATACCCTACAAACAAATACTTTAGTATTACATCGCCAAGCCAATTTAACTGAACAAATCTCAATTGAAGCCCTTCTGGCCCCTTCACCAAAGAAAAAATTGGATTTACTCTGTTATCTGATTATGACAGCCCTCATTTTATTAATCAGAGCTATCCACCAAATCCTCACTTAACTAAGGAGTTGAGTCTGAATGTTTGGAGTTACTTGGTTGTGCCTGGTTTGACATTCCTTTGTTGCTATCACAAGTAAAAATATAAACTCTTTGGTCAGCTTTGGGTTCAAAACTTCAGTCTTGGGGCACCTGGGTGGCTCAGTCGTTAAGCGTCTGCCTTCGCCTCAGGTCACGATCCCAGGGTCCTGGGATGGAGCCCTGCATCGGGCTCCCTGCTGGGCAGGAAGCCTGCTTCTCCCTCTCCCACTCCCCCTGCTCGTGTTCCTGTTCTCGCTGTCTCTCTCTGTCAAATAAATAAAATCTTTTAAAAACAACAACAACAACAACAAACCACTTCAGTCTTGATTAGTAACTGTGTGGCCTCTTGAAAATTACTTAATCCATTTGCACTTCAGTTTTCTCAGTGGCAAAGTGAGGATTTAGTCTGCTTCCTAGAGATGAGCAAGTAGTGATGATAGTAAGCATTCTTATTTAGTTCCTAAAATAACTATTAGCAACTATTTTTAAATTCCTATTGTTTTATTGTTAAGTGTAATATATCACTGTAGGTTTTTGATAGTTAAGCTTTATCAATTAAGGACCTTCCCTTCTATTGTTAGATTGCAAAGGTTTTGTTTTTATTTTTTTAATAATGAGTGGGCACTGAATTTTTTTAATTTAAATTCAATTAATTAACATATCATGTATTATTGGTGAGTGGGCACTGAATTTTATTGAATGGTTGTCCTGCATCTTTTGAGATGATTACATAGTTGAAATTATAAGGAGCAACATGTTTAAAAAGACACAGGATTGTGAGTCCATGATTTTTGGACCATAATAAAAAAAAACTCACAAAACCAGATGAAGCTTGAAAACATAGTATATCATTTGTAATTAAAACAAAAAGTGCATGATTAGCACAAAATAACTATGAGAATATTTAAATAACATCTTCTATGTTTGCCCCACTCATTTTACTTAGGACACAATTTCAAAATTCATAGATTCAGACACAACTGACTTCATTTTTTTTATAATTCTTTTTTTATTAAAAGATTTTATTTATTTATTTGAGAAAGAGAGAATGAGAGATAGAGAGCACATGAGAGGGGGGAGGGCAGAGGGAGAAGCAGACTCCCTGCCGAGCAGGGAGCCTGATGTGGGACTCAATCCCGGGACTCCAGGATCATGACCTGAGCTGAAGGCAGTCGCTTAACCAACTGAGCCACCCAGGCACCCTTTTTTTATAATTCTTAACTGTGGTTAAAAATGAACATAGGGGCGCCTGGGTGGCTCAGTCGTTAAACATCTGCCTTCGGCTGAGCTCATGACCCAGGGTCCTGGGATTGAGCCCTGCATCGGGCTTCCTGCTCTGCGGGAAGCCTGCTTATGTTCCCTCTCTCGCTATGTCTCTCTCTGTCAAATAAATAAAATCTTAAAAAAAATAAAAAATAAATAAAAACGAACATAATATTTGCTATGTTAACCATTTTTAAGTATATAGTTCATTAGTATTAAGTATGTGCGCATTGTTGTGCAATACATCTTCAAAACTGTTTTATCTTGCAAAGCTCTATTCCCGTTAAACAATTCCTCATTACCCCCTCCCCCAAACATCCACTGTCTATTTCTATGAATTTGACTACTTCAGATGCCTCATATAAGTGGAATCATACAGTATTTGTCTTTTTGTGACAGGCTTACTTTACTGTGCACAATATCCTCAGGTTTCATCCATGTAGCATGTGGGTTGGCAACAGGATTTCTGGCTTTTCAAGGTGAAATATTCCATTGTGTGAACGTTACATTTTGCTTATCTATTCATCTGTCAATGGACATTTGGATTGCTTCTTCCCCAAGGCTATTTGTGAATAATGCTGTTATGAACATGGGTGTGCAGATAGATATATTTTCAAGATCCAGCTTTCAATCCTTTTCAATATATACCCAAAGGTGGCTAGATCATACGCTTAATTCTACTTTTAATTTTATGAGGAGTATCCATACTGTTCCATAGTGGCTGTACTATTTACATTCCTACCAATAGTATACTAGGGTTCCAACTTCTCCAAACCCTTATTACATACTGTTTTGTTCTAAAATTATTAAGTTTTTAACTTTAATTCCAGTATAGTTAACATACAGTGTTATATTAGTTTCAGGTGTACAATCTAGTGATTCAACAGTTCTACACATTACTCAGTGTTCATCGTAAGTGTACTCTTTAATCCCATCCCTGTTCCTACCTCCCCTCCTGTAACCATCAGTTTGTTCTCTATAGTTAAGAGTCTGTTTATTGGTTTTCTTTTTCCCGTTTTCTTAAATTCCACGAGTGAAATCATATGTTTGTCTTTCTCTGACTGATTATTTCACTTAGCATTATACTCCCTAGATCCATCCATGTTGTTGCAAATGGCAAGATTTCAGTCTTTTTTATGGCTGAATAATATTCCATTATGTATATATACCACATCTTCTTTATCTATGCATTAATCAATGGACACTTGGGCTGCTTCCATATCTTGGCTATTGTAAATAATGCTGCTCTAAACATAGGAGTGCATGTATCCTTTCAAATTAGTGGTTTTGTATTCTTTAGGTAAATACCCAGTAGTGTCATATGGGATCATACGGTAGTTCTATTTTAAAATTTTGAGGAACCTCCATACTGTCTTCCACAGTGGCTGTACCAGTTTGCATTCCCACCAACAGTGCATGAGGGTTCCTTTTTCTCCACATCTGCCCAACCCTTGTTTTGCATAGTGTTTTGTTTTTTTTTTGATAGTGGTCATTCTGATGTGTATGAGCTATTATCTCATTAGATTTGCATTCTGTAATGAGTAGTGATATTGAGCATCTTTTCATATGCTTCCTGGCCATTTGTATATCTTCTTTGGAGAAATATCTATTCAAGCCCTTTGCTCATTTTTAAAAAAATTTTATTTCTTTGAGAGAGAGAGCACAAGCAAGGGGAGCCAGGGCAGAGGGAGATGGAAGAAGCTGCGGGGCTGGATCCCAGGACCCTGGATCCTGAGACGAAGGCAGGTGCTTAACCAGCTGAGCCACCCAGGCACCCGTGCTCATTTTTTAATTGGGCTACTTGGGGTTTTTTTGTTGCTGTCGAGTCGTAGGAGTTTTAAAAATATATATTTTGGATACCAACTTATTAGATGTATGATTTGCAAGTATTTTCTCCCATTCTCTAGGTTGCATTTTTACTCTGTTGATTGTATCTTTTGATGCGTGGACATTTTAAAGTTTGGTTTAGTCCCATTTGCATATTTTTGCCTTTGTTGCCTATGGTTTTGGTGTCATTTCCAAGAAATCATTGCCAAATCCAATGTCATGAAGGCTTACTCTTATGTTCTTTTATAGGATTTTTAGTTTAGTTTTTTTTTTTTAAAGATTTTATTTATTTGTTTGACACACAGAGATAGAGAGAAGCATGAGCAGGGGGAGAGGCAGAGGGAGAGGGAAAAGCAGGCTCCCTGCTGAGCCAGGAGCCGGACATGGGCTCGATCCCAGGACCCCGCGATCATGACCTGAGCCGAAGGCAGACGCTTAACCATCTGAGCCACCCAGGCGTCCCTAGGATTTTTAGTTTTAAATCTTATATACTTAAGTCTTTGAGTTAATTTTCATATATAGTGTAAGGGAAGGGTCCAACTTCATTCTTATGCATATGGATATCCAGTTTTCCAAACGCTACTGAAGAGATTTTCACCACTGAGGGGTCTTGGCAACCTTGTTGATGATCATTTAACCATGTGTGGGGATTCATTTCTGGGACCTCTCCTATTCCATTGGTCCATATGGCTGTCTTGTGAGGACCACACTGCTTTAGTTATTGTAGTGTTGTAATACATTTTGAAACCAGAAAGTGTGAGACCTCCAACTTTGTTCAAGATTTTATTGGCCATTCAGGTTCTGACTTTTGAAAAACAAAGTATATATTTATAATTCCTAAAATCACTTTCTCACCTTTATGATCTTGACCACTTTTTAGCCGACTTTGGAAACCTTTTTGGACTTAAAAGAATAGAGCCATATCATAAAGAAGGTACATACAATAAATATACAATTTTATGACCATAAAACGACCACCCTGGTCAAGAAATACAACACTACCCTCCACTTACTTCCCTAAACCTGTGTTCTTTCTGGATCACAATCCCCTCCTTCCACAAGTTACCGGTATTCAGCCTTTGCTGAAAATTATTTTCCTCTCCTTTCGTTTTAATACTTAAGTATACATCCTTAATGTAATTTTACCTGTTTTGGAACTTTAATTAGTATTATATTATGTATTATTTTAACTTGCATTTTTTGCTCAACATCATGAAATTCTTTCATGCTGTCTAGCTGTAGTTCACACATTGTAATATTCCATTGTATAAATATACCACAATTTATCCATCTGTTTTACTACTGAAGGACAGCTTATTAAGTTTCTTTTGGTATTACTTTTAGTAATTATTACCAGTACTGTAAGTAAACCTTCTTTATATGCATCTTTTTTTAAGTAATCTCTATGCCTACCGTGGGGCTCGAACTCACAACCCTGAGATCAACAGTTGCATGCTCTACTCACTGAGCCAGCCAGGCACCCTCACATGCATCTTGATGCTCAAGTGTAAGAGTTTATCCAGGGTATATATTTGAGTAGTACTGCTCATTCTTAGGGTACACTTATATTCAACATATATGTCAGCTTGTTTTTCAAAGTTGTAGCAATTTACAGTCTCACCAGTAGCTCATGGATATCCCCATTATACTCCACATGCTTTTTTGATGTAACACTAATTTTTGGCAGGTTGGTGAATGTGTAATATATGTGGTTTTGCTTTACATGAGCCTAATTACTTACCAATGATGCCAAACACCTTTTTATGTTTTTTCATGATGTGTGCACTCCCTGTTAAAGACTTTAGCTCATTTTTAGCAAAAGATTGTCTTCATTTATTTGTAGGAATCTTTATGTTCTGGGTTGTCTTTTGACACACACATATGTTGTAAATATTTTCTCTCATGTTCTGTGTTTTCTCTTTTTATGAGGTCTTTTGATGAAATGAAGGTCTTGATTTTAATGTAGTCAAAACTGTCTTTTTGTTTATGCATAAAGTCCACATATATATAGGAAATTTGGGCATACTGCTTTGTGAAATGCCTGTCTTTTGCCCGTTTTTCTACTGGTTGCTTTCATTTTTTTTGTTTTTGAGAGAGAGAGAGAGAGAGAGAGAGAGAGAGAGAGAGAATCTTAAGCAGGCTCCATGCCCAGCACGGAGTCCGACAGGGGCTCACTCTCATGACCCTGAGATCATGACCTGAGCCGAAATCATGAGTCAGCCGCTTAATTCACTGAGTCACCCATGTGCCCCTGGTTGCTTTTTTTTTAATATAGATTTTTAGAAATTCTTCACATATTCCAAATATGAGCCCTTTGTCAGACACACATATATAGTAAATATCTTCTCCCACTTTTTGACTTGCCTTTGCACTCTCTTTAAATGATGTCTTTTGGTGAACAAGTTTTTAATTTTACTAGAGTTCAATTTATCAATTAGTTTATGGTTGGTGCTTTTTGTGTCTTATTTAAGAAAGCTTTACCTACTCAAGAGTTCATAAAGATATTATTTTCCTCTATTTTATTTCCTATATTAAAAAAATCTTTATTGCTTTATCTTTCCAATTTTAAGGATAATCCATCTGGAATTTTTATGATTGTGAAGCAGGGATTAAGTTTAATGTTTTTTTATATGATATTCTATTGAGCCATACTAAGACCATCCTTTCTGCACTACACAGCAAAATAGTCTTTGTTATCTATCAGGTGACTCTATTCAACCTGTCTGTGAACTCTCTGTGCTGTTCCATTGGCTTATTTGTCCACTGTTGGAACAAAACCAGTGTCTAAATTTCCACAGCTTTAGGGCGCCTGGGTGGCTCAGTTGTTAAGCAGCTGCCTTTGGCTCAGGTCATGATCCTAGGGTCCTGGGATCGAGCCCCGCGTCGGCCTCCCTGCTCGGCGGGAGGCCTGCTCTCCCTCCCCCACTCCCACTGCTTGTGTTCCCTCTCTCGCTGTCTCTGTCTCTGTCAAAGAAATAAATAAAATCTCTAAAAAAAAAAAAATAAGTTTCCACAGCTTTATAATAGGTCATGTTATTTAGCAGTGTTACTGTTTAGCTTTGTTCTTCTTTAAAATTGCCATAGCTATTTTTAACTCTTTGCATTGCTATCTAAATATTAGAGTCAGCTAAATCAAAATTTTGTGTTAATTTTTGAATAAAAAATCTGCTGGGATTTTGATTGGGATTATACTCAATCTGTTTGTTGGGGGACAATTAACATCTTTATGTTAATTAACATGGTATTTACTTGGATTTCCTTTAATTTCTCTTAAAATTAGTAGTTTCCAGTGAAAGGTCTTTCATTGTTAGATTTACTTCCATGTGTTTGATGCTTTTTGTATTATAAGTGGCATTTTTTTCAAAATTTCATTTTCTATTTTTTTATTGTTGATACACAGCAACACAACTGATCTCAATACAATAACCCTATATTCGGAGGCCTTGCTAAATAAATACACCTATTAATTCTAATTCTTTATCTGTAGGTTCTTTTGGTTTTTCTGCATATACAATCATGTCATTTGTGAATAATGATTTTATTTATTCCTTTCCGAAAGCTTTTCCTTTTTATTTATTCTGTCTTCTTGTTAAGAACTCCAGTACAATGTTGAGTAAAAATGCTGATGGTGGACATTGTCTTTTTTTTGGTGGACATTTAATTTTTTTAAAGATTTTATTTATTTGACAGAGAGACACAGTGAGAGAGGGAACACAAGCAGGGGGAGTGGGAGAGGGAGAAGCAGGCTTCCTGCTGAGCAGGGAGCCCGATGCGGGGCTTGATCCCAGGACCCTGGGATCGTGACCTGAGCCAAAGGCAGACGCTAATGCTGAGCTACCCAGGCGCCCCAGTCTTACTCTTGATTTTAAATGGAAAGCTTTTAAAATTTTACCAGGGTATGATGTTTGCTCTAATCATGGATTATACCTCACCAATTTTCTTTTTTTTTAAAGATTTTATTTATTTATTTGAGAGAGAGAGAATGAGAGAGAGAAAGCACGAGAGGGAGGAGGGTCAGAGGGAGAAGCAGACTCCCCGCTGAGCAGGGAGCCCGATGTGGGACTCGATCCCGGGACTCCAGGATCATGACCTGAGCCAAAGGCAGTCGCTTAACCAACTGAGCCACCCAGGCGCCCTATACCTCACCAATTTTCATAGTTGTATCTTTAGTATCATTCAGGTCAAAATATTTTCTAATTTCTATTGTATCCTTTGATTCATGAGTTATTTAAGTGTGGTGTTTAATTCCCAATAACAGGTTTTCTTAATACTGTTCTTTATTGATTTCTAGCTCAAATGCACTGTAGTCAGAGAATATGCTGTAAAATATTTGTCTTTTAATATTTGGAGGTTTTGGGGCGCCTGGGTGGCTCAGTTGGTTAAGCGTCTGCCTTCAGCTCAGGTCACGATCTCAGGGTCCTGGGATCACGCACATCAGGCTCCTTGCTCAGCAGGGAGCCCACTTCTCCCTCTCCCTCTGCCCCTCTCCACTCCTCATGCTGTCTCAAATAAATAATCTTAAAAAAAAAATATTTGGAGGTCTTGCTTTATGGCCCAACATATGGTCAATTTTGATTAATGTTCCAGTTCCAGTTGAACATGTGGTAGGCAAATTTTGACTACAAACACCTTCCCCTTCCTGGTGTTGATTTGTGCTTATCTTACATTATATGACAAAGGGACTTTGAATTATTAAAATAGGGAGATTATCCTGAATTATCCAAATGGGCCTATCACATGAGCCCTTAAAAGCAGCAGAACAGGGCAGAGAGTCAAAATGTGAGGACTCATCAACCTTTGCTGGCTTGAAGATAGAGAGGGGCCAGGTGTAAAGCATAAGAAATTGAATTCTGCCACAGTCTTGAAGGCACTTGGATGTGGATTCTTTTCCAGAGCCTCTCCTACTGCATCTTTGGTTTTGATGTTCTGAGACCTTACGCAGAGAACTCAAGTGTACCCAGACTACTAACTCATGGAAACTGTGAAATAATAAATGGCTATTTTTTTCAAAGTAGTCTCTACATCCAGGGGCGCCTGGGTGGCTTAGTTGGTTAAGCGTCTGCCTTCAGCTCAGGTCGCGGTCTCAGAGTCCTGCGGTCAAGCCCCACATCAAGCGCCCTCCTTGCTCAGTGGGGAGTCTGCTTGTCCCTTCCTTCTGCCCATCCTGCTCATGCTCTCTCTCAAATTAATAAAATCTTAAAAAAAAAAAAGATTTCTATTTTCTTCTAGAAGCTTGATTTAGCTTTCACATTTAGGTCAATGATCCACCTCAAATTAATTTTGTGCATACTAGGAGTTAAGGGTTAATTTTTTCCTATATAGAGATCTTTTTTCTCTGGCACTATTTTTTTTTTTCCTAACTTGGTAGTGCTTAGTTTGTAATCAAAACTTAGCAACTCAATTATTGCCATTTCTATGGGTCAAAAATCAGGGAGTGACTTGGCTGTGTGTGTGGTTGTGATTCAAGGTCTTGTGACTGTAGTTAAACTGTCAGCCAGAGCTGCAGTATCGTCTAAAAGCTTTTAGACATACTAACAGATAACTTATTTCTTCTAATTAAACCACAGCTGTGATAAACTGTAATTTCTGTTACTAGGACAAATAAAACAGGTATACTTTACACTGCCTCACAATTTCAAATTATGCACTATCATGAGATCAATGTGTTAAATTCTCAACTTATAAAGTCCACAGTGGTCTAGGATATTACTGTTTGATTAGAATTGTATTTTCATAATTTATTCCCAACAAGATCTGACCAATTTTTGGTTTTTTGACTTACAAGAGTTAAACGTTATTAATTTGTCTCAATAAGGTAAAGATGATTGGCTACAATATTTAAACTGCTGAAAAACCTATATTGCTATTAGTTAATGGAACAATTAAAAAAAATTTTTTTTAATTACTTCTCGTAAGAATGACCAAGACAAGTTCAAAGGTATTTTTAAAACGGTATCCTGCACTGCCAAAAATGATACCCGGCACAGACGCATCAAACAAATATTTAAGTGGGTGGTAAAATTTTACAAGCCATCCATTTCAATACCCTGTGAATACAGCATAAATGCCATCAAATGTCAGCTAAACTAATGATTCTCTCCCAGAACACAGTGGAATCAATCTGTTGGAGTCACCCTGCACTCAAGTCTCGGGGTCTCCTCTACTTCCTTCCCTCTTTGGTGGGAGGATGCTATATGAATTCTGAAAAGCAGTCAGTGACTGCTAATTCAAGGTGACAGCCTGACCACACAGCCTCTTCCTGTTGAGACTCTATTACTGAAAAGGGAAATTAAAAATGTTTACCACAATGACAGAATGGGAGAGAAGTGAGATGTCAAAGACAATGTATTTCGGGGCACCCGACTGGCTCAGTCGTTAAGTGTCTGCCTTCGGCTCTGGTCATGGTCCCAGAGTCCTGGGATCGAGCCCCTCATCCGGCTCCCTGCTCAGCGGGAAGCCTGCTTCTCCCTCTCCCACTCCTCCTGCTTGTGTTCCCTGTCAAATAAATAAAATCTTAAAAAAAAAAAAGATAATGTATTTCAAAAAACAGTATGAAGATGGAAAACAGATTAAGAAACAGAAAATCCTCAACAAAAAAGGTAAGAATATGCAATGGGAAAAAGACAGTCTCTTCAACAAATGGTGCTGGGAAAACTGGACAGTAACACAGAAAAGAATAAAAGTGGAACACCTTCTTACACTGTACACAAAATAAACTCAAAATGGATTAAGGACCTAAATGTGAGACCTGAAACCATAAAAATCCTAGAAGAGAGCACAGGCAGTAATTTCTCTGACATTAGCCATAGCAAAAATTTTTTCTAGAGTATCTCCTGAGGCAGGGGAAACAAAAGCAAAAATAAACTATTGGGAGTACTTTAAAAAAAAAAGCTTCTGCATAGCAAAGGAAACAATCAACAAAAGACAACCTACTGAATGGGAGAAGATATTTGCAAATGACATATCCAATAAAGGGTTAGTATCCAAAATATATAAAGAACTTATGCCACTATACACCAAAAATAAATAAATAGAAAATAAAAATAGGCAGAAGACATGAACAGACATCTCTCCACAGGAGACCTACAGATAGCCAACAGATGCATGAAGATGCTCAACATCACTCATCATCAGGGAAATGCAAATCAAAACCACAATGAGGTATCACCTCACACCTGCCAGAATGGCTAAAATAAAAAACTCAAGAAACATTGGCAAGGATTTGGAGAAAAAAGTACACTCATGCACTGTTGGTTGGAATGCAACTGGTATAGGCACTGTGGAGAACAGTATGGAAATTCCTCCAAAAATTAAAAATAGAACTACACTATGATCCAGTAATTCCACTACTGGGTATTTACCCAAAGATATGAAAACACTAATTTGAAAGGATATATGCATCCGTGTTTATTGAAGCATTCCTTCCAACAGTCAAATTATGGAAACAATCCAAGTGCCTGTCGATAGATGAATGGATAAAAGATGTGGTATATACATATACACAATGGAATATTAGTTATAGGAAAGAATGAAATCTTGCCATTTGCAACAATATGGATGGATCTAGAGAGTATAACGCTAAGTGAAATAAGTCAATCAGTGGGCCGAGTGGCTCAGTCAGTTAAGCGTCTGCCTATGGCTTGGGTACTGATCCCAGGGTCTTGGGATGGAGCCCCGCATGGGGCTTTCTGCTCCGCAGGAAGCCTGCTTCTCCCACTCCTCTGTCTACTTGTGCTCTCTGTGTGTCAAATGAATAAATAAAAATCTCAAAAAAAAAGCCAATCAAAGACAAATACTACATGTGGGTGCCTGGGTGGCTCAGCTGACTAGATGTCTGACTCTTGATCTCCACTCAGGTCTGGATCTCACGGTTGTGAATTTGAGACCCGCATAGGGCTCCATGCTAGGTGTGGAGCCTATTAAAAAAAAAAAAAAAAAGACAAACACCATATGATTTCATTTATATGTGGAATTTAAGAAAAAAAAAGTGAACAAAGAAAAGACAAACCAAAAAAGAGACTCTTAACTATGGAGAACAGATGGTTCCCAGAGGGGAGGTGGGTGGGAGATGGGTGAAACAGATGAAAGGGACTTACAGTACACTCATCTTAATGAGCACTGAGTAATGTATAGAAGTGTTGAATCACTATATTGTACACCTGAAACTAATGTAACACTGTACATTAACTGTATTGGAATTTAAAAAAAAAATGAAACTTAAAGAGGAAAAAATAGGGCACCTGGGTGCTCAGTTGGTTAAGCGACTGCCTTTGGCTCAGGTCATGATCCTGGAGTCCCGGGATCGAGTCCCACATCGGGCTCCCTGCTCAGCAGGGTGTCTGCTTCTCCCTCTGACCCTCCCCCCTCTCATGTGCGCTCTCTCTCTCTCATTCTCACTCTCTCAAGATAAATAAATCTTTAAAAAAAAAAAAAGGAAAAAATAGAGTGCACAAGATATAAATCAGAAAATAACATCTTTAAGGAAATTAATCACAAGTTATTTTGAAATGTTTATTTTTTTAAGGTTTATTTATTTATAGTAATCTCTACACCCAATGTGGGGATCTAATTCACAGTCCCAATATCAAGAGTCACATGTTCCACTGAGTGAACCAGCAAGGCACCCCTGAAATTATCATTTTAAATTTAAGGACGGGGACGCCTGGGTGGCTCAGTTGGTTAAGTATCTGCCTTCAGCTCAGGTCATGATCCCAGGATTCTGGGATCGAGTCCTGCATCAAGCTCCTTGCACAGCAGGGAGCCTGCTTCTCCCTCTCCTGCTCCCCCTGGTTCTGCGCTCTGACAAATAAATCTTAAAAAAAAAACCTTTTGTTTAAAAAAAATAAATTTAAGGAGAAAAAGTGATAGTATTTATGCATTTAAAGCTGGTATATAATTCATGATAGGATAGGGTGATACTGATCAATGTATTTTAATGTACTATGATTATGATGCCAAATTAAAAATAACTTCCAGCAAAATTTGGACTTTGAACAGAGATCCCATTATTTATGAAAAATGGTCTTTAGTATAAACAATATTACACCATAATTATATAATTATAGTGATAAATCGCTACAACAGCAATCACATCACAATAAATAAATGTATCAAAGTAACATGTACACATTAAATTTATACAATGTATTGTCAAATTTATTAAAAATAAGAAACTTAAATGGCTACAGAGAAAGATTAAAACTAGAAATGGATCTTAAAGAACCCCTAATGAAATTTGGAATTAGAGGAACCAATACTGTGGAAGAAGCAAGGCTGAACAAGAAAATGGGTACAGAGTGTATTTGTGGGATGTTGGTCTTTCATGTCCCTTCAGCCATATCATACATATGTGACCAGACCCATCATTTCCCAGCTGTGGGAACAAGTTTCTTAACCCCTCTGAGCATTAATTTCCTCATTTGTAATGAGACAGTAAGAAAATACCTACTTCAGGGCACCTGGGTGGCTCAGTTGGTTAAGCGACTGCCTTTGGCTCAGGTCATGATCCTGGAGTCCCGGGATCGAGTCCCACATCGGGCTCCCTGCTCAGCAGGGAGTCTGCTTCTCCCTCTGACCCTCTTCCCTCTCGTGCTCTCTATCTCTCAAATAAATAAATAAAATCTTTAAAAAAAAAGAAAAAAAAGAAAAAAGAAAATACCTACTTCATAGGATTATCACAAGGATTAAGTAAGTCAATACATGTCAAGGGTATAAAGCAGTATCTAGCACATGGGAAGCATGCAATAAGCATGGTTAAGTCTTTGGTGCTACGTGCTTTCTAATTAATTATAGGATATATATACTTTAAGAATCACTAATTTAAATAAACTCACCTTTGGGGAACACATGAATGATGGAGAGAAAAGCACTTTCATCTTATGAACACAGCTCCACGATAATATACCTTGGCAACATCTTTGCTTAATCTCAAAGCAAGACTAATTAACAATGAGTGTCAGAGATAAATACTAAGTACAAATGGGAGAAAAAAAGGAAAGGGAGCCTGAAAAAAGTATATTATATTGTACTATATTACTGTATTGTAGAGTGGGAGAGGTGCCTTTGAAAGCTTCCCTCTAAGATTGTGAGTATAATGGCCATACACTGCTTATCCATGAACAAGTAAGGAGCTGATCATGAAATGATTAGAAGCAAAACATAAAAGAGTAGACTGAAATGAGAATTAAAACTCATCTATCCATAAAAATCACCTAAGGAACGTTATCAGGTATCTTATAGTTTGTGCTATCTGAAAAGCATTTATTACAATGACAAAACTAGAGGTTAATTACATTTTTATTATTGAATTATATTGTAAAGTCTACATCTACAATTTAATCAGGAAGAAATGCTTTGCATTTACATCAAGGACACATTTATTCTAGTGGAATAAAACAGACACAGACAAAAGACCAAGTACACATTAAAAGAAAAAAAAAAAGACTACATGTTTTACCTGGTCCTTCTTTTACTATCTTGGACCATACCTTTCTATTAGAAAAATTGATCTTACATACATATAAGTTCAATTTATTTTCCCATATTTTTAAACATTAAATGCAGCTTCTCACAATTTCTAATCTAAAAGAAAAGACGGAAAACTATATAGGAAGCAAAGTTTAGAAACAAGGAAAAAGTAGACTGCTATTACTGTACTGCAGAAAAGAGTAAAACGTGCCCCCTCTGTGGCTCATCTCAAAGAAACACTTTTACTCAGAGAGGCAAGCATTTCTGATCTAGGAGTAAGTTTCCCACTCCCCCATGGGACCAGACCTACAAAAGTTTCTGATCAATTGCAAAGTAAGTGAAAAATGTCTACAAAATATTTCAAAGCTAAACATCAGAATACAGCTAATGAAATCAAAATTGTGTGCTGGTCTAAATATACATATTAAGCTTTTTGCTTTTTAAAAAGTATCTTTTTATTTCAGATGGTATTTAAAATAACTTATATTTTTAGTGTGCTTTATGGTCAATGGACTGTAAAGTTGAAATTCAAATGAATAAGTTTAAATTTGTTTTACTTGATTCTACAAAATTTCAATTACCTACTACTTTACTTAACCAAGTTATACATGAGGTAAGTTTTAGCTAAAAAATAAGATAAATCAACCACAAAGATAAGTTAACCATTTCAAGAGTATACAAAAATCATAATGCCCACTCCATATTCAGAGTTTATAAATTTATGTATTAACTACTTTGTATCTAAGAAAAGTTTACTATGTAGTTTTAAAGTAAACACTTTTTGTACTTTTAATCAAATTCTGTTGGAAAATGTAGGGCAAAAAAAACCTGGCAAATTTTGTTTTTGGTAACAGAAGACAATGCAAAAATGAATCCAAATGGAACCTCAGACCAGTGGTTAAAGTTTCTAACTTCTAAACAGACACACACTTATTTATCTAAAAAATATTTTGGTAGCAAATTGGATTGACAGAGTAAGTGTTTTGCTGTAAATAAAAAGTACAAGTTTCCAATTACAGCCTTATAGCTAGCTAAACAGTTTCTAAAAACATGTACAGCCAGCTCACAATTCTCTAAAACATGTATATGCTGCACTAAGGATCCCTGCTAAAATATCAACAGCATTTAAATGGGTCTTACTTAAGTAGGACATTCATGATACTAGAAATCTTTTAAAAAGTGAGTACAATAGGACTACAATAATATTACTATTAATAAAAGTTACAGAAGAGATTATTGCTGTATGTTCCTCCATAAACACATCAAACCTGTGGCAGTTACAAAAAGTACAACTCAAGTTACCCTTTTTCTTACCAAATTTCATGTTTCACATATCTCTATAAGTTTTTATACAGCAGAGAATAATTCTTAAAATCTTTTCTGTAAGAATTCAAAGTATTTAATGTGTAGCTTCACATTATACTATCATGTTTTGCCCTTCTTGTTTCCCAAATACACAAAAACAATATACATTTTTCTCAAAAGTGAAATAAGATGTCCACATTAAAAAAATAAAGCCTACAAAAAAGTTCCAGAGCTAAAAAAGATTATTCATATGGCACGAAGTGATCTCCTACTAGTCCAAAGTCCAAAACATTTAAATGAAGTCCATTTATATATCCTGTTTGCTTTTCAATGGAATATTACATTTATTGAGGTGAAATCACATTATTTTTAGTTCTCAAGTCAAGTGTACACAAATGTTTATACAGTTATTAGAAAAAATAGGAGACCAAATTGAGTGTGCCAAAAGAGATATCATTCAGATGGATTTTTCAGAGTCATTAGAAAAAAATTGAGTGAATGGATTTCCTTGGTTGGTTTCCATAGCTTGATAGACCAAAAACAAAAAAATGGCCACAACAACAAACAGCAAAATTTTTATCCACGTGGGAATAGAGCGTCCCTTTTTTGTCTTTTCTGACTTGACATCTGCCAAGGGAACATACTTAGGAATGTATTTAGATGAAAAAGATTCCTCCATCCTGAAATCACTGAGTTCTAATGGCCGGCCTGCAGCCCCTTTGATTGGTCTGCGGCAACTAGCACTGTTGGGAGTGAAAACAGGAAGAAAAAAATAAATTTAGATAAAAGTCATGATTTCGATATATAGAATATAAAATGTCATTACCACTCTTAATTTCAAACACACTCCTTGAGATAACAGAAAATTGTCACATGTAAATAGCCTATTTAAAATCTCTATACATTTTTCATTTAAAATGTTGGATGCTCCTTCTATTAGAAAATAATATTCAGAACACTGATAAATATTCACTAAACTTGTCTTCTTTTCAGGGCCAGTATATTTAGGAGATAAGAGGAAAAAAATAGGTAGTTTGGTTGTGATTCTTTCAGTCAGGAAACAATTCAGCTCTTATCTAAACAGTCCTTTTGATTAGAAAAGGGAAACCTTCAGGGAAAACAAGTATTTCCTTCTTACTATGTTTTTGTTTAGAGAGAAGAATTAGATGGTAAGCAAATTATAATACTTCAGCTTATCATATTGAATCTGACTCAACTTTTAAGAATATGAACTAGTGACTTAGAAGAATTAAAACTGCTCTCAAAGAACAGTTTAATTCTGAGAACACAGGTACAATAACCGTGTGAAGAATTAAGTTAAAATTCCTATATATGCATATTAAATAATCATGTTGTACATCCTAAATATATACAATTTTATGTGTCAATTACACCTTAATAAAAGTGGGAATAAGTAAATAAATAAAAACACACTAGTAGAATACACTAATTCTTGTTTTAATGTATCTGAATACCTAATTCCTGTTGGTGTAGATGCTTCAAAGGGAAACATTTCCTTAAGAATATCCCTTTCTATTCTTCTTTCCTCTGTTTTTTCTCCCACCTAATAAGAAACAAACAACCACAAGTTAACATTTAGTATAAATGTGTAATTAAAACATAATTTGTTTTATTTTTATTTTTTTTTTTAAAAAAAGCTTTCAGAGAACAGAGTGCATTCAAATCTGCCCCAGCTTTTACCACTGCCCTTCCTGAATTCATTACCTAAGTATCCATATACTTCCAAAGCTCTCTTCAAATTTCTTCAATATGGAGATATGTTAATGTGGTAATGGGGGATTGCCACACATTCAAGCAAGTTAAAAAAAAAAAACCCCGCAAAACTAAAATTCCGCACAGCTAATATGGCAGTATTAAGTTCCCCCACTGGATTTTCCCATGCTTTTCATTAATATTAAGAGTACACTGTTTCTTCTGTTGAGAATTTTGTGATAAAATAAATTATGAAATGTGGAAGATATCAAATTTACATGGATCTTTAACAAATTTTAGTGTATCTTTTAACTACAGAGAGTCAATTCAATCTTCCTAACTTAAAAAAACCATAAAATGATTTTTTAAACAACCTGATTGTTTTGCTGTTTATTGTTATGCCCAGATCAAAACCACCTTTGGTGAAAATTCATTAAATGTATCATGCAGTTAGTACTTTTAAAGCTTAATTATACAGGAGTTAATCAATTCAAGCATCATACAAAGTCCCATTAAAGTCCCATTATTTGACCTTTCGGTGAAAGACTTCCCAACAGCCCAATAACACTTTCAACCCACATCAATAAGAGAACATATTAGAAGCAGCACACAAATGAATACTCCCTTGAAAAGTGGAACTTAAGAGGCACACAGTAGCAAGCAGATAGTATTAGCATATCATACTATATTACTTTTGATTGTCACTAATAAAAGCATGTCTTTAAAATGATACACACACACACACACACACACACACACACACACACACACACACACACACACACACACACACACACCCCACCCAGTTAAGAAAGTTCTGCTCCCTCCCACTGCAAAAAACAAATATAAAATAAAAAATTTCCTCTTTAAAAGATCAATGATAGCATCGATCTAAATTTTATGCATTTACTTCAGCTCTTGTCAATGGTTTCTTTGGTGTTCTTCTGGGTATGTCTGAGAATTCAGTGATTGGCAGAATAGGAGCTGCATGCTTGAAATTTCCAGTCACCCTATTGACAACCTGCCAAGATTCAAATTATTCAGACTCAGAATTATCCAAACATAGCAAAGACATGTAAAAAGAAAAAAAGATACTCTATTTCTGTAATATTTGAAAACTTCCCTTAATAAAAATTTAGGCAAAAGAACCTAGAAAGGAACATATTCAGTGCTTCTCACGTGAAGCCTTAGCACTCTAAATATTTTAGCAAAAAAGTTTCCTTATAATACTTAGAGGTAGGATTCTTGTACAAATTTATATATATATATATATATATATATATATATATAAAACTTGGCTATAATAAAAAATTATAAAATTCAGAATTATTTGGGGAAATGAATTTAAAATATAATTGTTTAAAACACAAGTTTGAGATTTGCCAAAATTTACCACCTCCCCAATTCTAATTAAAGGGTAATTTACAAAGAATACCACTTGTATAGTTTATGAAACATATTTACTAAGGTTTCGTTGCTTGAAGCCATTATAGTTTCAGCTATGGGAGTACTCTCTGAAATTATTGCACCATCTATACGAAAATGTTCTGAAGTTTCCACCTGTTAGTTTGAAAACAAAACAAAAACAATAAATATAAAATAATCACTAAAACCCTACCAATCTGAAAACCCAATTCTAAGCAATAAGCCTTGCATCACCCTTTTCCTTGGAGTTCTTCTTGACCCTCTTGTGGATTCCCTAGTTAATGCCTGCAGAGGTCCGCCTTTTGAAGATCCACTTGTCCATTCAGTCTCAGTTATTCCAGCTTGAGAATAGCTCTATTCAAGCATCGACACATTAAAAAAGTCATATTCTAACATCAAACACCTTAATGATGGCCATTAGCTAGCACACTGAGAAGTCATGAAAAATCTCCAAATGCCAGCATTTGCAAACAATGCCATGCCCTCAAAGTATTTCTAAATGTATTGACTGAACCAATATGCAGGCATTGGAAAACGCTTAAACTATAGTAGAATACACAGGAGCTCACAAATTGTAATAAAAGCAAGAAGAAAAAAGCACGTAATTTATCACCAGCTCCTTCTGTGACTTGCTGTTTGCTATTTGGCTCTCGTATCACAACTGCATCTCTTTGGCTTTCTAAACAAAAAGCAGGCTGATCATGACTTATAAAAAAGTCATTTATTATAACAAGGCAGTTTCCTTTAAAAACAAAATAAAATTTTGTAATTGTTAGCACAAATTAAATGTTATCTTTTTCAAGTAGTTAGGATTATGTAAATAGGTTCAGTTTAAATTATAATCTACACAACAGCTATCTGAACTTAAAAGTTCCCAGGTGTCAAACTTTTTCTTAGAAACAGATATTAACATTGAGCAACAAAAACCTGGTGGTCACCTCTTTCACAAACTGGCAAGCCTATAACATCAATGCCAAACCCAATGCTTACCCACTCCTCACTACAGAAAGATACCAATAGTGATGGGTCACTGGTATCTTCCAGATTCCTATCTCCCTGAAAAGGCAACCAATTTTTCATTTCAAAAATAATTCAGTAGTCCTTACATAATAGTTTGAAAACCACTAGACTTGTACTTCTCAAACTATAATATGCATATCAATCACCTGGAGTTTTTGTTAAAGTGCAGATTATAATCCAGCAGCTCTTGGGTAGGGCCTGAGATTCTGCATTCCAAGAAGCAAGTTATTCAACTCTGAAGCTATTACCAGATAAATTAACCAGAGAACATCCACCAGTGATTAGTATTATACTAGAGTGTGCTCATACTGTCACTTCTGCTTTCAAGCTAATAATTTATCTAAATAACTGATGCTTTTGTATTCAAGTGAGTGCCTATTAATTTTAAAGACAGATGTATTTTACTCTTATCCTGGGACAAGAGTGCTTATCCAATAAGAATGCTTATTTCACTGGAAACATTACTCCAGAATCCCACAAGGTACAAACATATTCTCATAGCTAATTTCGCCATCTATCTATATTTGGGATTAACATTATAAGAGTTTCTCTTTAACTTGCAAATGGAAACTCTGGGTTCCTTTTCCTGCTATCAATTAGGAAATATTTGCTGAATGCAAATTTAATGTCAGTCAAATCTGTTAAGTTACATACAAATATGATAAATACTCATTAATAGTTAAATTCCTGATTGTTTGAATAGAAAGGAACAATAGTTTTAACCTGAGGTTCTCAATCCTGGCAGCACAATATCAACTGGGGTGCTTCTGAGACGTATCAAATGCCCCCAACCCTACCTTGGTCCAATTAAGTCAGAATCTCTTCTAGAAGGGCCTTGGGCATAGTTAATTTTTACAACTCCTGAGGGGATTCTGATGTGCAGCCAGCGTTGAGAACACATGCTTTAAGATATTGTAACTGAACTGTGATGCATCTCAAAGTCAAGTATTTTCTTAAAATTACTTTCAATTCTGCTTCCTCTTTCATAGTCAATTGTTGCTCAGTGCCAGTAAAATTAATTAGAAGCAGTATTTTAAAAATATTCTGGTTTGACAGTCTATTTGGTATAATCAGCATATACTAAGTATTTTAAAACTCTTCAAAGAATTAAAAACTTCATTTCTTTTTTTTAGAAGATTTTATTTGAGTGCACGAGCGTGCATGCACAAGTGGGGGGAGGGGCAGAGGGAGAGGTAGATGCAGACTCCCCGCTGAGGAAGACCCTGGTATCATGACCTGAGCTGAAGACAGACGCCCAACCAACTGAGCCACCCAGGTGACCCTAAAACACTACATCTTTTTTTTTTTTTTTTAAGATTTTATTTATTTGAGAGAACGACAGCAAGAGACAGAGCACAAGTAGGGGGAGTGGCAGAGGGAGAGGGAGGGGGAAGCAGGCTCCCCACTAAGAAGGGAGCCCAATAAGGGGCTTGATCCCAGGACCCTGGGATCATGACCAGAGCTGAAGGCAGATGCTTAAACCGGCTGAGCCACCCAGGCACCCCTATATTTCTTGAAAGGGCTAATAAAACTGATAAAATATAAAGACCAGATATTTTATCTTTGTCCATGAAGGTGGGGGTGAGGGGAAATATCGCTCTTCCTTATCTACCAAATTCCAGGATTTTCCATGTTATATTTTGAACTGAAATAATCTCTTCATCAAAAATTTTACCAACATCTACTGAAACTATTATAGTTAATAAAAAAAAATAACGTTTACATTTCTATTAGTCATTGTTGACATTAAGGTCAAGTTCCATTTAAAGATTCTTTTATTTTTTTCTACAGAAGGAAACACAAGAAACACATTGGTTGCCTGTGAGAACAGCTGGGAAGGGGCGGGAAAGAAACTTTTCACTATAAATCATTTATACTTCCTTTTGTCCAGGTTTATTAAATTCTTTGGTTGAGGGCTGTCAACTAGTTTTATTAGTTCTTTCACTATTATTATCTAATTCAGAATTCATCACCTTCACAGAAAACTGACAACTCTTCACACACCAGAAAAGATATTCTGACGTTTTTCTACCAGAGTCCACTATAAACAAGTGAAAATTAATGACTGAAAAGAAATTCACGGCTATGTAAAATTAGTAGTTAATGTGATTGCTATATACTCTTTGTCCAAATACTAATTGCAGTGTCATCTACTTTCAACAAGATGTTCTGCAGCAGCTCCTCTTAATTTATCAGGAAGCCAACAGGAGAAAGAAACAGAAACCCTCTCACGTTGCCTTTCAATAAGCTATCAGGCAAAAAAGACAGCAGGCAGTTGAGGCACAAGAGATTGCAGAAGCTGGGGTATTAAAGGAGGCTATAGATCTCTCAGTAAAAATACAAGCTCTAAACAAAGTTTACATAAATCTAAGTTATAAAAAGAAATAGTATAATTAAAAGCCACTTTACTCTGAAGAACTACCAATTTAGTAATCTGGTTAACTCATATTAACTTTTTCAAAACAGTGTCCCATCCCTCCATTAGAGAAAGGTACTCTCATACATTGCTGGTGGGAATGCAAAATGCTTCAGCTCTTATGCAGGGGATTTGATAACATCTAGCAAAATTACCCAGTAATTTCAATTCTAGATTTCCCCAAGATAAATCGGCTAAAATATGAAATGATACATGTAAAAGGCTGTTCATCAGTTCATCTTTGCATTACCTAAACAGTATAACTGAAAATAATCCAAATATCCACCAAAGGAAAGTGGCTGAATAAAATACAGTACATCCATAAAATGCAATGACATGCAGTGGTACAGAGCAATGAGGAAGATGGCTATACTGTGTTCTGATTTGGAGTGACCTCCGTGTTTAGATTACCAGAAAGGTAGAAATGTGCAAGTTTACTGCCTTTTATGTAAGGAGGGAAGTAAAAATAAGTGTATAAATCTATGTATTTACTTATTGTTTTCAAAAAGAAAATATTAACCCAAACTTAATAGAAACAGTTACCTATAAATGGAAGGAACAAAGATAAAAGCCAGATTTCAGATTCCATCTTATTTTGCCTAAAGAAAACTATATATTCTCAATAATTAAAAAATAGGAAAGAAAAAAAATTCATTCAAGTAATTTTAGCACAGTATTTTGATTTTATGCTCAAAAGACAAGAAAAACTGCAAAAAAACCCAAAACTGCCATTTAGCAGTGTTATGATCAGGAGTACTGTATTTAGAAACATCTATATAGTGATAACTACATAAATCACATTTTAAGAACCAAGATACTCAGCATAAGAGAACACCCAGAAGTTAGATAGCTTGCATTCATAATTTTGATGAACTCATGATTTATTTTCTCTTTTTTTTTTTTTTTAAAGATTTTATTTATTTGACACAGAGAGATAGCGAGAGCAGGAACACAAGCAGGGGGAGTGGGAGAGGGAGAAGCAGGCTTCCCGCGGAGCGGGGAGCCCGATGTGGGGCTCGATCCCAGGACCCTGGGATCATGACCTGAGCTGAAGGCAGACGCTTAACGACTGAGCCACCCAGGCGCCCCTATTTTCTCTTTCTAAAAAATAAGTACTCCTAGCTCTACCTAGTAAAAAGCCTAGAAGCAATGACAACCCAGCAGAAATAAACAACCTAGCACCCCAAATATTTTCAATGGAAAGGATTAGGGTTCTTTGGAAAAATGGCTGATTTGGTAAAAGGCAGGCAATATACATGAGCCTGGGACATCTTACTGTGGCAGAAAACAAGAAACTATCAAAGACAAACAGGGTCAATAAAACGACACAGGAACTGACACAGAATGACACAGGAACCCAATGGCTAAAGATGGCACGATTTGAACATGGAAAAAGAATGATGAGTGTAACTGATCATAAATGAAATGTATAAAAACCATTACTAGTTAAAAAAAATTTTATTGATCACCTTTCAAAATGACTAGGCTTTAATTTGAAAGTTGGCAAATTATGCTGGCTCTCCTGTGTGAATTTTATTTTATTTGAAGATAACTATGCAGATCATGAGGGAAAAGTTACTTAAAAAGAATTCCAGTTATAGATGTAATGGAGTAAGAGAATGAGAAAAATCACTACCTTACAACCTCAAACAAAATAGTGGATCTAGGCAATAATCATAAATGGCAGTTGTAACCATTAAATGAAAAGGGTGATGTGGAATTAGCATCATTTGCCTCCTGAAATGATGCAATATGAAAACCAGAACACCATTTATGAAGTATTCGTGTCAAAGAAACTGAACCTGAATCTAACCAATCCTCTAAATCTATGCTGTTCAATATGGTAACTGTTAGCCACATGTGGCTATTTAAATTTAACATTAAAATTTTAGTTTCTCTACCACACAAACCACATTCCAAGTATTCAATAGCTACATGTGGCTAATGGCTACCACAATGGACAGAAGGTATAAAAAACATTTCCATCATCACAGAAAGGTCTACTACCCAGTTCTACTACAGGTCTAACTCCAGTCTACAGAAAGTACAGAGTTACAGAATAAGAGATTAAATGACACTTGTAGAAGCAATCTGCCAAATCCAGAGTTTGGGAAATTCTGGAGAGAACTGACTTGGTTTCTTCACCAAATTAATGGAGGGGAAACTTACAGTGGAGATAGTTATAGGCTTATGAGATAAAAACACAACAAAACAAAATACCAAATGGCATGTGTAGCTTGCTTGGATCCTGATTTGAGTAATTTAATCATAAAAGAGGTATTTCTGAAACTGGAGAAATTTAAACAGATTAGACATGAAAGAATTATTAATTTTATTAGGTGTGATAGTAGCACTGTTATTATGTATGTATATATGAAATAGCTCCTATCTTTTAGAGATATATACTGAAATACTGACACTTTAATGTGTGAAATGATGTCAGAGATTCGCTTTAAAATATTCCAGCAAAAAGCAAAATAACAAAACCAAAAGGAATTTAAAAAGCTGGAGGGTACAGGTGAAGATGAAACAAAACTAGTAAAATGTTTAAAACTTGTGAGGCTCTGTGACTAAAGGGTCATTAAAATCTTCCCTCCCATTTTCTTGATGTTTTAAATTTTGTATAAGCCATTGTCATCTCCTAAATCTACTATTTACCCTGTCCCTCAGTTTGGATTCCCCAACTCAATTAAACCATCTTTAATACCATCCTTCATCCCGGCTTTTAACCCATTATCTGACCAGTCCAGCATTCCTGATGGCACTATACCATCCTGCCTTCACACTGTAGACTAAAATTCTCTATACTTGTCTATTTCATTGTCTTTCACCAGATTTTCCTAGTTTCTCTTGCTCTATTATTTCCTTATTCTTCAGCATGACCCTGTAGCTCTTCCCTAGTAATACGAGATAAAAGGGCAATAATATCTTTATTCCAGTATTTGGTTCTATATTAAACAAAATCTTTCACTGAGTGCTCTATACATTCTCCATAATCACCAAATTCATTTCTAACAAGTAATTCTGAAATTCAACTTATCAAGTACATCAAACCAAGACAGACATGGCTTAAGAAATCAAGAACTTCTCTGAGGATGTGTGACTTTAAAATGACAAAGAGAAGATGGAAAAGATAAAATAACCAACTAGACAAATCTTTCCAGCTAGACAAAATAAGGGTAAGGAAAACGACTCCAGGGATAACTATCTTGTAAAGGTCAGCCAAATCAATGCTAGATTAGTCAATAATTTGTTCTCTGTAAATTAGTTCATTTATACCTGTGCTTATTAGTTCTCCCTTAGTTTCCTACATTTTCCTTTTGAAAAATTGTATATTGCCTCACCCACAATGAAAAAGATAAAATTTTCACCTCAGATAAGTGAAGTGTGGTCTTAGGAACAGACTAGCTTCGGAGTTGAGGGAAAAGTCACAGAAGACAAGCAAAAGTAAAAGCAAAGTTAGAAATCTAGACAAAGTTAATAAGTATAAAATCCTTCCCGTCCTTTAAAAAAAATTATGCTTAGGTAGGCATTTATTTCCATCTTTAAAAATATTTCCCTTAAAAGGCAGTATGACTGACTGAACCATGCTCTGCACAGAATCAAACACAAATGAGACATTCATTAAACACTTGCTTTTGCAGTAAGCACAGGCTATACTACTGACAAAAAACATGAAGTTTAGATTTCTAATGCCATTTAATGAACAGTGGAATGAACACTTCATTGAGTACACTGGAATTTAACCAAAGGCTAGGACACAAGCAAATTAGTGTTGTCAGATTACTTATACCTGAACACAGTGATCATAAAACTAAAGATACCTGATTGTGTTCAACTCTTCTTTGCTTGAGTGTTACTGGAGTCTTTGCTCTGCCCTTTAGTGGTTCTCTCTTCTCAAGCTTGAGCTCTATTTTAGAGTCTGGAAATAACATCGGAGAAACATTACTCTCTGGAATACATAATAAACTATAATGTCATCCTAACATTACTCTGGAACCTTGGTTTTAGGCACATTCTTATGTAAAACAAGTTTGCCTATTGGTTATTACCTCAACAGACCATGACTGTTCAACTGCAATTTCTGTCTTTAAAAACTTTACTTTCCCATTCTTATTTTATTCCATTTTTATCTCTCCAACTCCTTTGTCTGATCACTGCTTCTTCCTATTTATTCTTTCCTTTTTCTGGAACTACCTAAAACATAAAGTGAATTCAAACTGCCCATGGAGGCTTTTCACAAAAAACTACTTGAATGTGGGGAAAGGATATTGAAACACATAGTTGTTAATATTCTTTTGTGCATACAGTGCATTACTACTATATAAACAAAGGTTAGTCATTAAAATTTGAAATATGGAAGAAAGAAAGCTATAAGGCATTTTAAGACTGAAAACACCTGTATGGTATCAAGCCTCTAATAACAAGTAAGTGCAGTAATGTTACTACTTTAGTACAATTTAAAAGTCCTCACTTGTTTTAATGTGATTATAAAAAAAACCTGGGTACAACTGAGGAGGTGAGGAAGAATCCTGTTTACAGAAAATAACACTCACAGGTCATTTCTCGAGTTCCTCCTCTCCATAATAAAAATAACATTTCTTTAAAGAGAAGCTAGTGCATATATATTAATTAGCATATCACCATGATGCCAAACAACTCAAATATATCTCTTTATAGTCTTCAATATTCCACTCTCCTAGCCTTGATTTTTATCACCATTTGAAGAGCTAGTTTTTAATCTCTACATCCAACATGGGGCTTGAACTCATGACCCCAAGAATCACATGCTGTACCAACTGAGCCAGGCAGGTGCCCCTGAAGAGCTAGATTTTTAAAGACTTGTAAAAAGTTTTAGTTAACTCCCACATTTTTGCGGCCATTAATCATAGGATAGCAAAATTAGTGTCTGTTGTGACTACTAAAACTTGTTTATTACCAAAAATTTAAGTTAGATTACTTTCCTACCAGAGATAGAAATGGAGTCAATTCTTAAAAAGCTTAGTTTTTCATGAACTTGATGCACTGGTGCTAAAAAGTAGTCAGGACAGTTAAGTTTTGCTAACTATCTAGTCTAGTACTAGTCAGTCCTGAGTCTACTTGCAATTTCCCCCCAAACAGTGATTTTTACCATGTTAGTTCAAATAGTTCAATTTTACTTAGGATTAAGGCATCAACCCCACCCCCACCTCCCCAAATGTCTATTAATGGATGGATATTGACATATTTATATATTAAGGGACAACCCTTAGCATTATAAACCTTATGTTTTATTAACACAAAATCTAAGAATGAGAAATCACAAAGTAAAGAACCCAGTAGTAATTGAGCAGAAATTGATTAAAGTATCTGGTTATAGATTAATTCCTCTCAAATTTAAATTCGAACAGCTAAAAACCTGGTCTTTAATAGAAGAAAAACCACACAACGATAAATAGAGTATTTTCAACTATACCATTGGAATCTCAAGCAAGTTTCACTGAAGAAACAGAAAAGGAATGTTCATGCACAAATACCTAACTTGTTGCAACTCCAAGAATAAAACACACATACAACAGGTTTCTGGAGACCACACAAAACTGTTCAAATTACAACTTTATTGAATTTGCAGAAGCATTCTACAGTAATACATTTAAAAAAAAGTCACATAGCACTTAGTAGGTACATGTATACATGTACATTCCAGAAGACAAATAACAAATAAAATTACTCCCAGGAACCTGCAAAGATGGACATGTATACTAAGAATATGATAATGGCCAGGAGGACCAAAGGGACTGTATTTTGCTGATACTTAATACTACTATTTTCCATAAAAATACAAAGAAACTTGATTATTAAATGCCTCTACAGTTAGACTCATCTTACAATCATAGAAATGAAAACACAGAATATACTGCTTTATACAAAATATAATATGATTTCTTATGAATTTTTAAAAACCTAATAAATTTGCTTTTTAGAATTTAGGTTAAACCTAATCATCCATGAACCACAACATAACTTGAAAGTATTAAAAAAAAAAAAAAAAAAAGCCCCACTTTTCCAGTGTCTAGTTCATCTGACAAACTACAGTGATGAGAATGCGCTATTCCAGAATTATATGGTTTAGAGAAGTATTTTGTAAGGTGTGGTCCAGGAACTGTTGCTACCAGTCCTTGAAGAAATGAGACACTTGTACCAGAATGTAAACTGGCACATTGTTTTATCAATAAAATTTTGCCACAAAAATAAACACTGTCATTGATCTTAAGTGTCTCTAGATCCAAATTCTGGTGCATACTTATCTGTGGATCAATAACTGTCTGTAGACTGGCACTTTGAATTTCATTGATCTAGATTATGAAGGAATACAGAAATAAAAAACAAACAAAAGAATAAAAGAAAAAAAAAAAGTAGACAAGTTCCAGAAAGTGAAAAGATATTTAGTAAAACTTAAATCAGTGAAGACTCCACTTACATTCTACTTATTAGCATTTTCTTAGTTTTGGAGAATTGTAAAATCTTAATAGGAGAGAATGAACTGTATGGGGCAAAAATGTGACCTAGAAATCTTTAAATTGTTTGTATCAGGCTTTTTCTGTCTGTGCAACTGAAAAAATAAAAAAAGGTAGTTCTATGTAAGCAAATACTTTTATATTGTAATTTGATGGGTAGAAGCTTGACTTTGAAAATAGCCCAACCTGGAGACTAAAAAAAAGATTTTCAAAGAAAATTTTGGCATAAAAGCACTTGAAATTCTTAGGGAAGCTGCTAAGTTCCCCGTATCAAAGATCAAATAGGTATCTTTATTCTTAACGTTATTAGCGTTTATTTCCACGCTTTTTAGTTACTTTGTGTACTTCTCCTCCAAATAATGTTCCACCTTTAAAGGGCATAACCACCAGCTTATTCTTTGAAGCTGGATTAATTTTACAGTCCTTTAGCCAGAGATAGCGGCGACCTAAAGTGGAAGATCCCATGCTATGGGCAGCCATCTTTACTTCATCAAATGCAGCTTCACAAAGAAATGAGGCTGCATCATATGTTTTGCTCAGAATCCCAAGTGCCTGGTGCATATGACTAGGATCTGAGCTAAGAATTTGTGCAGCCTGACTAATGTCTGCCTGCAGAGCCTTGACTACAAAGGCAGTATGAGTTGCAATCTGCAATGCTGATGCTGCAGCTTCGTATGTTCTACAAAGTACCAAGTCTAACTGTTTATCACAGGACTCCGTGGAAGCTGCCTGAATACCTACTGGTGGAGTGGCTTCAGAAATAAACTCCAGTATTTCATCATCTACTTTCGGAACTGATAACATCTGTGTTGCCTCTCTGGAGGAAATTGGATACTTGCATGCCAACGAAGGCAGTTGCCTGTCAATTTGCTGCCACTCCTCTTCAATTACCTTTAAAATAGATTCATGGAAGGGAAAAGATAGTTCTGGGGCATCTATTCTCTCATGTTGTGATGGGTTAGACATTTCTATGCCTAAGGTAGTGAGTGAGTGAGAGACAACAGTTTTGGCAAAAGATGACATCAGTTCAGATCCAGGTGTATTTTGAAATGTCACAAAGGAACCTGAATCCTTTTCCTCTACTGTCTTTTCATTGGGCCTAGGGAATTTTCGTGGAGGAGACAGGGATTCAGTGTCTTGATAATCAGATCGATCAATTCTCTTCCATCTGTTTTCTATATCCATTGGGGGTGTAGAGTTTGAAGTCCCAGGCAAACTACCTACCCCACCCTGGACCAACAAAGAATTGACATAATCTCTGATTGCCTGAGCAAGTGGTGGAGAAATTACTTGTGATCTCTCAGACTCTTCTAGTGCTTTCCTTTCACTGGAGAGAACTGACTGATCTGAAACACGGGACCTCTCAGTACACAATGGTTGAATTCCACTTTTCTCTCCACGATAAATATTTTCTACTGTATCTTTATAGCAAGTAGTGGTGGTTTCTTTAATCAGTGAAGGAGAAGCTGCAGCAGAGACCAACATGGCAGCGAGTTCATGCTGAGAAGATGCCGAAGAACTTTTCTCTACACATCTATCATGGCTAGACTTGGAGGAAGTAAACAAATTCCCTCCAGAGGCTAACTTCTGCAACTGTTCCCTGCCAGGCAAGGTTGTGGCAATAAGAGGTTCCCTAGGTGGGTCTCCCTTAGAAGTATGAACTTTCTTAGCTGCCTGTAGTTCAGTCCTGCCCAAAGGAGGACGGGTGGAGATTTCAGGAAAAGAAACACCCTGAAAAAATCCACCAGAGGGAGTAGTTGGAAGTTCAGAAAAAGGAACAAAATCCCTAGTGGACTTCACTTTCTTGTGTTCTTTCTTCTTTCCTGTAGAGGCAAAAGAGGCAGGAAGTTTAAGCATTACTTGTGTTTAAGTTGATTTTATTCTTTGCCTCCTTGCTAACATAGTGCTGTTGAAGGAAAAGACTATATTTCATATTCTGAACAACCAATTCGACACACTGTGCCCTGGCAGGCAGTGCTTATGAAGATATAAGCAATTTGGGTCAAATTAAATAATCATGAAACTGACAAGTCATATGAATTAAAACTTTATAAATATCAAGTTGTTCTTATTACAGAAAGGTCATTAAATTCATGTACTAGTTTCAAAAAATACTTAAATATTATGGTCAAATTTTCTTAAAATAGTCTACTAAAAATGTCAAAATATTTGCTTCATAGCTGCCTTGAAATCACATCACCTACCAAAACTATAAATTTAAATAGAAATAGAAAACAGAGAATATATGCCTTATTATAAATACTACTACTATATATTAATTATAATAAACTGGACACATGTAATCTATCAGTAGGATAAGGTCTCAAAAGGATAACAGAATAAAGAAAAGCAAGTGATAAGATTTGGCATGATATTTATATAGTTTTTTTAAAGTTCAAAATAATGTTATGTTTTAGATGCATATGAAAAAGTATTTAGAGGCGCCTGGGTGGCTCAGTCAGTTTGTCCGACTCGTGATCTCAGCTCAGGTGTTGATCTCAGGGTCATGAATTCAAGCCCACACACACACAAAAAAAGTATTTAAAAATGGACTGGAAAGATTAGCACCAAATTAATGATGGTGGTTGCTTCTGTGTTAATAATACTTGGAAAGGGTAAGTGGGGAAACTTCATGTTTATTTTTAATATTTTATTCTTTTAGAAAAATGAAATTTGAAGCAAAAAAGATAAAGGTACCTGGCAATTTTAGGTGACCAAAAAAAAAAAATCAGACATTTGTATATTTCTGTTTCTTAGAATTCTCAACAAAAGGTATTTAAATCAAATTACTTGGAGGATTACTGATGATATGAACAAAAATTACATATAACTTGGTAATATTTAAAATTTTATCTTCTTCATGGTTACTGTATCTTATGAGTCTGAAAAAAATTACATATATTTGACTAACATCATTTAAAATTTTACCTTCCTCGTTGTCACTGTATCTGTCAGAGTCATTACTTCCATTCTGTCTTGTATTTTCTGCTGATGAAGAAATTGTTGGCAGGGGAGTAGATGATCTTGACTCTGCTCCCTGTTCCCTCAGTTTCAACAGTTTTTTCTCATACAGCTTCCTGGTTGTTCCTGTATTAAGGCAGAACTTGCTTTAGCATTTGTATTGTCTTATTTAAGATCCTGCTCACTGTCTTCAGCAACATTGAAATGTTACATTCACTCTTTCCTCTTCTACATTTAAGTGCTTTAAAAACTATATAAAAGATTCTTTTCTAAAACAGTTGTTTTTCTGAGATTTAAATACATGATTATAACATTTCTTTTAGTAACCTGGCATACATAGTAGATTGATATAAATTTTACTACAGATCAGCTACTAAAGAGCCATGTATGACCAAGTATTTTTGACTGAAAAGTCTTGGACTGTATTTCTTCCCAGTACTATGTAATAGTATTTCCCTTGTAGAAAAAGTCATTTTTATAAACAGACTATATTCCTCTGAATACTATGATTAAAACCTCACAACTCTTAGAGTTTAATATGCCTAAAAAGAGCCACTCAGGTATGGGAAAAGTCATATAAATCATTTTTTTAGTTGATTTTCATATAACATTGTATAAATTTTGGGGGCACCTGGGGAGCTCAGTGGGTTGGGTGTCTGCCTCTGGCTTGGGTCATGATCCTGGGGGCCTGGGATTGAGCCCCACATCAGGCTCCCTGCTCAGTGGAGAGCCTGCTTCTCCCTCTCCCTGTACTACCTGCTCGTGCTCTCTCTCTCAAATAAATACAATCTTAAAAAAATAATCTGTATAAATTTAAGGTATTAAATCACATTTAGATAAAACTACTTTGTGATTAAAATGACCTTTTATGGAAAATGTGTGCCACAAGCAGAAATTACATACCAATTAGATAACAAAGTAAAATGGATTATAAACACATTTTTAACACATTTCAGCATGAATGACAATTTAAAGCCAAAAACAGCTTTTATTTTCAGGGTGGCTGGGTCGATCAGTTGGTTAGGCATCTGCCTTCGGCTCAGGTCATGATCCCAGGGTCCTGGGACTGAGCCCCGTATTGGGCTCCCTGCTTGGCGGGAGGCCTGCTTCTCCCTCTCTCACTCCCCCTGCTTGTGTTCCCTCTCTTGCTGTCTCTCTCTCTGTGTCAAACAAGTAAAATCTTAAAAAAAAAACCAACACCAAAAATAGCTTTTATTTTCTATTTTAGACTAGCTGTATATCTCCCTGGTTTCTAAGCTGAATAAAATGATAATAAATATACATTTTTTAGAAACAACACATCTCAAAATGTTATATAAGTAGTTGTAAGATGAACAGCTAGGGAGGGGGAAATGGAAGATGTTGGTCAAAGGGTACAAAATTTCTGCAAGATGAGTAAGTTCTGGAAATCTAACATATATAATGGCCTATAGTTAATATACTTGAAATTTGCAAAAGTAGACCTTAAGTGCTCTCTCATCACACATTCATACACAAAATAAAACTGTGAGGTGATGGATATATTAATTGGCTTGATCACAGTGATCAATTCACAATATATAATACAAAAACATCAAGTCATACACACTAAATATATATAACTTGTCAATTATACCTCAAAAAAGCTGGGAAAAAATGAACTGCTGGTATGCCAACATGTAACTTAATATATATTAATATATAATATACATTTTTGCAGCATCTTCCTTTTGGAATTTTAAATGAAAAATTAGAAAGGGTATCAAATGTGTGTTGGTGTCCACAATAGCCAAACTGTGGAAAGAGCCAAGATGTCCAACAGATGAATGGATAAAGAAGATGTGGTATATATACACAATGGAATATTATGCAGCCATCAAAAGGAATGAGATCTTGCCATTTGCAACGACATGGATAGAACTGGAGGGTGTTATGCTGAGTGAAATAAGTCAATCAGAGAAAGATATGTATCATACAACCTCACTGATATGAGGAATTCTTAATCTCAGGAAACAAACTGAGGGTTGCTGGAGTGGTGGGGGGTGGGAGGGATGGGGTGGCTGGGTGATAGACATTGGGGAGGGTATGTGCTATGGTGAGCGCTGTGAATTGTGCAAGACTGTTGAATCACAGATCTGTACCTCTGAAACAAATAATGCACTATACATTAAGAAAAAAAAAGAAGATAGCAGGAGGGGAAGAATGAAGGGGAGTAAATCGGAGGGGGAGACGAACCATGAGAGACGATGGACTCTGAAAAACAAACTGAGGGTTCTAGGGGGGAGGGGGGTGCGGGGATGGGTTAGCCTGGTGATGGGTATTAAAGAGGGCACATTCTGCGTGGAGCACTGGGTGTTATGCACAAACAATGAATCATGGAACACTACATCAAAAACTAATGATGTAATGTATGGTGATTAACATAACAATAAAAAATTTAAAAAAATGTGTTGGTAATTATATTCATAGGTTTATTACCAGCTATTTGGAAGTAGTGTGCTAAATAAAATGAAAGACAACATTCTAAATTTTTGTTTACAACTTCACCTATAGGAAAAAAAAATCTGAAATCTTCAGTGTTCAAATTTTTAAAAATTTTATTTTATTTAAATTCAATTAACATATAGTGTATTATTAGTTTCAGAGGTAGAGTTAACAGTGATTCATCAGTTGTGTATAAACACCCAGTGCTCATTATATTACGTGCCCTCCTCAATGCCCCTCACCCAGTTACTCCATCTCCCACCCCCTCTCTTCCAGCAACCCTCAGTTTGTTTCCTATGGTTGAGTCTCTTATGATTTGTCCAGTGTTCAAAATTTTACATAACTTAGAAGACCAAAACAGACGTTTCTCATCTTGAGGTTACTCTCAAGACCCTCCAAAATTAAGGCAAAAATCACCGACAGTAACCAAATGATGGAAATCCAGTGTATTTAGTACCAAGTTTTCTTCTTTTAGTTTGTTAAGGGATCATTCTTGATTTCCAATCAAAACAAGAGTTTAAAAACGGTACTTTTAATGGTAACTGAAAATGGGTACTATGCTATGAACTGATTAACTTGAGTTATATTAGTAAGTCTGTCACCAATTTACTGACTTGGATGAATTTGGCCAACTATATCACCTCAGATTTTCCTCAATTGTCATGTAAGATCCCTATGTCTCACCAGGTAGTTGTGACATGAGCACCATATGAAACAATTTCAACAACAGAGATAATCTTGGAGATTATCTAAATTCATTTCTCTCATTTTCCTCATATATAGTTAAGGAAACTGTGTCCGGGTCATATAAATAATTAATGATACACTGTTCCTTAGAACCCAAACTCTGCTAGACAAGAAAACAATGTGGGGCACTCACAGAAAAGGAAATTTTACCAACTTACCCACAATAGGACCAGGATTCACTCCGTATTTCACAAGCTGATCCAGAAGATCTTCATTAGTGAGCTCTGTTACATCTAGATCATCTTTATCTTCTAGTCTGGGTTTATCAGTTTTCTTTGTGGCTTTCTGTTAACAAAATCCAGTTATAATTTCCAGTTAAAAAATGTTGACCTACTATATAGGACTGTATACAATAAACACGTAAACTCACCCTCTGTCGATTTATAGCTTTATTAGGCCTTAGCAATTTAATTAAATTAAAAGCAACTCATTATTTGAAGGTATTGTAACAAATAACTCATATTTTAAAGGTATTACCATTAAAATGGTCAGTTTTGGCTAGCCTATCTAAAAAAGAGGTGATGGCATAAAAAATTCAAGAGTAAACAGAGTGGGATTAAACATTTTCACCCAGACATTCAGAAATACGATTTACTAATGACCTCTTTTAAAAATCCTTAAAAGTTTAAATTATTCTATGTAAGTTTAAGACTATACCATAAAGATATGTTATATTTAAAAATGATTTCCTTAAACAAGCACATCAGAATTTAAGAAGCCCAAATGAATACAGTGACTTTAGTGGCCAGTTTTTGACCCATGAAAGAAGTCAAACTTTATGGCTATCACCTCTTGACACAGCTTTGTCACCACACTTAGTCCTACGTGGCCGTTTTCTTAGGAAAGGTTAAAGAACATGGAACAAGCTTTGAGAGAAATTTCAAAGGAATTTTTAAAAAAATAACTTAAGCAATGGGCAGTATTTACTGGAAAAACTAAACTATATAACTTCCAAGGCTAAGCAAGAGAAGAAAGCAGAAGTATGGGTACCTTCTAGGGATGTGGCAGATAGCCTTACAAAATGCCTCAGTAACCCAGAAAGCATCAGAGAACTGAACAAAAAAATGGCTGTTTAAATAATGGCCACAAATATCAAAGTCAATTTAGGCCCAAACTGCTATTTAAGGCAAATGAGTCGATACTGAATCCTAGAAATATTTTATGCAAAATGGTGAAAACCATAATTGTATGGACTGCTTACTTTCAATGATTCTGAGGGGGGGGAAAAGAAATATCAGACATGATTTGGCCATGTGTTAGAATTTCTGTTTTTTAGCCAAATAAAAATTTGAAATATTTTATATAACGCAGGATTATGAGAAATTGTTTTTTAAAGATAACTGCTAATAAGAACAATGACATCAATTCAAGAGAAATCTTTAATACAACTAAAAAATGGCCATGGAAGTTAGTGAGGGTACTTTCAGAAGACTTTAATACACATATTGCACTGAAAAAGGATCAGGCTCAAATCTTTAAGCAACTTACACATTAATGTCAAAATAGTTACCAAGGGTCTAAGAGTTCTATATAGCATAGCCTTGAATTCTTCAGAGAAAAAACTTCTTTTTTAATCAAATAGACCAAATCCTGTGTTAATGACTTACTTGAATTTTCCAAAAGGTTGGAAAGAAAAACTCCCCTGTATAACATAAATACTTTAAATAAAAGAAAATCAATCAAGTACAGATTACTGGTAGATAATCCCTCCCACCCTAAGAATTTTCAAATTTTATTATCAAGAAAACATCCAAGAATTTTAGTTTCTTACAACAGCCTGAGGTTTTCAAGAAATCTCCTTCTTTGGCACTCATCACATTCCACCTATTTGTAAACATACTTTTTCTTCTCCAGATGGTGAATTCCTTGAGCAATAGTCCCTAAGTCTGGTTATCAGAACTTCAAAACTTTTGGAAAAGTTAACCCCTATTTTAAAAAGTCTTACCCCAGTCTGAGTCCTAATCTTGGGCCTGAGAATCTGTATTTTAACGTGTATCTCAGGTGTTTTGGATGCAGCATTTAAGATAGTAGCAGAAAGAAGAGGCACTGTCATATTCATATTGTATCCCAAGCATCTAAAATAAAAAAAAGACTGCCTGACACAAGAGTAGGTATCTGACAGATGTTTTGTTGAGTGAATGAAAGTGCCATCTAGGGAAGAAGAAATAAGTCATTAATTTTTAAAAACCCATTTCTTATTAAGAAATAACAAAAGGCTTGGGGTGCCTGGGTGGCTCAGTGAGTTAAGCATCTGTCTGACTCTTGATTTTGGCTCAGGTTATGATCTCAAGGGTTGTGGGATGGAGCCCATCCCCGGCTCCGCACTCAGATTGTCTGCTTCAGATGCTCTCCTTCTGCCCATCCCTGCTCTCTCTCTCTCAAATAAATAAATAATATTTAAAAAAAAGAAATAAAGGCTTATCAAAAAAAAAAAAGGTTTATCAACTCAAAGCAGAACCCAACAGTCTTATATTTTCTTAAAACTTAATGAAAGAGGGTGCCTGGGTGGCTCAGTCGTTAAGCGTCTGCCTTCGGCTCAGGTCATGATCCCAGGGTCCTGGGATCGAGCCCCACATCGGGCTCCATCCCAGGGTCCTGGGATCGAGCCCCACATCGGGCTCCATCCCAGGGTCCTGGGATCGAGCCCCACATCGGGCTCCCTGCTCAGTGGGAAGCCTGCTTCTCTCTCTCCCACTCCCCCTGCTTGTGTTCCCTCTCTGTCAAATAAATAAAATCTTATAAAAAAAACTTAAGATTACAGCTGTACAAAGAAATCTTAAGAGGCCAATAAACTAGCTTAAGTCAAAAAAAGCAGGAATTCAGCCATCAAAAGGAATGAGATCTTGCCATTTGCAACCGACGTGGATGGAACTGGAGGGTGTTATCCTCAGTGAAATAAGTCAATCAGAGAAAGACAAGTATCATATGACCTCACTGATATGAGGAATTCTTAATCTCAGGAAACAAACTGAGGGTTGCTGGAGTGGCGGTGGGGTGGAGGGATGGGTTGGCTGGGTGATGGACATTGGGGAGGGTATGTGCTATGGTGAGTGCTGTGAATTATGCAAGACTGTTGAATCACAGACCTGTACCTCTGAAACAAATAATGCACTATATGTTAAGAAAAAAAAAAAGAAGATAGCAGGAGGGGAAGAATGAGGGGGGGAAATCGGAGGGGGAGACAAACCATGAGAGACGATGGACTCTGAATAACAAACTGAGGGTTCTAGAGGGGAGGGGGGTGGGGGATGGGTTAGCCTGGTGATGGGTATTAAAGAGGGCACGTTCTGCGTGGAGCACTGGGTGTTATACGCAAATAATGAATCATGGAACACTACATCAAAAGCTAGTGATATAATGTATGGTGATTAACATAACAATAAAAAATTTAATGAAAAATGAAAAAAAAGAGCAGAAATTCATAACAAGTTACCTGATTTTTATCTTTAATTTGCAGGGAGAAAAATTCCAGAAATTTAATGCTATTTTTATGAAATATTAAATTTAATAGGAATACAAACTGGGAGACAGGTAGTGTCTTACCAATAATTATCAAGCCAGCAGTTTCAATCAGGAAAAAGGAACCATTACTTGCACAGATTTCTGCATCCAGAGTTTCATTCCTTTGAGTAAATCAAAGGATCTTAGTTTCATTTGGTCAAAAAATACCAGGTACCTACTATGTGCCAGGCACTGTTTGCTCTCCAGTTTCTTCCCAACTACCAGATGATCTCTAGTGTCTTTTTCAACTTTAAAATCCAACAGTTCTTTGATAATATCACCTATGAGCTACTATTATTTACTACTTCTCAAAACTTTAAGTAGGGTCCACGACCAACGTAGGGCTTAAACTCACAACCCTGAGATTTGAGTTGCATGCTCTACTGACTGAGCCAGCCAAGCGCCCCCAGCTACTCTTATTTTTAAATTTCCACGACTAGTAGCAAGATGCAGTACAACAATAATTAATATAAAATAGATTCTACTGAGCACTTAGTATATATCAAGTTGTGTTCTGGATAACTTCCTACATGTATTAATAGAATCCTAAAAATCCTATGAGACAGATACTAACAACCCCATTTTAGGAGAGGAAACTGAAGACCAAAGTTGCAGAGCTAACTCCAGCAATACAGTAACATTTGAACAGACTTTATGCCTGTATCACTTTCAAAACTTACCTCATCCAATTCTGAAAAAAATATTATGGTAACATTGTATTGCTCTGGAACTAAATAAACACAAAAAAATTCAGAAATCCCATGTTGTAATAGGTATCAACTGCTGAGCACTAGACACCTTAACAAATGCAACCTTTAATAATCCTCAATTAAGTAGCTACTAGTAGTTACTAGATTATTCTTATTTTCCAGATGAAAACTGGGCATCTGATAGACAATGTTTATTGTTCAAAGTCATCCGAATAAGCGGCAGACTCGGAATTTTAATCTCTACTGTAGAATGCTCTGATTCAAAGTCTCTACACTTAACACCTTACTGTAGAGTATGGCAGTCAATTTATGATTTAACTCACCATCGCTAACATACTTTTTACTGTTCTGTTCCATGTCTTTAAATATTTCCTGTTAAAAATTCATGATCCACTAGATGAGACCATTCAAGAATGCTATGCTCCATTGGATTCCAAATAGCTATACCTGCTCTTTGTACCTTGGAATGATGTAAAGCAGATCGCCAACTTTGTGACTTTATTTTTGTGTCAACAATCTAGCTAATTTCAACACCAAAAGCACTGGTGTCATCAAGATGCATTAAATAAGAGCTTAGAAACAAGAGAACTGAAAACCAAAACCAAATTTTGAACATGCAAATACGTTTGTCACATCACACCAAATGAATCTAAGAGACCGTGGCCATGGCTAAATGGAAATTTTCTGCTTTAATTAAATATACTCCTCATAAACCCATGTTTAAATAGAAGGTATGTGCTCTGTCCTTGGCCAATCCACAGTTATGTTTGTTTTAAAATGCTAAAAATGTACCACTTAAAAAAATCTGCCTTATCTACAACTCTCAAACATCATTTGACTTTCTGCTAGATTATATTCTTTAAGAAATGTGACATTATTTTACATATGGTGCTAACAATAGCCACAACATAAAATATTGTACACATAAGAGTAATGTGCCATGGAGAATAATTTTATCGATTATTATAAATGCCCTAAGGCTCTTTTCCTGTAAATTCAAGATTATTTTTCCTATGCCTGACAAAGTCTATCATATTCCTAAATTCAATTATAAGTCACTTTTACTTAATGTGCTTTAAAACAGAAAATGATGCTACCGCCCAACTGCCACTATTAATTTTTTCAAATTGTTGACACCATTGAGCCTGGCATTTGAGTTTTAAAAATTCAAGGCAGGTAAGACTTGAATCTATGGCTATCAAATAGTTTTTCTTAATATGGATTAAAATATTAAATGAGATATAAAGGGCTTAACATGCCACTGGACATTGCAGATTCTCTTAAAATATTAATTCCTTTCACCCGAACTTATTTGCATGGTGCTGACCAACTTTGATAACATGGGAAATTTGAGATGAAATGTGTAACAAACACGATCAATTAACGTACAAAAAAAATCCAACAAATTATATAATCATGGTAGTGGGCAGGGTCTGCAGAAATCAATCTCCAGGAGTTTCCAGCACTTGGTAGAAATTCAAAAATGCTGGATAACTGAACTTCAATTTTTACACCTCCAAGAACACAGAGTAGATTGTGACATACTTTTTTTTTAAATTGAAGTATAGTTAACATACAATGTTATATTAGTTGGGACATACTCTTTTAAAAAAATTTTCTGAAGGAAAAACATCAAAACCAAGGTGGAGGTTTCTGTTGAAAACGAATCATAAAAGTAGGTAAGAATGACCAATCCTATTATAAACACAACCAAGTAGTTCCATGGCTCAAGAATAATACATTTACACAGAAGACAATATAGGTTTCTACAGAAGACTCTCTTTTTTCAAGTGTGCTGATTTAAATGGAGAAGATTTCATTCCCACCAAAAATCTTTACTAAAATCGTTTGAATATTTTTTCCAGAGGGGTTGGGAAAAAGCAGATAACGGATATGCTTTACTTTCTCTTTTTTAAGAAACCTCTTAAATTTCTCTTTATTATGGAGAAGTAAATTGGCTTTCTTCAAATCCACAAAGACATCAGAAACAATAAAGTGCAGTGGTATTTAACACAAATATTTGACACTCCTATTTGCCAGGCACGGACTTAAGACATTAAGATTTTGAATTTCTCTAAAGCTCAGGCTAAGATTTTCAGTTAAATCTACATTATTACATCTTTCTTTCATTTCCACCTGGTAGTCCAGAAAAACACAGATTTTTTAAAAACTAACAACACAACTTTGAAAGACGCAGTACTTCTGAGTTACCAAAACTCAACAACTCTATAAACTCCACAAAGTCTTACAAAGCAACGTATATTACATCCAATCACTAGTTTTAACTACAGTCTGTCATGATTTGAAATCTGAGAGGTAGGCAGTTCACGCCAACAAAACAGCATATAAAAACCCACAGAACAAAAACTAAACTATTCTCAAACAGAATACGCATCTGGTAGAACCAATCTGAGATTTAACTAGGATTAGATATTCCAAATTGCAATCATTGATACGTCAGAATGTCAAGAAATGAGTTCCGAAATCTCTCCTTTTCTTACGCAAAATTTACCAAAAAGGGGGGGAAAAAAACACCCAAAACCCAAACCCTCTGTAACTAGAATTTCCAATTTTCAGCGTATAGGATAACCGCTTAAAGATGTTATTTTAAGGGCTCACTTTAAATTAGAACATTGCCCCGCCAAAAGATGGCTTGTTGCTGGAAAACTTAAACAAGAAAAACAAACGGTTCAAAAAGCCCTCCATATGCAAAACCATAAAAAGGCGGGAATTTCTTTATTTCAAATTTTGGTTAGAAATTAGTATGTCACAAATTGCCCTCCAGGGAGCGCTCTGAGACTCGATTACTAGTCATTTCAGTTAATAAAGCGGGAAAACGCTCGAACGTAACCTACTGCAGTTTCAGGCTGACCCTCCTCTCAAAAGGCTTTCGAATCGGGCACGGAAGTCCCCGTCGAAATACCCACTCCCGACGGTCAAGGAACACCGAGCTATCCGCGAGCCACAGAACAGCAAACGCCAACCTCACACCTTCAAGACACACAACCGCTAGTCTGCGGCCCCAACTTCGCGATTCTCCCCTCCAGCGGCCTCCCTCTCCAGAGCCTGCCAGCCCGCGGCGAAGGAGCAGAATCCCGCGTCCGCAGACCCACAGGCCAGCCTCCCGGTCCGGCGCGGGGACAGCCCCGCCGCCGAGGAGGCCCGAGGGGGCGCCAAGGAGGGAGGGCTGCGACCGCGCGCGGGGCGGGAGGGGTAGGGGCGACAACCGCCAACCGCCCGCCTTTGTGGCCCCGGCCGGACGTCCTTACCCTGCCGACTGCGGCCCGGCTGCGGCCTGAGACGGCGGCCCCGGAGCCGAGGACCGGGGTGGGCTCGCGCTCCTCGTCGCTGGAGAAGTCCGGGGGCCCCTTGCTGTTGGCGCCGGCGGCGAGCGGCGGCCGGTTGCGCGCCGTGAGGTGCTGCAGGTAGAGCTGCACGTATACGTCTTTGCGCTGCTCCCCGATCGGGAGCGTCACATTGTTGGCGACCAACTCACTCTTCAACTTCTCTTTCGTCAGGACCGAGGGGTCTTCCAGGAACTCCGGCATCTCCGCGGCGAATCCCCTTCCCCGCAGACCTCACACCCGCAGCTCACGCCGGCGCGCTCGCTCTTTGCCCGGGGTGGGGGGGGACCGCGCTGCCGCCTTCGAGCCTCACGGCTCCCGCCCAGGAGGAGCGCCGCGGAGCAAAGCAAAAACTCGCACACACAAAGCAAAGCAAAAACCGGACACAAAAGCCCCCCAAGCACAAGTGCGGACCAAGTGCGGGCAAGATAGGAGCCTCCACCAACCCCAACCTACACACTACACAAGCAAGGAGAGAGCAGCCTGTTTCGCCCATGCCCCAAGAACGCGCGCCGCCATTGGTCCGCGGTGGGAGGAAGCTGGGCAGTGATTGGTAGGAGCCCTCGCGCGGGTTCCATTAGCCGCTGCACCGTGCGAGAGGTTGTAGAAACGCAGTTTAAAAGCCGCTCGGGCGGGATCCTGGGCGACTGGTTTGTTTCTGTTTCCCTTTTCTCCACCCTTCCCCTAAGACGCTGATAAGGGACAAATCGTACTACTTGTGTGTGCGGTTTCCAACCCCCCCCGCCCCCCGTCCTGCTTGAGAAGAAGCTTTCCTCTCTGGGGTCGATCGCCTTCGAACGGGTCGAATTTCACGCCTGCTGCGAGGACCCTGGGCTGGGCCTTTCTCAATCGTAGGATACTGATTTACCGAAGAATGACCACAGTCTTTCCTTCCCCAAACGCTGCCCATGAAGGGAAAGAAAAGGAGCAAGGCGTGCCTGTCGGCGCTCATCTTCCTTGATTTGGTTTACCTGGGGAGTGGAAAGGGGGAGAGCAAGCAGTTAAATCCCTCTCTGCTTGCGAACGCTTCTTTTGTTCCTGAAATTCAGGAAAAGCCAGACTTCGACTCTTGGGCACTTTAAAATGCCCCTGAATTTGTGACAAAATTGTATCGTCAGATATTCCATTCGTTTCTTACCCTACAGGTTGGGACGTTTCTGAATTATTTCATTTTGAACATTGGGGCACAACTGCATATTTTTGAGAGCATCCCTGGGTTAGTCTTACATAAGTATCTTACCGTAACTTAATCACATCTAATGTTTATACAACAGGATGGAGCAAAACGTTTAGGAATGCTTTAATGGGCAACTTAAGGTAACTGAGATGGTGCATACCTAGATATCAATCATAGAATAGACTGGTGACCTATAATCAGGCTGGGAACCCTAATCAAACCTATATTACTGATCCAAATTAAAAAGTCTCAGAAATGTAATAAGATTAAAATGTCTTCCTGAAAACAACACTGATGACGAATATTTGTGTTTCTTAACGAATATATATATATATATATATATATATATATATATATATATATGTTCCAAGATGCTTTCCTCCAAGAAACAAAAGAAACTGACCTTGCATTTAGGGAACTTTAATAATTTCCCCAAAATTCTGACCTCCAAACTTTTATAAGCTGCTTAAATTTTTTAAAAAATGTTTATCTGATTTCTGCATGGTTGTTTAGGTTTGAGGAAATTTTTTAAAAATGCCTTCACTAAAAATGTTCCCTATGAGTTAAGTCATTTTATTTTGTTCAAACTGAGGAGACACTATTTAATGATGGATTCTTTTTCTAGGGGCAATTTTATATTTAAATTATTTTCTAAAACTCTCAGTATTACATATATTTAAGCAATAGTAATAAGCTAGTAGTGCAAATTAAAAATTGTACTTTAAGTAGCAAATTGTTTTGTACATTTTTAGGATGCCTTTTGAAAGTTACCTCATTTTTCTCCCCACAGCTTCCCTGGGCGCATAGGCAATTGCTTTTATCTTCATGGGGTAACTGAGCTGAGAGGCAAAGGACCATGATTTTGCACCACAAACGTAATTAATACATGTGGGATAGTCCCAGTCTGCATAATCTTGGCAAGACCACAGTTGATGGGTCTATGCTACTCTATTTGAATTAACAAGTTGAAGAAATTTGGCTCCCGCCTGACTGTACTAACAGTTTTTAAGAGGTAGGTTTTGATGCTGTATCTGAAAGGGGTCATAGTTACCAGGACTATATATGATCTGACCAGGTTGGGTACATAGAAGGGTCTCCGGGCTCTGACAGCTGCCCTATGGTCTGAGGTTACCTGAGCAGCCTGGTCCCTGAAATGGATCCTTAAAGAAGGAGACATCACTGGTACCTGAGGATAATATTCTACCTAAATTTGATGTGAGTAGAATACAATGATGAAGTCACAGAATCACCCAAGGATAGTGCAATGACTTTTTTGAAAGGGCCCTTGCACCAGATATTTTTCCATTTTCCAGGCCGTTTAATTTTTAAAGACAGTACTTCATCCTACTTTTTAACCACACGCTAAAAAAAATCACCTGTTGAGTTTGCAAGGTATTTGCTTGTTTTTGCAAGTTGTTTTAAATAGACACAGTATGGGGCACCTGTGTGGCTCGGTTGGTTAAGCGTCCAACTTCTGATTTCAGCTCAGGTCATGGTCTCAGGGTCGTGAGATTGAGCCCCACGTGGGACTCTGAGCTCAGCATGGAGTCTGCTTGTCTCTCTCCGTCTGCTTCTCCCCATCCCTACTCTCCCTCTCTCAAATAAATAAAATCTTTAAAATAAATAGACAAGTACTATGCCCTACAGGCCAACAGTAAAGATAATATAATTCACAAAGAACTGCATTCTAGATCCTTGAAGTGAATATTCCTTGAGCAAAAACATTTTCATTCCCTTTCATTAATTGTCTCTCCTTTTCTTAGACACTATCAACTGGAGGTTACTTGCAGATTCTACATTTCTCAGGAGACATGGTTGATGTCATAAGCTATCAGACAGTGAGATTGCCTTTCTACCTCATCCATAATGTCATGACTTACCCAATTCAGACTTGGAATTGTCCTAGATGCATCCAGCTATATCCCCAGCACTATTAATTTTTAGTGATGAAGGTAATTTTTGCTTTTAACTCTGCTGTAGAGCTCCTAAGTAGGAGTTATTTTTTACCCTCATACTCTGTGTACCTTAAGTCCTAGAGGTTGGGCTACAGAATTTGGGTGGCTTCTTTGTTCCTGATTAATACTTCAAAACTATTCTCCTCTTTCCTCCTTCAGAAACATTTGAAGTTCATATCATCTAGCTAAATCACCCTTTATCATCTTTATCATTTATCAACTTTCTGGCCACTCTCCCTCAGATATTATAGGCTGTTTTTCCTTGCTCTAGGTTTCCCCACCATTCCTGTCTATATTTTGTGTGAATTTAACATTCTTATAGATAGCCCATGCAACACCAGCATTTTATTTTTATTTTTTTAAAGTTTATTTATTTGGGGCGCCTGGGTGGCTCAGTTGTTAAGCGTCTGCCTTTGCCTCAGGTCATGATCTGAGGGTCCTGGGATTCAGCCCCACATGGGGCTCCCTGCTCTGCGGGAAGCCTGCTTCTCCCTCTCCCACTCCGCCTGCTTGTGTTCCCTCTCTCGCTGTGTCTCTCTCTGTCAAATAAATAAAATCTTAAAAAAGAAATAAAGTTTATTTATTTAAGTAATCTCTACACCCAACATGGGGCTCAAACTCATGAACCCTGAGATCAAAAGTCACATGTTCTTCCAACTGAGAGAGCCAGGCACCCTCAGCACTTGGCCTTTTAGATTTTTTACCTCTTCATCTCCAACAACTTGTTCCGTTATTCCATATCATCCATCCACTCCAAGTGGTGAGACTTTGAACCTTGTCATCAATAACTGTTTTGCCTTCTAAATCTCAATTTCAAGCGTCCCAATTGTCAATCACTAGCCTTTTTCCTCAGCTCATTTATTATACTCTCACTGAACTATTAACACCTCCAATCCATTAAGCCCAACACTTAAAAAAAACTATTAATATGATTCTGACATAAACACTTCCAACTCATCCAACTTAGATTCCTCAATTAATCCTTGTAATTGCTCTTTTGCAGACATTTTCAATTCTCTTACCCCAATTTGTCTATCTTTCTTACTTGGAGGAACCTCCAGGTAGAAACTTAGTCTTGTTTGGACTGAACCCTACTGAAACAAACTTTTCCATTCCATTGCTGGTATCCAAGTAGCAAAGATTGCTATAGAAAAATCATATGACAGGGCTGACTGGTTTTAATTCATGACCTCAGACCTCATGGGAGCACTTCATACTGGCTGGCAAAACTATTCGTTCACTGGATTAACCATTCACACCTTGGCTTCTCTACTCAAATCTTTCACATCCTTTCCCCCCTACCTGTCCCCATTTTCAGCTGGTGAACTTGCATCATACTTGAGAAACTGGAAACCATCTGCAGGGAATGCCTCAACTTAAGAAGGTCATTTCTGTGCTCATTTGCTCTTGCATCTTTTTTGTTTCAATGGAAAACAGAGAACACTCCTATCAGAAAGAACTCTACCCCTTGTACTCTGGATTTCATCCTTCTCTCCTGCTCAAGGATTTTTATCATCTGTGAAATTTCTTAAATCTTTTTTCTTTTATTTTTTAGTTTTAAGTAGGCTCCATGCCCAGCATAGTGCTCGAACTCATGACCCTAAAATCAAGAGTTACATGCTCTACTGCCCTGTGAAATTTCTTAATTGAAAAAAAAAGACTTGGCATTTTATTTTGTTATATTCATACAAATAAAAATTTTAAAAATTACCTTTTATGTTGAAACAGGTATTAGGTTTTAGGTTTAAAAAAAATTTTAAATGTTTCAGCATTGATACCACAAACCTTGGGAAACAGTGAAAAGATACCCCTATGTGAAGCCACAGCTTAAAAAAATAAATCAATGGAATGACTTTGTCAGAAAACTGTTCTGAAACTTTTTTTTCCATATCACTTGGATAACTGCCTTCATTTTCCTTTTTGAAGTTTTTAATGTTATTAACATACAGCTGACTTGTTTTTCCTTATTCCGTTTTGCATAGAGCTTGGTTGTGAATTTAAAGGTGTCACCTCAAACAAAGCAGATGACCAAATACTACATGGTGGTCATAAAAGTCATGTCCTTGACATTTTTCTTAAGAATATGAAAGGATTTTCACAATAAAGCATTAAGTAAAAATAAGTCAAAAAGAATAGAGAACCATATTAGAGTAAGATCTCAGTTCTGTAAAGAACAGTGTGTATGGATATGTGTTTATTTAAAATATATACAAAGAAAAAAGACTAGAAATGTTTGTAGTAATTTTGTTTAGGTGGTGGGGAACAAGTAATTTTTATTTTCTTATTTTTTCTGTATTTATCAAGATTTCTACAATGACCACATGCTTTTATAAATATAACTACCTTTCTTTTGGAATTAGTGTGAAAAATTGGGAAATCACTTGGCTTATCAGAATTCAGTCTTTCAGTTTTATATTTCCAAAGGCTCCATTTTATCAGCTCATCAGTCTTAGGTAACTGATTAAAAATAATCTCAAAAGAGAAACCTAGTTTATTAAACAGGTGAAATAAATGCTCAGAGCATTCGATAGTAGTGGATAAATCCACTTGGAAGAATAATGCCTGGAAAGTTTTCAGAGGAAAAGAGCAAAATCACAGATCTATTGGGTGGGAATTCAAATATGGATCTGTATTTCAGAGCCTCTTTCCTGACATCATTCCTACATAATGGTTGTAGAAGTTAAAGTTAAAATGAAGTATTGGATTTCAAATTGTTTCAAAGTTATAGCAAGCCAGCAAATGGGCTATTCTAGGAAAGTACAGATGTCCAAACTTGGAAAGAAGCTGGAACCTGCGAAGTAACAGTTTTAGAGCTGCAGCAGTATAAATAATGACATGTATATATACTATATATATACTGCTTTACAACATTTTTATGTATATCTCATTTGATTCTTTTAAAAAAATTTTTTTTGAGTATAGTTGACACACAATGTTACATGAGTTTCAGGTGTACAACATAGTGACTCAACTTCTCTTATATGTTATGCTATGTCACCACAAGTGTAGCTACCATCTGTCACCATACAATGCTCTTATAGTATCATTGACAATATTCCCTATGCTGTGCCTTGTTTGATTCTCTTAACAACCCTGTCAGGTTAAGTGGGACCTCCAGTCGTTCTCAAACTTTTGCTGGCCATCAGAATCACTTGGAAGGCCTGGTTAAAACTCTGATTGTTAGGCCCCATCCCCAGAAAGAATTCTGAGTCTGTAGGTATGGGGTGGGACCTGAATATTTGCATTTCTAACTTGTTCATAGGGTACTGGTCTGGAAACAACAGCTCAAGGCCATTTTATTTATTTATTTTTTACATTCTTTGTAAAGCCAGAGCTGACCTTGTCATAGTCTTGAATAATAGCTTTGCTTTGCCCTCAGAATAAAATTCAAATTAGGAGGTCCTGACTGATCTGACTCCTGTTTTACCTCAATAGCTTTCTCTCTCTCATTTCCTCTCCAGCCATGCTGGAGAACTAGCAGTTCTCCAAAGAAGCTGTATTAGTTTGCTAGGGCTGCTATCACAAAATGATTAACAAGGTAACATTACCTGCTCTGCCTCACAAGAGTATGATTTTGTACAAATGAGATAACATGCTTGGTCCAAACTAAGATCAAGTGAGTATTTTTACAGAGATATGCTATACATGCAAAGGTTGCCGGGGGAGAAGGGACATTAACTTTTGTTATGGGTGGAATTGTGGCCCCTCACAATTCATATGTTGAAGCCCTAACCCCCAGTACTTCAAAATGTGACTATATTTGGAGATAAGGACTTTTAGGAGGTAATTAAGTTAAAATGAGGCCATTAGAGTGGGCCTTAATCTAAACTGACTGGTTTCCTTATAAAAGGAAACTTGGACAACAGCAGAGATGTGCACATACAGAGGAATGACCATGTGAGGATACAGTAAGAAGGTGGCCACCTATAAGCCAAGGACAGGTCTCAGAAGAAACAAACCCTGCTGTCACTTGGATCTTGAACGTCTAGGCTCCGGAACTAAATTTCTTGCTTAAGCCTCCCAGTCTGTGATCTTTTGCTATGGTAGCCCTAGCAAATGAGTATAAACCACTACTTTTATAATTGAAGAAATCAGACCCCAGGAATATTAAGTGAAAGTGCTTGACTCATGGAAGGCATTCATATATGTCTACTGGATAAATAAATGCCTTAAAGCAACATAGTAAACTTTTATTTTTGAAGATTCTCCTTTATGAGGCCTTCTTGAGCTACCCAAGGCAGAGTTAATGTCCTATTTTAGCATCTACATACCACTCTGTTCATGTTACTTTCATGGCACTTAGCCCAACATATTATGGTATTTGTTTACTCAGTGTACCCCTCAGTGCTGAGCACAGTATTAGGCTCATCATAGTTGGTGGTTCGTATCTGTTGAAATGGATGGTCTAATCTCAATCCACCCAAGTAGGAGAAAGAACAAACTACACAAAGTGAAAATATAATGTCCAGCTATACTCCTGTATTAGGTTAAATCATATGAAATTAGTACTTGATATTTTCAAAACAGCAGAAAAACTCAAGGACTTTTATGGAACATAGCCAATAAAGATCTAAAAATATTTCTCATCATCTTGCTATTCATTTTTTGTACAACAAATGTTTGACACATGCCTGTCAGGCCCTATTCAGTACTAAGAGTCCTGGAGCTCGAAAAGGTGACTAAGCTTTGCTCCCTATTAAAGAGATTAATTGAAAGTAGTATCTGACTTGTCCCCATTCACATGAATTGATGAAAATATAAAGGGGGCATTGATATATCACTTAGGTCCAATGGCTTCTAACACGTTCTTTCAACAAATTTCCCACCTTTTTAATAAAACATTTGGCAAAGACAAGGATATGTCGTAAGTTAGTTTGTTTGAAAACTTGGGTGATCCTTAGAGACTGTAAGAGTGGGATACTAATCACATGTTCTAAGATCGTTTATTGGCACACAGGCTAGGACGTGCACACTGCAACAACATTCAGTTAGAAATTTTACTGTGGTCCTTGCTTTCAAAACGGTCTGGGAAAACAGCTTGTACATTTCTTGTTAAGGACGGTTGGACTGATAGGCCCCCTAGGGTACAGTAGTTAATAGTCACTTTACTAGTGATATGCACTTTTTACTTTAATGGCAGAAAACTCACTGTACAAAGCCAAACAGTACAAAACGATCAACGTTAAGACTACGATATAAAGTCAGCCTTGTCTTTTTGCACACTAAGGATCACTAGGATTACATTTGAAGAAGGAAGATTTAATCCTAAAAGGCGTTTTCAAAAAAGGCGGGAATACTAGATCTCTAGAAAAGAGTGTTTTAAAAAAAGAGAGTCTACAAAAGCCCATGACCCCGACGTGATTCGAACACGCAGCCTTCTGATCTGGAGTCAGACGCGCTACCGTTGCGCCACGAGGTCCTGCTGGGCTGTGGCTCGCGCAGTTTCTTAGGACTCAAGGAACATGGCGTTTCTTCCGACATCTTTTTTCCAATTCTCTCCTTGCCCCTCCACCCGGTACACGTTTTAGATAAAGACTGATCACTTTAGCGCCCACATTTTCCTGATCGCTAACCCTCCAGCTAACTTGGGACCGGACCAGTGGAGGCGGCAGAACTGAGTTTCCCTTTCAGTCGGGTCCCCAGGGTCAAGGGAAACTGTTCCTTCCTCTTCTACAACAAGCAATTTCCGTTCTTACCCGCCCCTTTAGGGACGGAAACTCCGCCTTCTCTCTCCCCTCCCCCCTTCGGGTTCCGCGCCCAGTTCATGACCTCAAGTTGGAATTTGGCGGGCGTCACTGCGCAGGCGCACACTTGTGCCAGCCAGCAGCTGGTAGCTAACACGGAGGCCTCTCTGGTTCTCTTTCTCTTCCACCAACGATAAAAAGCTTTTACTGCCAGGGTAGGCTTTTATTTCAAGGTGAGCATTAAGCTTAAAAGTCACTCGTTTTAAAAAAGACACACTCACAAAAGATATCTAGATATTGTATTTGTCAGCAGGTTTGGCATCACGCAGTTGAATTATAGGGAAAAAAGCAGTTCGATTGACAAAAGTTACCAACCTCCCCGTCGGGGAATTGAACCCCGGTCTCCCGCGTGACAGGCGGGGATACTAACCACTATACTAACGAGGAGCTCGTTACAAAACTTCCTCCAAATATCTCTTCAAAAGTAAGAAAGATTCCCTCCCCAGGCTCGTTTCCCTTCTGCTTACCACCGGCAAGTGTGAAAATAGGAACATTTGGACCGCTCCTCCTCTCGCTATTCCCCTCTGGGCGCCTTGGACTCGTGGTTGGTGGAAAGAGTAAATTATTTAGAATAATTGAAACAAAATGCGCTTCCAGTTTGAGTAGTGATGAATTGATGAAAATTGTTTTCTGGAGCGCTTTATGCTTTACAGATGATTTAGGTTTCTGGCGGGAGGTTTTTAATTTGATAGTGACCAAGAGGATGTGACTTGAAGCAGAACTTTACAAATTTATATTTTCATTCTGAAGTCGAAGTTCAAGGCTATCCTATGGTTGCCAGATGTCCAGGGCAATCAGGGTTGTCCCACAATACAGTGCCTCTTCAAACAATTTGTAAGCTTTTGTGACACAAAGGGACTCACGTTTTGGACCAGCTGTGGTCAAATGAAATTCTGTTAGCTGATTTTTTTCTTCTGTATTTCGGTCTCTTTCTTGAGGCGTCTACAGTTTGCTTGAAAATGATAAACACGTAAGTGGCAAAATAACACATTTAAGAAATTCAAAACAAGGATGTGCTGTTAATTAAACATAGGGTTAGGAAGGTGTGCTAATAGAATAATTTGTACCGTCCTTAGCCTTTTCATAAACAGGATCAAACCTGTTCCAAGGAGGACGTCCCATATAAACTTTTGACATTATCTCTATGTAAGCAAATTCGTAGTCACAAACTGACATGATTGAAAGTTTTCATTGTAGAACCTGAATTTATGGAATCCATTCCTTGTAGCGTAATGAATTAACACATTTTTTGGGGAATCATAGGTTACATGGTGTTTTCCACCTGATGAAAGGGATTATTTAGTGCAGACTTTAAAAAACGGCAATTTTTGAGGCCTGTTTTGGCATATTTTTTTTCACTCTCAAATACACCAAAAGCCTCAAACTCCATGTCCTGTGGCCTCCATCTACTTCTCTCTAGTAACTCTTATGAATTCCAAAGGGCACTGTGATAACTATGATGATTTCTTTTTTCCTTGTAAGATTGAAAGAATTTGTCCCAGGTCTCTCTGTTGGCAAAACTGCAGGGCAGTGGGAACCCAGATTAATTGAACAGCCTGTCTTCACTCCTCCCCCACTCCCGCTAGACGAAGCTTAATCCTTGTCCCTTCAGAAGAGACATCATCCTCTCCACCTAAGCTGTGGTAAAGCTATTCCAGTGTTCATACATGTGTTTTTACTTTTTTTCCCTCCCTAGGGAAATGAAGAAGCAGCCTGAGTCAGCAGAGATCATGGAGCAGGAAACAGCACCTGCTGCCCATTTTCCTAAAATGGAAAGGAAGAGAGGCTAATTAACCTGAACAGGGTAAGGGAGCTCAGAGATTCCTCACTGTCAGCACTGGGTGAAAGTAAAGGTTAAAATCTGATTGGCAGTAGAGGGGGCACAGAACTCTCTTTGGAGGTGAATAGCATGATGACAATCAATGTTATTGAAAGTTTCAAATCTTTCTCTACCTAAATAATTGGTTGTCTAGCTTATTACAGCTTGCAGAACCATTCACATTCATTTCATTTTCTCCACAGTCCTGTGAGGTCAATAGGATGGGTGTTTTATCCCTATTTTAGAGGTGGAGAAAGAGAATCTTGTAGAGTCACACAGATAGGAAGTCGTGAGAGGCCAGGAATCACCCAAGCCTTCACTGCAAATCTTGTACAAAATTCACCCTGCTGTATAGTTCCACATACTTGTATATTCACAAATCACGCATTATGGAGAGAAAATCTTTATCACTAGTATCAACATAATGTGTCACACTCGTTCCTGTATTAATATTTACTAGTCTCTAATTGCTTAGGCACTGTAGTTATTCATTCACTATTGAACCTACAATGTGCCAGACATTGTTTTAGACATATGGGGAGATTTTAATGGATACATTTTGTTTTTGTGGAGCTTATATTCTAATAGAAGGAAGGTAGACAATAAACAAGAATATAATACATGAAAATGCTAGATGGTGACAAGAATGGAAATAGAAAAAAATAGCATTATAAGGGGGTTTAGAGAGTGGCAAATTAAATACAATGGTCAAATAAGGCTCATTTTAATAAGATAGCATTTGAACAGACTTGAAGTAAGCGGTGTGGTCATATAGGTATCTAGAAGATGTGGGGCCTTAGAGGTTATTGTAAAGACTTTGACTTTTATTCTGAGGGGAAATGAGCTGCTGTAGGGTTTTGAACAGAGAAGTGACCTGGTCTAATTTATGTTTTAGAGTTTTTGGCTACTGGGTTGAGAATAGACTGTAGGGGGCCAACAGCAGAAGCAGGGAGACCAATGATATCTGTTGTAATAACCCACGTAGGAGGTGAGGTGGTTCAGGTTAGCTTGGAAGTTGTGGAGAACATGAGAGGTGCTGACAAATTTTGAATGTAGAGCCTTCTTGACAGAACGCCCTGACACCATGAATGTGAGGTATAAGAGTAAAAGAGGAATCAAAGATTCTTCCAAATTTTTTGGCTTGAGCAACTGAAAGGATAGAATTGCTATCAACCGAAGTGGAGAAGAGTAGTGCACAACTTCAGAGGGCACCATCGATATTGACAGTCGACGTGAAGGGAGCAAGAATTCCTGTCCCCTTTAAGGCCCTTCTAGCTAGACTAAGAATCAAAGTGACACAAGACAGATTTCAGGGTTGTGAGATCGAGCCCTATGTTGGGCTCTGTGCTGGGCGTGGAGCCTGCTTAAGATTCTCTCTCTCCCTCTGCTCCTCCCTGACCTTCTTAAAAAAAAAAAAAAACAAATTGACAGACATATTAATAGGAAAAAAATAAAATTTAATAGCATACATACAGGGAATCCATACAGACATGGAAATTCCAAAGACAGGCAAAATGAGGCATATACGTCATTAGGAACTAAGGAGAAGGGGGTAGGGGTCTTGGTATTCAAAGGGAAGGAATGCTTTCTTTCTGAAGAATGAAAAAGGGTAAATACTCGGTAAACAAGTGTGTGCTGGGCCACTCAGAAACAATGGGATGAAGAGAGGACTTCAGTCAAATAGGCCTTGCTAAATTCCTCCCTGTCTACCATACTTAGTTCATATTGTAATGTAGTTACTTATATCTCAATTATTTTAGGCGGTTGTGGGTTAGCTCAAGAGCTTTTTCTGAATCATCTGGGTTTGGATTGCTTTTTAACTCAAAATAACATTAATGCCAAAGTGGCCCATTTTGGGGCAGCCTGCCCTTGGCCCCCAGCAAGAGCACACTGGGAAGGAGGCAGGGCACCACTCACATAGATGCTCTGTGGTTGGCAGTCCTTAGAAGGGTGGAACGTGGCAGCTCTGTATGTGGAGCAGTATTTGGAGGGATAATCAGCATTTCAGTTTGGGATGTGTTAAGGTTGAGACATTGAATAGGTAGTTGAACATCATGGTTGAGTACTCATTGTATAAGCCAAGCATTGTGTGTGGTGCTGCAGGTGCCATGATGAACAAAGATCCTGATCTCAAGGAACTTTCATTTGAGTGAAGGAGACATATATCATTAATCAAAGAATAATAACAACAAAAAAGTAAAATTACAATTGTGACAGTTACTAAGAAGATGCAGAAGGAAGAGCTTTCTTGGTAGATAGAATTGTATGTGCAAAGGTTATAGGAACTGAGGAAGTGTGGTGAGTAGAGGGATTGAAAGGGTAGAAGTGGGTAGAAATCCTAAAGAGGACCATGGGAGAGATGAGGGTGACAGGCCCATGGCAGTAGGGTGGGTGATGCAGGATCTCTCAAGCTGTGTTAACCTTTTCTTGGCCTCTTATTCACTTTATCAAATAAATGTGTTTATTTACTATTTTTAGAGTTTATTGAGGTATAATTTATATCCAGTAAAATTCATTCTTTCTTAGGTGTACTGTTCTATCAGTTTTGACCACAATCAACTTATAGACCATTTCTATCACTCCTATCACTTCCATCACAAACTTCCCTTAAGCCCCTTGTCAGTCAATCCCTTCCTTCCAGCCCCAGGCACCACTGATATGATTTCCATGTCCAAAATGTCATATTAATGGAAAGGTACAGTTTGTAGTCTTTCGAATATGGCATCTTTCAGTTAGCACAATGTTTTTCGGAGTCATCCACATTGTTTCCTCTATCAGTGAGATTTTTTTTTTTCCCATTGCTGATTAGTGTACCATTGTATGGATGTTTATCCACTCACTAGTTGATGGACATTTGAGATGTTTCCAGCTTTTGACTATTATAAATACAGCTATTATAAACATTAGTGTTGTTAAAAAGAAACAACAGACCAAAGTGGAGTCACTTTTGCTACACCCCACCAAGACTACCTATTTGTAGTTTCAGCCTCTCCCAGGAGTGAAATTTTAAACGAATGCGTCTGGAATTTCCTGATCAGCACTTGTGAGGTAATCTGCATGATAAGACTACCTGTTCTGCCCCTTAAGGGGAAGGTGAATTTGCCTGAAAGAATCCTTTCTTTTGCTAGCAACCTTCCTGTTTCTGCCTATAAAATTCTATTCTGTACAGTTCCTTGCAGCTCCTTTCTACTTGGTAGATAGGATGCTGCCCAATTTATGAATCATTGAATAAAGTCAAGTAAATCTTCAAATTTACTCAGTTGAATTTTGTTTTTTAACAGTACACAGGTTTTTGTATCCTCATTTCTCTTGGGTCGGTATCTAGGAGTGGGATAGCTGGGTCTTGGGATGAGTGTGTTTGCATTTATACGAAACTACCAAACTAACTGGAATATTTTGCATTTCCACTGACAATACATGGGCATTCTTGTTGTTCCACATCTTTGCTAGCAGTTGATATTGTAAGTAGTTTTTGTTTGAGCCATTCTAGTAGGTGTGTAGTAGAATCTCGGTGTGGTTAATATGTCTTTCCCTAATGATTAATGATGATGTTGAGCATATTTTCATGGGCTTATTTAAGCATCTTAATATTTTGCCTATTTTTCAATTGGGTTGTTTTCTTTTTGAATTTTGAAAGTTTTTTTTAATATATTCTGATTACTTGTTTTTTGAAATCTGATATATATCTTGGGATATATCAACACATATATAATATATCTTGGGAGATACATTTTCTCTCAAGCTGTGTCTTGTTTTTTTCACTCTCTTAAAGAATTTTAGATTTTTTAAAAAATTTTAACTTGTATATCCTTATCTTTTTAATTTAAATTCAATTAGCCGACATATAGTACATCATTAGTTTCAGATGTAGACTTCAATAATTCATCATTTGCATGTAACACCCACTGCTCTTCACATCACGTGCCCTCCTTAATGCCCATCACCCTGTTACCCCATTCCCCTGTCCACTTCCCCTCCAGCAACCCTCAGTTTGTTTCCTATAATTAAGAGTAAAGAATTTTTGATTTTATCAGAGCATACATGACCCGGTTTCTTGTGTTTCTTCCCTTTTTTCTCTATTATTTTCACTTCCTCAACTTAGCCTTTGAACAACAGTGTAAACAAGAGCTTGGGCCAGCTCACTACTCAACATTCTCTTTTCCCCTTCCTCCTCCTCCATAAATAAAAAAGAGTCTAAATTGCTTCTGGGTAGTTTTTGATTCTGTAATCATTCATTCACAGAAACATGGCTTACATTTATTAAAATGTAACTCTTCCTATGCAAATATGAAACTAACCCTCCATAAACATTAAAATTCAAATTCAAAGGTGACTGTTTATGATTTGGGCCTGGAAGACATATCTAGCTGGGTACAAGTTTAGATTATTAAAGGAAAAAAGTTTCTATTGAGGATGCTCATACTTCACCATTTCCCAGTCTAATTTATCTAAATAATCCAGAGTTAAAACTGAGAGGCAAACATCTTTTCCCCTCCAGTGCAATCAACACTTTAGTCTGTTCCTTCTCATTAAAAAAACCCAACAAACAATGTACAACAACAAAAAACCCAACTTTGTTGATCTTTTCTTTGTGCCAGGTGTGGAGATAGACACTGGGGACAAAGATATGAATAATATTCCTTTCCTGCCCTCGGAGAACTCAGTTTTCATAGGGGAGGCGGACCCTCTTAATGATAGTTTGTTAAGTGCTATGGTGGCAGCGTTGTCCATGCTTACTGAGAGCCTACTGTGAATAGGCTGTTTTAAGTGTTTTACATAAGAAAACTATTTAATGTTTGTTACAATCCTGTACATTTGGTACAGTAATTCTTCCCCTTTTACAGATGATGAAACTGAGGCACAAGAAGGTTAAGGTCACAAAGAAAGTTACACATAGTAGTGCAAACAACTATGGGATTATAGAAAAGGAAGGACTGGGTCTGCCGGTGGTGGAGGGGCAGGGTTTCAAAGAAAACCACTTCAAAAGATGACGATGAGGTTTGAAAGAGAAGGGAAAAGATTTTCCAGCACTTCTGGAAGAGGGAAGCACTAATGCAAAGGTTCAGAGCTGGTGAAAGAGTATGTGGGGATTTCGGAAACGCCAAGTAGAGGGCCTGCTGCTGGTGGGATAGGATTGCAGGAGGCAGGAAGTTAAAAATCACAGACTTTGAGGAGCTAGCAGGAACCTTACAGATCTTTTCAACCCTTTCATTTATAGGTAAGGAAACTGAGGCCCGGAGAGCTCCAGTGACTTCCCTAATTCTCAGGGCTGAGAACGTCACCACTTTTCCCTGTATTTGTTGCAGTGATGTGAGGGAATCCAGGGCATCAGATCTTGGCACCACCTTCCCTGTGGCTAACTTTTCCTGGGCTGGTCTCAGCTTCTTTTCCTTTGAGGAAAGCACCTGCTGGCGTTGGCCACAAGCCTCAAGGTCATTGACCTTCCTGTTCCTGACTTTTTCCTGCCTTGCAGACCACCTGCTTGCGGGCTTGCTGGTATTAGTAATTGTGCTCATTGATCTGTCTGGCCTTAGGGCAAGCATTGGCCCCACTGGGAGGACTACTGGGTCCTGTTGACCCACACTCTCCCCTAGCTCTTTGGGATCAGTTCTCAGGCAGCCCGAAGGACAAATTCATTCTGCTTATTTGCGGGTGGGATGAAATAGTGTCTACTTCGAGAGAAACACAGCGAGAGAGGGAACACAAGCAGGGCGAGTGGGAGAGGCAGAAGCAGGTTTCCCGCTGAGCAGGGAGCCCGATGTGGGGCTTGAACCCGGGAACCTGGGATTATGATGTGGGGCTTGAACCCAGGAACCTGGGATTATGACCTGAGCCGAAGGCAGATGCTTAACGACTGAGCCACCCAGGTGCCCCTCTTTACTTTGTCTTTACCTGTTTCCTCTTCTAAATGCAAAGCAACAGCAAAATTCCTGCTTTAAATACTCAGGTATTGAAGTTGCCATCTTAGGAAAAAAGCTGCCTGTAATACTTTTGAAATTTCTTCTGTTTGTGAGTCACTCATGTGACTAGAAAGGTTATCAGAATTTGATAAAAATGAAGTTGATAATACAGTAAATGAGAACAAAACTAATACAAAATAGTATGAGGAGTACTATTTTTCTATGCATTTATAAATATTTTTAAATCTTTTTTTAAAGTTTATTTATTTTAAGTAATCGTTACACCCAAGGTGGGGCTCAAACTCATGACAACAACCCCCCCCCACCGCCCCAACCCCAAGATCAAGAGCCTCCTGCTCAGTGGACTGAGACAGCCAGGCGCCCCTGCATTTATAAATATTGAAAGAAGTCTGGAAAGAAATATGTGAAAATACTAGAAGTAGTTATAGCTGGCTGAGAACATGTCGATGATCCCTGTTCTTCTTGCTTTTTTCCATTTCTCAAATTTTCTACCAAATGCATATATTATTCTTGAACTCAGAAAAACAGTAACTTTTTTTAAAAAAAGTTACTAATACCAAGCAAAGCAAATTGCTTAAATGCACACCTGTGGTAGTCTTCCCTAGAACTGTAGTGACTATTCTACTCTGATTTTCCTTGTTAGTTGAAGATTTCATTTTGCAGTTTAAATTGTCTTACTTCCTTAAGGTAGGGAGGTGAAGGGATGAGGAAGCAAACTTCAACGTCAGTAAAACTGGGTGTGCAGCCTTTTTTTCCTTGTCCCTTTGTCTTCCGGCCCCTGCGTTTCCAGTCTTTTGTTGTTCTCGACAAGGATTTCGATTCAGGGTTTAAAGGAAAACAAGTGCCAGTCCTCCGCGCGCCCTCTGGTGTCCCAGTGAGGTATAACTAGACATAACTCACAGAGATCACGGCCATTTCCACACGACGCTCTCCCCACCTGATGATGCCTTTTAAGAGGAGGGATACATTTTAGAGGAAGTAATCACATGCCAAAATGCTTGGCAGGTTTAGTCTTTGAAACTATAGGTGTGGTTGTTGGTTTAAAAAAAAAACACTTAAAATCAACATCTGCCTATTTAAAAGAGATCTAATAAGTCAATTCTGAAAGCAGTCAGCATAGGTTTCTGGCCTCTGAACCTAAGAAAGGCGCATTTTGTTTTATAATTATAGCAGGTCAGTACTTTGGAGTAATTGCCAACACATTAGGTGAAAGAGGTCTGGATACTTAGACTTTAGCTTGATTCCTGATAATGATTTCTTCCACTTAGAGATTTATCACTATACTAAAGTCCTTTTCTTAAGTTTGTTTATGTATGTATGTATGTAGGTAAGTAATCTCTGCACCCCATATGGGGCTCAAACTCACAATGCTCAGATCAAGAGTCACATGCTCTTCTGACTGAGTGTACCAGGCACCCCTGAAAGTCCTTTTTGGCTGTAATTGATTCTTACTGCATTTTTCATCAAACTGTGTTTTTAAAAATTGTATTTCCACTGAAAAAACAAAATAATAACAAAAACCTCACAAAGCAAACCAATGTAGACAAATAATATTTTTGGTTAAATATTTATGAATTGACAAGATCCCGTTAAGTTTTATTTGAATGGGAAGGCAAAACTTTACCTCTGTTCTCTTAAGGATCTCCACTGAGTCTGAAAATTAAACTAACATAAAACAGATCAACAGGAAAAAAACATACAGCTTTTACATGTGCGTGGGGGCCTCCCCATAGGAAAACAAAGGCTCAAAGAAGTGGCAAAACCTAAATGCTTATATACCAGTTTGAGGAAAGAGAGCCAATTTTGGATAAGGAACCAAAATATATGGGGAGGCTAGAGGAAGACAAGAGTTATTTTAATAAGATCTGTTTGTACAGAATTCTCTCAGCCTTGATACCCCATCTCTGGTGATAAGCATATTTCTTTCCTTTTGGTGTAAGAAGGATATCTTTCACATGGGAGTTTTATCTCCTGCTTTTAGGAAGGAAAACCTGCTGTTTTCCAAATTATTTTTCCAAAATAATTCTTATGCCAAAGTGGCATATTTTGGGGTGGCATAAACTGCTATCTTTCATAGGTGATTCAAATATGAAATTCAATAAGTACCAAAGTGTATACAAAAGAAAGTCTCTCTTCCATCCCAAGTGATGTAAAGATTGGTTCAGTAGCTCACCAAGGTCATCAAGATCTCTGGGTTCTTCTTTTTCCTCAGATGTTTTTTCCTCTGCAATCCTACACAAATTGACTTTTCTTTTCATGACTGTCACTTCATGGTTACAGGGTAGCTGCCGCAGCTCCAGATGTCATGGCCACTTTTGAGGTTGGAGCATGAGGTAGGGGGCAGTTTGAGCAAATGCTCCTTTTGAATTTGTCCCTTTTAACAGGAAGAAAACCATCCCAGAAGCCCTCTGGAGATTGTTTTCCTGTTTCTTTAGCCACTGTTGGATCGCAAGATTGGGAAAGTGACTATCTGGCAAAAGGAAATGAGTAGTGATTACAATATCAGTTTTCAGTATTCTAGTCTTCTGTGCTATTTTTAAGAACTGAAATTTGTTAGCCTAACACTGTTTTTCCTTAATTTAACAATAATGTTTTAATCACTTTTATGTCTGGAGATATGCCCAGAAAATTATATAATTGCATTAACATTTAAATCAAAGGCACATGTTTTGAAAGTATTCTGATCATATCCTTTCTCTTTTTGAAATCATTCCAAGGCTTCTTACTGTTGATTTAATTCCACTTTTCCTCATTATTAAAGAGGTTGAGTATCTTTTCATATTTATCTGTTATTTGTACTTTCTCTAAAGCTAGTTTTGGGTCCTAATTTCTTCCAGAGCGGACTGGAGGACTCCAGGTGGAGTCATGTTAGAATGGAAGGGCATTGTTTAGAACAGTAACTGAGACAGTGGTGGTATCACCTTTATTTCAGGATTACTAGAGATGACCACGTTTCCCAGTTTGCCTGGAAGAATCGCAGTTAGCACTTGTTGCCCCAGTGTATTTTATTAATAGCACTCCATTCACTCTCAAAAGTGTCTTAGTTTGGATGAAAATTTTATAGTCACCTCTTATTTGAAATATACATCAAAATACTACAGTTAGCTTTTTACTCTGGAATCTCAATTAGTTGGTACAGGATTATCATGAAGAGTAGGTTTTGGTCTGCTTCCTTCACTGTTGTATCCCCAGAGCCTAGAACAGTGCATAGTACACAGAAAGTGCTTAAATATGAATGAATCAATAAATAAACTCATTACTTGGAGCCTGGCACATTGCCACCTGAGCAACTGGATTCTGTTAGCAAGGAATATGGACGAATGATTTTGGGGCCTGCAACTAATGGTGGCTGCCAAAATATGCATTTCGGATTTTGATAGATATTGTCAAATTGTTCTCCGCAGGGGTTGAGCCAGTTTATACTCCCACCAGCAATATGCGAGAGCATCTGTTTTTCTAACCTTCATCTACATGGTGTTATCAAAATTTTAATCTGACAGTCTGGCAGTTTTAATTTGCATTTCCCTTATTATGGAGAAGATTGAGTGTATTTTCATATGTTTAAAAGCCGTTTGAAATTTCTGGGAACTTTTTTTCATTTCCTTTGCCCATTTTCAATTAAGTTATTGGTCTTTTTCTTATTGATTTGTAGGAATGTAAATTGATGTTCCTAGTTTTTTATGTCTTTTGAGTTTGTTTATGGTGTATTTTTCTAAGCAGGATTTAAAAAATGTCTTTATATTTAGCTTCTTTCCTGTTATAGCTTCTATGTTTTGTATTATGCTCACAAAGGCTTTCCCTACTACCAGATTATAAAATAATTCTTCCATATTTTATGCCTGTACTTTCAGGGTTTCAATTTTTCACATATAAATCTTGATCAATCTGGAATTTATTTCCACATAACTTTTGAGGTATGAATTCAATCTGTTATTGTTTATCAAAGATCCCACCTTTTTCCTACTAATGGAAACTCTAAAAGGTTCCCGATTTTCAGGAGCTCCATTTTCTTTTTTAAGATTTTATTATTTTTTTAAATCTCTACATCCAATGTAGGGCTTGAACTCCCAACCCCGAGATCAAGAGTCGCATGCTGTACTGACTGAGCCCGCCAGGTGTCCCCAGGGATCCCGTTTCTTATGACTAGTACTTTTAATACTCTACTTAAATTCTAAGGAAAGGAATTCAAGGGCAGAGGATTCAGGATGAAAATTTAATCTTTAGTTTCATGTCTTACACTTCTCCATTTTACAATTAACACTACCTTTTGCTAAGCACTTATGTGAGCGTAATACACACAGAAGACTGTATGAAACATATGTAGAATATAAAGAATAATGGTAAAATGACACTCGTGTGCCTGTTACCTAGGTTCACAAGTGAAAATGGCCAGTAACCTGAAATTCCTTCCTGTGCTCTACTTTAATCATATTCTCTGCTCTCCTCCTTAAGAGGTAACCACTATCCTGATTTTTTGGTAATTATTCCTTGCTTTGTTTTATGCTTTTACCACCTATATGTATCCTTAGATAATACATTGTTTGCCCCTGAAACCAATATTATACTCTATGTTAATGAACTAGAATTTAAAAAATATTTGAAAAAAAAAAACATTGTTCAGATTCTTGACAACTGAGTGGCAAGCATAACTGTAGCCACAGGCTCTCAAAAGACTGGCTGAACAGAGCTCCGAGACACGTTTAGTCCCTGTGTTCTTCAGAGAATCCACAAGGTTCTTCTGGGAGGTCAGGGATCAGGATCAAGAGTGAGTTCTGGGAAACACAGGCTGTACCACAGTTGGGACACCTGGTAGAGGTGTAGTTTGTATCAGGTAATGTCCATCTGCAGAAATATAGTTGGGGTGGGCAGCTCTCTAGCTGTTGCTTTCTAGCTCTCTGTGGCCTCTCCCCTGTTCTCAAGAGGAAATCAAAGGTGACCCCTTCTATGGGGTGAAGTAAAGTTCCTCAGCTCACCCAGGCAGCAGGCAGTGGTGGGTATGTTTTTTGTTGCCGAGTAATAGATGTAGAGGCTTAAAAGAACACCCACTTATTATGCCATAGTTTCCACAGGCTAGGAGTCCGGTACATTTTAGCTGGCTCCTCTGTCCAGGATATTTCAAGGCTGAAATCAGGGTGTCGATTGGTTGTGTCTCATCTGGAGGCTTGACTGGGGAAGGCTATGTGTCCATGCTACTTCAGGTTATTAGCAGAATTCATTTCCTTGCACCTCTAGGATGAAAGTCCTTATTGTCTTGCTGGCTCTCAGCAGGGACCTCTCTCAGCTTTGAGAGGTGGCCCTCAGATCTTTGCTCAGCAGCTGGGACCAACAGCAGTGGCTTGCCTTAGAGTGCTGAGATGTTCAGAGGCTTGCAGGTGAAGTCCTGTGAATCACCTGCTTTGACTGGCTTCTCCCTGACCTTCATACCCTCAACCCTTAGTTGTATAAGCCTCTATTCCTTCTGCTAAAGCCCTTCGTATTTTATCTACTTAGAGTAACTTTTGTTTTCTTTGATAAACCCTGACTTGTACAGTTGTTTTGCTGTGTGGAAATCTGAAGCAATTTTGATTCTTCATATTTTATATGTGATCCCTTTTTTCTCTCTGCAGGCTGGTAGAATCATCTCTCTGACTCCCAGTCAGAGGGTTTTTCTGTATATGCTTATATATGCTATGGGTTTATATATGCTTATATATACTAAATAAGCATATATATAATTTATATATGCTATGGGTTTTTCTCAGATGATTGGAAACCTTGGGTTGTCTCACTCCTGATTAAGAGTGAGCACCCAAGAGGCAATTTGCACTTTTCAGAGTGCAGGTAAATCTTGTTCACTTTGGGAACCTTACTGTGTAGGTGTCCTGAGTGACCATTCTCTATTCCCATAACTCTCTTTAGTTCTTTCCTCTTGAGCTGTTTAGATTACTCAGAGAGTATTTCAGTTATCTACATGGAGGATTCAGATCTGGTTGCCAATGTTTGGGAGACAAATAAGGAAAGAGAACTGAGGGTCTCAGCATTCAGCCTTCTGTGAACACAGTTATTTAATACACCTGATTTCAGTACAGTATCCATGATGTTACTGAACCCTGAAGACTGTTGATTAGATGGCAACAAACCAGTAGGCAAGATCAGATTAGAAGTGTTTTGAGGGTACCAGGCTTGCTCAGTTAGTTGGGTGTCCAACTCTTGATTTCAGCTCAGGTCACGATCTCGGGGTTGTGAGACTGAGCTCCATCCATGTCGGGCTTCGTGCTCAGTGGGGAGTGTGCTTGGGATTCTCTCCCTCTCCCTCTGCCCCTCCCCCTGCTCATTCTCTCTCTCTCTCTCTCTAAAGTAAATAAATAAATCTTTTTTTTAAAGTGTTTTGAATGATTTGCAGTTATGCAACATCATTTAAGGTGCAGTGCCCAATCCATGAGTATAACAGAGGTGGAGGATAAGGAGGAGATTTCATAAGAATGAAATAACTGAACAGAATGAGCAAAAGTTTTAGAGTTTGGCTTTAAGAATAAAGTTAAGACAGTGGAATACAAATTTGATCAAATTCATAGGTAGGACTAGGTATATCACATTAATATTAATTGCAAAAAAGCCAAGAAAGAAAATACTTCCAAAGGGAAAGAAGTATACTTGAAGTGTTTTGGGATTTCCACTTATGAAAGAAATGGTTTTCTGTTGGTGAAAAAGTCAGTGGTCTGTTCTACATAGCTGAGGAGGTTAGTTAGTCCCACCGCTTTTGATGAATTATTAGGGAACTCATCCACTTAGAAAAAGTTGCGTGCGTTTAATTTTTAATTTTTTTAAACTAGGCTCCACACCCAACATGGGGCTCAAACTCACAACCCCAAGATCAAGAGTTGTATCCTCCACTGACTGGGCCAGCCAGGTGCCCCAAAAGCTGTGTGCATTTAAAATAAATGATTAATAATAAAACTGAATGTAGCTTGTGAAAAGCAAAACAAACAGGTGTATGTGGCTCCTTTTGAAATATTGGTTGAGTTCTGAAGGGATTGTGCCAATTGGGGTCTTAATCCCATGTAACAGAGCTTAGTAGCTAGTTTAGCAGAAACAGAATTTATTGAGGACTGACTGACAGCTCAGAGAAACTTTGAGAGGGTCAGAGTCAGGCTTGGTGGCCTCACAGCCAGAGACAAATAACATGGCGGTTACACCAAAGGCCGTGTTCGAGTGCTCTCGACTGCTGTCCACGGTGAAGACTCCACTGGAACATCTGTCCCTGCTGCCTCCAGAGGTTGGCTGCTCCACCTGCACCTTTCCCAGAAGTATGCTGCCTGTTTTGCTCAGCACGCTGCCTGTTGCCTCCTCTTGTTCTGCAAGTTGAATTTTCATATGGATGCATCTGATTAGTAGAGCCTTTCCCAGCTGCAAGAGAGGCTGAGAAAGCAAGTCTCTGGTTTCTGTCTTTGAGAGTGGGACTCATCGTGTGAGAAATTCTCCAAACAGGAAGAACGTACAATAGATCCTGGGCCACCGTGAAGAGGGCACATGCCAAATGGAAAGAGAATCAAAGGGGCTAAGAGCATGGATTCTGGAGTCACATGGGCCCTAGTTCAAGACCAGCTCCACAGCTTCCCTTGACTCACTTTGAGTCAGCCATTCAAGCCGGTTTCCTTATTGGTAAGTTACAGATAATAAGAGTCAAGATACGGTAGAGGTGCTATTAATATTAAACATGGTAAAGTGTAAAGCATTTAACCTGGTGAACACTCTGTAATTATAAGTTCAAATTATTATCCTTGATGTTGTTGGTATTATAGTTGATATAAGGACAATCAAAGCTGAGGATATAAAATTGAACCTTAAAAAAACCATTTGATGGTTTATGTTCCAGGAGTTATTTTAGTGTTAAATTCAGATCCCCCTTTTCTGGGTAAAAAACCAAAAAAATAAAAAACAGGAGGGGTTAGTACCAATATCCTGATAAATTATAAATGCTTCTGTCATACTCCCTGTATTCCCATATATTCTCCTCACTTTATTTGTCCGCCATTACATCACAGAATAGTAGTAATAAGTCAACATACACCCTTATAAAAATCAAAAATAGAAAAAGAACAACTCAGAGCATGTTAATAATGCTATTTTTGGAGTTTCTTGGTGGAGGGGGTCTTTTATATGTGTATATGCTGACAAACTGGTTTGATAAAGATTTTGCTTGAGAAAAAGATATTAATTATGTAAACTGTATAATTATATAAACATCCCCATGAAATAGAAGATTAGTGGCTGCAACGACAAGAGTATTCCATCACACAAAACGAACGAGGAATGAGGCTGTGGGATCCTCTCCATGACCATATTTCACTGAAATCCTCCCTCTGTTTTTAGGGGAATGGTGAAGAGTTGGTTTATTATGGTAAAATAAGCTTTCCTGCAAATGCTACACAGTTAACTCTTGTATGTAGTGGGCAGAGCATGGTGTTTTGGAGTTGAGGGTTGGCATTCAAATCTCTACTCTGCCATATATTAGCTGATTAAGTGTTTTGAGCCTCAGATTTATTACCTGTAGCATGAGGATAAAATACTTTTCTTACAGACTTCTTGTGAATTATGAAGTGTTTAGTATGTTTGGTGTTTTATAAAGTATCTGACACATGCATTGGCCACACATGATGAAGCCACACATGGAAAGCCACACACTTCCCCCACAAAGGGGAAAGTTGGCAGAGAGAATTCAAAATAAATTTAAATCAGGGCGTGGCTCTCATTGTACTGCATTAGATGTTTATAGAGAATTTGCTTTTTTAGTTAGTTTTTAGGCTGGCAACATTAGTTTTCCCTGTGTCTTAGTCTGTCTAGGCTGCTACAACAGAGTGCCATAGACTGGGGGCTTATAAACAATAGAAATCTATTTCCTAGAGTCGTGGAAACTGGGAAGTCTAAGATCAAGATTATGACAGATTCAGGTCTGGTGGGAGCTTTGTTACTGGTTCATTGATGGTTGTCTTCTCCCTGGTGGAAGGGATAAGGGAGCTCTTGGACCTCTTTCATAAGGGCACTACTACCCTCATGACCTAATCCCCTCCAAAATGTCCCGCCTCTTACTACCATTACATCGGGGGATAAGATTTAATATATGAATTTTGGCTGGGATACATTCTGTCTATAGCACCCTAGATACTGTTGGATTTGGGGTCTGGTTTTCAATCGCTGCAGAGCTAACCACCGTACAATTCAGTGGTTTAAAATAACAATTTTATTATGCTTCCAGATTTTGTGGGTCGGGAATCCAACGAGGGGCTGTGGAGATTGCTTGCCTCTTCTCCACAATATCTGGTGCCTCAGATGGGGAAGACTGGAATAGTAAAGGAGGATTTAGAATGTGAGGGGCTGGAATCATCTGGAGACTTTTTACTTCCATGGCTGGTGCCTGGGCAGCTGGGACATCTTGAAGGCTGGGCTTGACTGGGGCTGTTACTGGGAGCACCTACATTTGGCCTCTCCCTGGGGCTTGGGCTTGTTACAGCATGGCGAGTCGGTTCCAAAAGAGAGCATTCAGCCAGCCAACAATGCAAGGGTATCAGGGGAGGCTGCATGGCCTTTTCTGACCTTGTGGCAGAAGTCACAAAGTGGTCACTTTTGCTACATTCTTTTGGTATAAGTGAGTCACCAAGGCTAGCCCAGATTTCAGGGGGTGCAGATTAGTCTCCACTTCCTGATGGCAGAGGGCCAGGTCCCATTGCAGAAGAGCACGTGGGATAGGATATGTTGTTGAAGACTCTTTGGAAAATGCAGTTTCCTGGAGCCTGGAAGGGTGCCATGGATTGAACCCATTTCAGCCTGGCACTGAAAGTTTGGTTCATGGAAAGCTGTTTCAGGTATGTTATCAACTGAGAAAAGCAGATCATAGAACAGCATGTACAGTATGATTCCATTTACAAAAAATATGCAAGGCTGCATCTCTACATGTATGTGTGCCTGCATGCACGTGTGTGTGTGTGTGTGTGTGTATGTGTGTGTGTGTAGAGGGTATGATATATCAAGGTCACAAAAAATTGGGTGTGCTAGAAATGTGACTTACTTATATTCTAAAACTCAATTTATGACTACAATTCCCAATTCCCACCCCTAGAATCCATGCCCTGCACATTCTTTTGATCTAGAAAATGGTACTTAGCTGCTTCCGATAAACACGCTTGGCTTCACTGGTTTCTTAGTCATTCAGTCTTAAAGTCCTGACATAGGCTTGTTTCCTCTCTGTGCTTCTTTTCCCCTGGAGTTGATGCTAAGCCCTGGGGAGTGTTAAGAGATAAACTGAGGCATATTAAACATTTTAGGAGTTTATTTGAGCAAAAATTGATTCCAGTGGGGGCTGTGCCAAACCAGAAGTGGCTAGGAGCACTCTGTGGACAGAAATCAGGGGAAAGACATCTAGAGAAGGCGCAGAAGCTAAGAAAGGAAGATATCTGATTGGCTACAGCTTAAAGCCTAGATGGCTGTTTGTGTTTGCTTGTCCTTAGCATTTTGATTTTGTAAACTTGGGACATCTTCAGGCTTAGATGTTGGTTTGCTTATGTAGGCTCATTATGGCTTTAAAGCCACACCAGTCTAGTGGCCTCCTGTTTAATGAACTTAACAGAAGCTTGTGTAAACGCCACTCTGGCAGCAGGGCAAAGGGGGTGCCTGCTTTCTCATCTTGTGCACGACATTCTGCATCAGATGTCTCCCTATCCACCTGTCAGTCTTAAGGCCCTTGCTTGGCTCCAACTAGTTTCCACTCTTTGGAGATGGGGCCTCATCCTCAACACTCCCCAAGTACAGCAAGTCTGTGTTCTACCTTTCATTGCAGGGATTTCTTGTCTGGGCTGAAGGATGATCTTATTGTCCAGGCAGTTCCTTTCCTCACTCAGCTTACTTCTGAGCACCATCTGGACTCTGGGAAGCCTTTGGATGCTCTTGCATGGCAATCTGGGAACCATGGAGATCCAGGGGTCACTAGGCTCTTTTAATATGGAAATGTGTCTCTCTTCTGCTCTATGATTGCTGCTCCATGAGGCTGTCAGGAGCCTCTATACCTCCTCAGCTTACACTTGACTTACAGATCTCTATTCTTGGCTCCCCAAAGTTTAAAGTGGTTCTTAAATTTCTACCCATTCTGAAACTCCACTTCAAGGACACTTGTATATGCCAGGAATGCTTTTGGTTGCAAGAAACTGATAATCTGATTAACAGCAATTTAATAAGGATTTATTTTTTCTCATAAGCTTCAGTGGTACAATGACTCTATGATGTCATTCATGTTCTAGGGCAGCGCTGTCCGGTAGAAATATAATGTGAATCACATATGTAATTTAAACATTTCTAGTAGCAATATTAAAAAAATAAATAGGTAAAATTAATTTTAGTAATATATATCACAGAACCCAATTTATTCCCAATAATGTCCTTTCAATATGCAATTAGAAATAAATTATTTCAGAGATATTTTACATTTTGGGGGGTCCTAATTCTTCAAAATTTGATGTGTATTTTATACTTATGGCACATCTTCATTTGAAATAGCTGCATTTCAGTTGCTTAATAGCTTCATGTAGCTAGCAGCTACTCTATTGGACAGTATAGATCTAAGGTTTTTACCTTTTTGTTTGCTATTCTATGTTAGCCTGTTAACTTGCTGCCTCATGGTAGCCAATTGGCTATTGCATACTGGGTATCAGTTCTGCATTTAAGGAAGGAAGAAGGAAGAAATGGTTTCTATATAAAGAAAGCAAAATATTTTCTAGAACCTTTGCAGACTTTTGCTCACATGTAATTGTCTAGTATTGTGTCACATAGCCATACTTTACTGTAAGAAGAAGTCTGGGAAAATGGCATCTGAACAAATCTGAGGTTGTATAAGTAAGAAAGAAAGTGGAGGGTGGATACTGGGTCACAGTTAGCAGAGTCTGTTGCAGGGCCCAATGCACCCACTACACTCTGCATTTGACCTTGCTTCCTCTTTTGATTCTCCTCACATTTTCCAGCTCAGAGGGTCTTAACTAGTCAGGGAATGGATGGTAGAGTAGGGGAGGGGCCAGTAAAAACTGTTTTCAACTATTTGCATATTCTTCCCAGTGGTTTCTATTTTACACTGCAATATGGCTTTTGGTATTAAAAGAAAAAATATATACATGGTGTGTTCTCTTTAGTACCTTTGCTAAAAATGTCTAAAGCATTGGGTGCCCACCCATCTAGCTGAGGGTGGGGAGCAACAAAGCAAAAAAATTAATATTTTAGAAATCATCCTGTTACATATATATAGGAAAGGAAATGATGTACATCTGGATGGTGAGAAGATCATTTTTTTTCTCATTTTTCTTTTTAAAAAGATTTTATTTATTTATTTGAGAGAGAGAGAACACAAGCAGGGAGGAGGGATTGGGGGGGGGGGAAGCTGACCTCCCGCTGAGCAGGGAGCCTGACTCGACTTGGGGCTCTATCCCAGACCTGAGCTGAAGGCAGCCACTTAACCAACCAAGCCACCCAGGTGCCCCCTCATTTTCTTTTATCCTTTCTTTTTATCTGTGTTTCTAAATTATACTATAAAGCATAATTCATAAGATTAAATTTTTTGATCCATGTAATCCACATGTGGAAAATCAAGGTTTAAAAAATATCAAATAGGGGCACCTGGGTGACTCAGTTTGTTAGGCAACTGACTCTTGGTGTCGGCTCAGGTCCTGATCTCAGAGTTGTGGGATCAAACCCCACATTGCCAGGCTCTGTGCTCAGTGGGGTCTGCTCGAGATTCTCTCTCTGCCTCTTCCTCTGTCCCCCACCCCCGCCCCCCGTGCTCTCTCTCTCTCTCTCTAAAAAATAAATAAATCTTTAAAAAAGTAATCCCAGGTTATAATTTTAATTACCGTAATACCATAGCACTCAATTAAATATTAGTATATAAGTATATATTGCCAATGGGATATTTAGGGAGTTTATTTATTTATTATTATTTTAAGATTTTATTCATTTATTTATTAGACAGAGAGAGAGAGTGCTCACAAGCAGGGGGAGTGGCAGGTAGAGGGAGAAGCAGGAGCATTGACTGAGCAAGGAGCCTGATGCAGGACTCTATCGATCATGACCTGAGCCAAAGGCAGTGACTTAACTGAGCCACCTAGGCATCCCTATCTATTACTATTTTTTAGTAGACTTTATTTTTTAAAGCAGTTTTGGGTTCATAGCAAAATTGAGTGTAAAATACAGAGAATACATAAATCTTTGCCTTCCCCTGTCCCCCCTCCTCTCTTACATGCACAATCTCCCCCACTATCAACATCCGGAACCAGAGTGGTACATCTGTTACAACTGCTCAGCCTACATGGACACATCATTATCATCCCAAGCCCATGGTTTACATTAGGGTTCACTCTTGGTAGCATTAGGGTTACATTCTATATGTTTGGATAAATGTGATGGTATGTATCCTCCATTATAGCACCATACAGAATGCTTTCACTGCAGGGATTGTATTTAAAAGAGTAGAATTATAAACCACTTGAGTCTCTGATTAATTTTTAACAGAGGCTGATTAAGTCATTGGAGGAAGAGTAAATGCTGGTTTAATTCAGAGGCAGCCCCTGGTTTAGCTTAGCTTAGGTTGGTGGATTTTAACTTGCCAACTCCTGAGTCATTCCAGGTCAGAAGAATCCTAGGTGCCTGGCCTGGAGCAGTTGGGTTTGCCCTGGGCTGAAAGTTTGGATCCTAGTCCAGATTAGAAATCTGGCTCGGGCCGCCTGGGTGTCTGAGGGAGGGAGATGAGGGTGCTGCTTTTCTTGGCAGGGTCATGGCAGTTGTTGGGCCAGAGCATGTTCTTGCTGCCAGGCTGACGTGCCCGTCCAACATCATCTATGAGGATGTGCTCGGCCTTCCTGGGCAACCAAACAGAGAGAGAAGGTGAAGATTCCCTGGGAGCTGCCAATCTCCTTGAAAAGTACATGAGATGATTAAGAGAGCTCTGGAAAGGAGAATGTGTGTGTGTGTGTGTGTGTGTGTGTGTGTGTGTGTGTGTGTGTGTGTGTGTATTTGTGGCTTTGATTTTGTGTTTTAAACTAAGTTATAACACTTGGAAAGCTTAAATAAAGGGAGAGTCAGAGGAAGCTTCCAGACTGCTGAAACCAGTACAATACTAGGAGTTAAGCCATAGAAATCATCTAGGAGCGAAAACTTTTACAGGGGGAAAACAGGTGATGTATTTTACTTAACTAGACCTGTTGATTCAGTATATTTTCTTCCAGAAACTTAAGACCTGCCTGCCAAAACAAAACCTAAATAGCATTTTGATTTCCAAAGGTTTATGTTCATTGATTGTTTTTTCAGTTTCAATAATGAGGAGGGTAGAAAAAATTTTTATTCTCATAAAAATCAATTGCAAGAAATTATATTAAAATAATTTCCTTGCAGTTTGTTAATATTTTTCTCATACCAAATTCCTCAAAATGTGAAAACACAACCCAATTTTTATTGTCTCAGTAATAAAGGAATAGTATTCTGAGTAAGTCTACTGAATTTTTACAGAGTTCTAAAGTTTTGATTTTATAAGATGAAATGGCCTAACATTAAATAATTCAAATATTTTTAATACTCATTCACCTCTATTATTTATTTATTTATTTGAGAGAGAGAGGGAGAGAGCTCAAGGGGAGGAGCAGAGGGAGAGGGACAAGCAGACTCTGTGCTGAGCCTGGCATGGAACTTGATCCCATGACCCTGACATCAGGACCCGAGCTGAAATCAAGAGTCAGTTGCTTAACCGACTGAGCCACCCAGGTGCCCCAATATTCATGCACTTCTTAAGTGTGCAGCATTATGGAAACAAAGTTGAATGAGACAGTTGTCTAGTGTCAGTGTTTACTCTGTAGGCCCTAAGGGGAAATTTCATTGAGATTCCCTGTACCTTTGTTAACTGCAGAAGAGCCCCTCTGTTTTCCAGCAGGGCAAGGACTGTCTCCTTTCCACTGCGTTGGAGCAGTGGGATAGCCTTAACCCCATTTTTTTTTAGCTTTGATAAAAGAGGTTATAAAACATGACTCTGAGAGACAAGGGTACACATGGCTTGGGTCAAGTTTGGAAAATGGAAATTATTTTCTTTTGGCAGACAACTTCCAACTTCTCTAGATGCCCACTAACTCCAGTGTCTCATCATGAGAACTGAATAAACCAATGCAACGTTTTTTCTTTTTTCTCTGTAAGGTCATTCTGGCCTATTCTCACACTGGATTATTGCTGGGAAGTCTTGGATGAGGAATTATGAATAATGTAACTGATGTCAACATATGGTCAGACTTTAAGAGGGAGGTAAAGACCTTCATTAGGTTTAGCATTACCAAAACTTAAAAGAGGTTATAAGTCAAGTGCATTATTTCAAAAAATTTAAAACTGCCTAATGGAGTGCAGTGCATGGAACAAGGCTTAGATGTCAGCTTTCAGCTGGCTAGGTGAATCCTTTATCTTTCATCAATAGGTTTGAAAGGAAAGGGACCTGAACATAATGAATAAGGAATATGGCTCTAAACCAAGACCATCAAAACACAGCACCCATCCACTGTTACATAAGAAGAAAATTCTGTACCAGCCATTTGTATATCACTGTGTTCAAATGCTCAACTCTGAAAAGAGAGGAAAAAAAGAGATTGGTAATTGTGACTCTTGGACTGTCCACCATTTCCTAAATGAAGTTCATGCCATCTTCAAGGATTTTAGCAACAAGTTGCTGATGTAGGTGGATTTATTTTGGCAATCGGATCTTGCAGCTCTGATTGGCTGCCTGACTGGTAAGTCTGGCCAGGAGAAAATGCTTCAGAGTATTGAGTGTTTGAGGCTCGTTGTTCACTTTTCTCTATGACTTGATTTTCTAATTGGTAAAATAGAGATAATAAAGTAGTTGTGGAAAGAGTACATGAGATAATGCAGGAAAAGCACTGTGGAAGAGATTGCTATGTCTGCCTGAATTATTTCCTCTTCTTTCTGGGCCCATGCCTGGACTGTATTTTCCAGGCTCCTCTGCAGTTAAATGTGGCCCTATGTTGAGTTTTGCCCACTGGTATATGTGCAGAGGTGATCACGTGCAGGCCTGTTCCATAAAAATCTCCCAGGGACCATCTTCAGTACTAGTTTCTTCTTCTGGATGGCTGGTGTGGAGACATCCCCCAGGGCTGACTTTGGGTGCTGTATGTTAAAGATGGTGAAGTCACAAGAAGCAGCCCCCATCCCTAGATCACTGATGGAGGATGATTGCCCCACCAGTTACACTTGCATTGATCTGTGATGTGAGTGAGAAATAAGCTTGATTGGGACGCCTGGGTGGCTCAGTCGGTTAAGCATCTGCCTTCGGCTCAGGTCATGGTCCCAGGGTCCTGGGATTGAGTCCCACATCGGGCTCCTTGCTCAGTGGGGAGGCTGCTTCTCCCTCTGTCTCTGCCTCTCCCCCTGCTTGTGCTCTGTCTCTCTCTGACAAATAAATAAAATCTTTAAAAAAAAAAAAGAAATAAGCTTGATTATAATGACACTGAGATCTTAGGATTTATGTGTTGTAGCAGCTACTGTTTAGGTGAAATAAGCCCAGTGTCTACTTGCTTGCCTGACAGTAAGTAAGCAGTAAAAGGCCAGGTGAAAAATGAAAGGAGAGCCTTATTTTTTGTGTCTTGTATCACAATACACCCTTAACCTGAGTAAGGCTGACTCTGGATTTTAATCTAAACCACTACATTTTGATTGTGAAGCTCATCCTAGCTCTAATAAATTCATGAACATGTATTCCTGATATATAAGTAAGTTGGATTTATGGAACTGGATTTAAAAATATAGATATGAGAGTCATCATCCTTTGATGATATTTGAAGGCCCAATTTTGGGAGACTAAGCAAGAACAGAAGGAACCCTGAGGAACCCTGAGGAACTACAATATTTATGGGAAGAAAAAAAAGGTAGGGGGAATAGGTGAGTGTGCCATCATGAAAGCCCAGGGAAGAGAGATGGGTTTTTCTTGGGGTAGGGGAGGTGACCCCAGGTGTAGAGGGTTGAGCCAACTGTATTCTCTAGCTCAGGGCATCCTATGAACTAGTATGCGTAAGATCTTACTCTGTTTATTCCTTTTGTCCCCATCACCATGTGGGAAACCATTCTAATGTATTTGAAAAAAATGTGTATTGATGCTTTCCGTATATATTTTTAGTTTGTATAAATTATGTGTTAGGTATCTCTTTCCATTTCTTATTTTTCTCACCAAACATTATGTTTTAAAATCCACCCATGTCTGCTGGGATGTATGTACATCCAACCAATAGTTTTTATTTTTATTTATTTATTTAAAGATTTTATTTATTTATTTGACAGAGAGAGACACAGCGAGAGAGGGAACACAAGCAGGGGGAGTGGGAGAGGGAGAAGCAGGCTTCCCGCGGAGCAGGGAGCCCGATGCGGGGCTCGATCCCAGGACCCTGGGACCATGACCTGAGCCGAAGGCAGATGCTTAATGACTAAGCCACCCGGGCGCCCTGGGTTTGGAATTTTTAAGCTTTTCTTGTCCAAATAATCTATGCCCATTGTAGAAAAATTAGAAAGTTCAAATGAGCAAGAAGAAAAATAACAAAATGGGAAGTGTATTGGTTTCCTAGAGCTACCATAACAAATTACCACAAACTGGGTGCCTTAAAACAACAGAAGTTTATTCATGTAGTTCTGGAGGATAGAAGTCTGAAATCAAGATGTTGGTAGGGCCATGCTCTCTCTGAAGGCTCTAGTGGAGGATTCTTCCTCGCCTCTTCCCAGCTTCCAGTGGTTGCTGGCAATCTTTGGCATTCCCTGGCTTGTAGATAGATATATTCCTCCAATTTCTGCCTGTGTCTCACATGGTATTCTACCTGTGTGTCTCCTCTGGATCTCTGTTTTCTCTTATAAGGATACCAGTCATTAGATTAGGTCTCACCCTAATTCAGTATGATCTCTTAATTTAACTAATTACGTCTTCAAAGACTCTATTTCCAAATAAGGTCACGTGCTGAGGTTCCAGGTAGACATGAATTTGGGGGGGAGCGCTATTCAACCTGGTACAAGAGGGTTGTGTTTTTTATTTTTCTCCCTCCCTTTTCCCCTCCTCCCTTTTCTTTCTTTAGGATGAGGAGCAATTTGAGCATGTTTATAGATTAAGTGGAAGAATCAGGAGAAAAGAAGCTGGAAATAAGGGGAAAATCACAATACTATGTGGATCAAGGTCCCAGCAGAGAATGGAAAGGTGAGCTGGAGGGCACTGGTGAGGGGCATAGGACCAGGGCCCGGAGGGATAAAAGGCCTACCTGAGTTCCAACAGCCCTGCCCAGTCTCTGGCTCACAGCTTGATGCAGAATCACTCTCCTCAAGTGTTCACTAGGTACAAACTTTCATGAGGCCAGTTTTATCAAAGGCTGTCATGTAGGGGAAAAGTGGAACATGCCCAGAGAAGGGATCAAATGCAGGGCTGTGGGGGAGAGTTCACTAGAAGGACACATGCATCCCATCTTGCTTCCAACTTGTTGGGACTTCAGGAAAACAAATGACTTTATTTTCCTATAAGTGTTGAAGATCTTTATTTTCCTATAAATGTTGAAGATCAAAAACTCCCTTCTAATAAACTCGACAAACCCAAGAAACTTCTAAGTTCTCTACAGTTCAGTAGAAGGTAGTAGCCTCTGTCAGTTCCCAACATTTAAACTTGGAAGTGAGTTCAGCCAGTAAATTTTTATTTGCTTATGACTAAACCATACTTTAAATAAAGTATACTAGATGTAGCAATTTTAAATATAGCTCAAATCACAAGGCATTTTCTGCTGCTATGCTTTAGAATTTAGAATTACCACATCCATTTCAACTATTCTATGAATTTCTGTCAACTCTGGGGCTCTAAGTCTACCCTTTTAAAACCAGTGGGTTTATACCTACTGAGGGGCAGGGCTGAGAGACTGTGGAAAAGTCCTTCCTATAGTAGAAGACCATCCCTATGGTTCTGCCCAGACTCTAGCATGTGGTGCTTGCTAGTTCAGAAAACTGAACGCAAACTCTAACCTCTTAGAGAGTTTATTGGCTTATGTCACTGCCAAGTCCAGGTGTAGAATGGCCTTCCAGGTTAGTTTGATCTAGGAGATCAAAGACATCACCCAGGACTCAGTTCATTTAAAAAAAATTTTTTTAAAGTAAACTCTACCCCTACTGTGGGCCTCAAACTCTAGGATCCCGAGACCAAGATCGCATGCTCCACTGACCGGGCCAACCAGGTGCCCCAGTTCATTTTCTTCTTTCCTTCCTTCTTCCTTCCTTCCTTCCTTCCTTCCTCCCTCCCTTCCTTCCTTCCTCCCTCCCTGCCTTCCTTCCTTCCTTCCCTCCCCTCCCCTCCCTCCCCTTCTTCCCTCCCTCTCTCTCTTCCTTCCTTCCTTCCTTTTTTATAAACTCTGTGCCCAGTGTGGGGCTTGAACTCACCACCCAGAGATCAAGAATTGCATGCTCAATGGACTGAGCCAGCCAGGTGCCCCTCCCCCAAGTCGTTTTCATTTTCATTTTCAACTCCACCTTTCATGGTGCCAGCTTTATCCAAAGGCTACCTGCCCTCATGGGTGCAAGATGGCTGCCAACAGCTCCTGGGTCTACATATTTCTTCCATGTCAGAGAAAGATAGATTTTCTCCTTCAAATATCAAAGAAAATGCTGGGCTTCAGTCTGATTAAACCAGTTTAGGTAATGTGCTCATCAGGTGCTGTGACCAGAGGAATGCCACATAATGATTGATCCCTGAGGTAAAAGGTGATTTGCTCAGGCTCTTTGGGCCTGGAGCTAAAGGGGTATCAATTCCGTCCATAGCTAAGCATAGAGGAGCAGCTCCGCAAATGAAACTCTGGGTACTTTTAGAAACAGGAGAAAATGGGGAATGAATTTTAGGTAGTCAGTTCAAAAATTGCCCGTCACACTTTGCTTCTTTATCCTCTGCTAACCACAATTTCTTAGCTCCTCTTCTTGCACCTGGAAGCTCCCAAACTTGATTTATAACTCCTGTGCTCTGTCCCATTCTCCACCAACTCTTATTCTATTCATATACAAGGTCTATTCTTAGAATGATGGGTCTATGAAAGGCAGAAATTTCCCTGAAACTCATTCTTTCCACCCAAAGCAATGGGTCATGCTAAAAAGCCCCTTCTCGACTACTGAGAGCAAAGACCAGAGGAATAATAAGATCTAAGGGTCAGAGCCTGCTGGAAACATGGCATTGTCAGGATAAAACCAGCTTTGGCCATTAAAACTATCTGGTCAGCATGGTTCTAGCTCAGCATAGATAAGATGCACAGTAAAAACAGGATGACAGGACTGGAGACCCTCAGCATGCAGTCAAAGATAAAGCTTCCTGGGTGATGGGAGGCCTAGGACTTCTAGTATCTAAAATGCATCCCTGATCAGGGATGTGATGTACTGCTTACAAAGGACTCATTGGTCCCTATAGTTGACAGCACAGGGAGAACCAAGACCAGGGCAGAGGAGTTCAGGGCCTTGAAGACAAAAGAGTAAAAATAATCAGGATTTAGCCAAGTAGGTGGGAAGAAGAGCATTTCCCACCGAGTGCAGTGAGCTGCAGTCATTCATAAAATATTTAGTGAATTCTGACTGTGTCTGAAGATGAACAAGTTGTCCTGCTCACATGGAGATTACAGTAGGTAAGGGCATGTATTAGTCAAGTTTCTTTTGGCTTTAGGAAGCAAAATGTCTTTGCAGGCTTGTTGGAAGAATACTAGAGGTTCTTAGAGAATTCACAGGGACTAAGGCAGCTTGGGGCACCTTACTAGCTGGAGGTTAACTACCTCCTCTGAGAGTACTCTTGTTAGTGTGAAGGGGTTTCTGTGTCCAATCTCTGTGGGTATCAGTTCCAAATTCCTAAAGGGAGAATCTGATTGGTTCACCTTGAATGACTTAACTATGTATGGTTCAGGGTCCATGATTGTGAGGTATAGACATGGTTGTTGGAGTCCTACCCTATCTGTGAGTTGAGTTGTAGTTTCCAGAGAAGGGCAGAATGCTGTGAACTTGAAGATCACTGTGAACAGGGAGGTAGATAAGCAAGAGCAATTCAGCCTAGTGTTACCAGTGCTGTGTTAGGGGAAGCATGAAGTTATGTGGGAGTGTATCAGTCAAGATTCTTTTGGAGACAAGATTCAGAAAACCAATTTAAACCAATTTAGGCAAAAAGGGGATTTTTTAAAAAAAGAATTTATTTATTTGAGAGAGAGTGAGCAGAGGGAGGAACAGAGGGAGGAACAAAGGGAAGGGAGACGGAGGGGAAAGAATCTTGAGCAGACTCCCCACTGAGTATGGAGCCCAAGTTGTGACTCAATCTCACAACTGAGAGTATGACCTGAGCAAAAACAAGATTTGGATGCTCAACTGACTGAGCTGCCCAGGCACCTCCAAAAGGGGAATTTATTGGAAGGCTCACACTGCGAAGAGTGAGGGGCAGATAATATCAGAGGTCACTAGAACTAGGGACCAGAATGCTGCTAGGTATCTTTTTTTCCTCAAGCTCTCTCAACCCCACTTCACTCTGTGTTGTCAAATTCTTTCTCGTAGAAAAGCTTTCTTTGGGTGTCTGGGTGGCTCAGTCAGTTAAGTGTCTGCCTTTGGCTCAGGTTGTGATCCCAGGGTCCTGGGATCGAGTCCCGCATTGGGCTCCCTGCTCAGCAGGGAGCCTGCTTCTCCTTCTGCTTGCTGCTCTCTCTCTCTCTGACAAATAAATAAATAAAATCTTTAAAAAAAAAAAAAGAAAAGCTTTCTTTACACAGCATGGAATATGGCCACCTGCTGCTCCTGAGTCTCATATCTCTTGTCCTTACCACCAGAGAATAAATGTCTTTGTTCAGCTTCAGTTACACAAATCCTAAGGAATGACCCTGATTGGCTTGGCTTTAGGTGTGAGTCTATCCCTTAAGCAATTAACTGTGTCTAGAGAGGTAGAATAATGTAAAAACATATTCCAGACTACAGCTTCATGCTTATTAAATGACAAACCAAAATGATTGATACCAAATGCTTTAGGTTATTATTCCCTGTACTAGTTATCTATTGCTGTATAACAAGTTACTCCCCAACTTATTGGCTTAAACAGCAATCAGTATTTATGATCTCTCATAGTCTCTGTGGTTTGAAATTCAAGACTGGCTTAGCCAGGTGGTTCTGGCTCAGGGTCCCTCCTAAGGTTGCAGTCAAGTTGTCAGTTGGGGCTGGAGTAATCTGAGGTCTTGACTGGGGCTGCAGGATTCACTTCCGAGATGGCTCGCTCATCTGGTGTTCAGTCCCTCCACATGTGGGCCTCTCCCCAGGTAGCTTGAGTGTCCTCATGACATGGTGGCCAGCTTTTCCCAGAGTGAGCAATCCAAGTGAGTGGGATAATTATTATTATCATTATCAGAAATGATAGAGCATAACCTTTGAGGCTGGGCCATTAGAGACATCGCCACAATGTCTGTAATGGCCCAGCCTCAAAGGTTATGCTCTATCATTTCTGCAATATCATTTTCATTATACAAGTTGGCTCTATTAAATGTGGGAGGGGAATACACAAAGATGGGAGTACCAGGAGGTGAGATTCATGGTGGGGCTGCCTTAGAGCTGTCGTAGGCTACTATATTCCTCAAAACACGTCCTGTAGAACTGGGATGTTAAAAATTATTACATGGAGATGGGGATTTGCAGTCAAGTCAGTTTGAGAAAGGATAGGCTGAACCAAGTTAAACAAGTGTTTCCATAGAGCTTTTAGTACATAGATACCTGCTTTGAATCCCTGAAAGGGGAGTAGAGTAAATAGCACCAAAATTTCTTTCTCATTCTCAATTCTTCCTCCAGTGGGCCCTTCTCCCCTCCCCCCATCTCTCCGCTTCCTACCCTGTAAAAGCTTATCAGAATGCTGCTTTCTCCTGTTAAAAATGTATATTTCTGGGGGCACATGGCTGGCTCAATTGGAAGAGCGTGTGACTCTTGATCTTGGGGTTGTGACTTTGAGCCCCACATTGGATGTAGAGATGACTAAAAAAAAAAAAACTTTTAAAAAATGTACACATGGGGCGCCTGGGTGGTGCAGTTGGTTAAGCGGCTGACTCTTGGTTTTGGCTCAGGTTATGATCTCTGGGTTGTGAGATTGACCAGTCAGAGTGGAGTCTGCTTGAGTTTCTCTCTCCCTCTCCCCTGTCCCTCCCGCCCCCCCCCCCCACGTGCTCTCTCTCTCTTTCTAAAATAAATAAATAAATCTTTAAAAAATGTACATTTCTGGCAAGGCAGTATTTTCATTTGAAGATGCTTGTCCTTGACCCTCCAAAGCCTTCCTATTCATTTGGCAATTCCATGAAAACCTGGGAATGATTAAAAAGTAAAAGAACACATTTTTCTTGTGAGGTGAGTGGTCAATCTCTAAGGAAATTCTGCAAAGAAGTTTCACAGAGCTCTCTATGTTGATGATAGTGTTGGGTGATATTGAGTCATATAGTGGCAAATTCTGTTTGAAGGACATTACCCATTTATATGTGAAAATTTGGGTTGCCTCTTTAAGATATATTTGTTGGTGGAAATACAAGGTATGGATTACTAACATCTTGTACTTTGAGTTTTTGCCAGCAAATACTGAACTTTTCAGTTTTGGGAACTTCACCTCCTCTTGTGTAAGTGGGTTTTGTTGCTGTTTCTTTTGTTTAGGTTATTTGTCATGGCCACAACCCAATTTATTTGAAGTGTTTTTATCACATTTCTGTAAGCTGGTTATACCATCTTGAATTATTTAACTTTGTATAAACACTGAGGTATGTATATGGAAGCTCCTGTACCATATGTGTTTATGGAAATGTGCTTATTTAGATGTTTCCAGGAATAGCATCTGCTCTCATGCATCTTTTATAATATTTTGCATGGAGCCCTTATAATAATTGATCTTCACCATCTGATAATTTTTCATTGAAGAGAGTTTCCCCTCTTATGTTTTTGGTAAATGGTCATTTTTAATACTTTGGAGCAAAAAAGGATCGAAATTAAAAATAAGAAGTGATCGGGGCGCTTGGGTGGCTCAGTTGTTAAGTGTCTGCCTTTGGCTTGGGTCGTGATCCCGGGGTCCTGGGATTGAGCTCCGCGTCGGTCTCCCTGCTCCGTGGGAGGCCTGCTTCTCCCTCTCCCACTCCCCCTGCTTGTGTTTCCTCTCTTGCTGTCTCTGTCAAGTAAATAAATAAAATCTTAAAAAAAAAAAGTGATCAATAAAAAAGGCTTTCCGGAGATCTTTAATTTTCATTATCCAATGCATACTTTTTAGAAAGACCTGATGTCTGTGCACATTATCTCAAATGGAAAAACCCAAGTTTATTCAGCCTGTGATTCACATAGAAATCTAGGTCCATAAAGGCTGCTGAGAATAAATTCTCCTTTCCATCCTTCTTCTCTGGACTGAAAATTTGGGCTAACTCTGGGTTCCTGCTTACAGTGTTCTCAGGCAGCCTGTCTTCCTGCACAAAATGATGTTTCACAGTATCCAGTGTTACCTAATGGCCTCTTTTAAATTGCAAATCCACCTTAAGAGTCTTTGGTTGTCTCTATGGAGAGAAGACTTAATAAATTTCCAAATACAATCCTACAGAGACCTGTATGTGCCCAGCTACTAATTTCAGAAAACAATGAATCATGCAGTAAGCTACATCTTCCTTCTTGAAATAGCACTTGAAACAACCTATTATTAATAACATTTCCTGAGTTCTCAAAACCAGAAAATCAGCTCTGTGTAGGGGAACATCTTCTCAATATACCGAAACATACATTGGTTCAAATGTAGTAAAGGAAAGGCAACCATTTTGACTGTAAAATTTCCTGCTTTTAAAACTAGGAGAGGTGGGGCACCTGGGTGGCTCAGTTGTTAAGCATCTGCCTTGGGCTCAGGTCATGATCCCAGGGTGCAGGGATTGAGCCCCACATTGGGCTCCCTGCTCGGCAGGAAGCCTGCTTCTCCCTCACCCACTCCCCCTGCTTGTGTTCTCTCTCTCGCTATCTCTCTCTCTGTCAAATAAATAAATAAAATATTTCAAAAAAAACCCCCCAAAACTAAAAGAGGTGCCCAAGGGCCTCCAAATGTATGCACCAAGGTCTCCATAGAGTGGTTTGCAAACCACCAGCAAGATGCAAGATGATTTTAGGTGGTATATGGATAAACTTTCAAAAAAATTATAATTATTATTTACTTGTTGTAGTGGGTCCAGTAGTGTCTTTCTCAAAATTCATGTTTACCCAGAACCTCAGAGTGTGACCTCATTTGGAAATAAGGTCTTTGCAGATGTAGCTAATTAAGGATTTTTTTTTTTATTGCTAATTAAGGATCTTGAGATGAAGTAATCCTAGGTTTAGGATGGGCCTTGAATCCAATGACTGGTAACTTTATAAGAGAAAGGAAAAGGAGATTTGGACACAGACATATAGAGAAAATGGTTATGTGAATATGGAGATAGAGGTTGGAGTGATGTGTCTACAAGCCAAGGAACATCAAGAAGCTAGGAGGCGGGTGTGGGACAGTTTCTCCCTCAGAAACTGCAGAAGTAACCAACCATAATGACACATTTATTTTGACCTTCTGGTCTCCCGAACTATGAAAGAATAAATTTTTGTTGTTTGAACCCACCCACTTTGTCATAATTTGTTATGGCAGCCTTAGGAAATGAAGACTCTTTAAAAGATGTATTACAGGGGCGCCTGGGTGGCCCAGTCGTTAAGCATCTGCCTTCAGCTCAGGTCATGATCCCAGGGTCCTGGGATTGAGCCCCTCATTGGGCTCCCTGTTCAGCAGGAAGCCTGCTTCTCCCACTCCCCCTGCTTATATTCCCTCTCTCACTGTCTCTCTCTCTCTGTCAAATAAATAAATAAAATCTTTAAAAAAAAGATGTATTACATAATATATGCACAGTATATAAAGCCTGTGATTTCACAGCTGTTACTGTTTAGACTAGTATTCTCTAAATTTATTTAGGCACAAAAACATGCATTGATTACCAAAAAAGTAAAATTTAGGAGGCAGGAAGATATTGCAAAGCTGAGGTGGGTAGTATGTGGATGGAGGACCAGTTTGGGAGCCATTACTGTTGCTGCCCATAGTCTACTTCCATCTGGAGTGGCATTGTGGGAGATCCGGGTCAACTCTCATCTCCACCCCAATTAACTCTGTGACTTTGGGTAAAATACAAATAATGGCCTCAGGAAGCCCCGCCTTCTCAGCAGCAAAATGGGGCGAGTAATAAATATCTTACAAAGCTTACGTAGGGATTATGAGTTCCTTTCCCTTCAGCCTTAAAATACTGAAAGCTCGGTTATCCAAACCAATTTCGTTAAGTGTGGGGGTGGGGGAGCTCCTGGCAGCTGGGTTGATATATCAAAGAACATTTTGGAATCAGTGCCCTCAAAAGTGAGTTGCCAGCGATAGACGAATAGGGCTGAGCAATATGGGAAGTGAATTGTGGTATAGCAGTAGGAACTGACTCAAGTCACCCTTGATGAGTCATAGCTGGTCAACTTTCTGTTATTTCTGCATCTTATGCCTTTTATGAGTTATGATGGCCTTTATTTCTCCCTCTTTTCAACCCTATAATCCTGGAATTCATAAAAGTGAGGAAAAGAACTCTAGATGGAATCTGACATATCTTAGATATAGGAAAATGTATTTAAGAAAGTTCAGAGGTATTTTGTAAATTTGATGCAAATCCCTAACAAATACTCTAAGATGGTTTCCTAAGCAGACTTGGCTGGAACCAGCAAGGTGACTTGGAACGGGAATTATACAGCCAGCATCTTGTAGTGTACTAGCCAATGGGTAGACACTGTATTCAATGGTTATCTCATTTAATCAGTCCTGAAATCTCTGAGGTAGGTATTGCTATTAAAATTCTTATTTTACAGATGGGAAAACTGAGGCATGGAGAAGTTAAGTAACTTATCTCAGATGACATAAAGATTAAGTTGTTCAAGATCATCAAAAAGGCAGTCGGCCGTGGGAGGCTGCACTCTTAACCTCCTCATTATACTGTGTGAAGTCTTTAAAAAATGTAGAAATACAGGAAGGGGAAGAATGGCCCTACATTGTGCAAGAGATAGAACTTGGTCTTTGGAGTCAGGCAGGTCTTATTACAACCCTGGCTCTGCTACTTAGCAACTATTTGACCTACTACTTAAACTCCATGAACCTCAGCTTTTCCATCTGTAAAGTGGATGCAGTAATATATGCATCACAGCATTCCTGTGGGAATTAAGTAAAGTGTTGTCTATCCAATACACTGTGCGAGTCAAGTATTTCTTCAGAGGTAACTTACCTAATCCTCAAAACAACACTTTGAGGTAGGTATTCTTATCATCACTCCTATTTTACAGGTAGGAAAATTAAGATTTAGAGACATTAAGTAACTTTCCCAACATAACACTCAGCAGAGCAAGAATTCAAACTTAGGAAGTCTGATTCCACAATGCAAGCTCTCATCTGTTTCCTTCCACATGTGAAAAAGACCTGGGAATCAGGGTTAAAGACAAGCTTGAGAAGGTTCTACAAGTACAGCACTGGAGAAAAAGCCAGTTCATATTTAGAGTACATTCATGCAAAAATAGAGTCCAGTATGTATGCTATGTTCTGTGCTGTTCAGATTGCATCTATAGGGGGGTGTTCAAGTCTGGATGATACTTTTTAACGGATACTAACATACTGAAAATGACTATGATAATGACAGGGGTTGAAAATGATCTCAAGAGAGGAACAGCTGGAAATGTTTTGGTTTGATGAAGGTGCACAAGGGGTCAGAGAAATAGATGTCTTTGGGAAAGACTGCTGTCCAGCAGGTTGACCATACCTTGATATAATCACTATGGGTCCTGACTCTGTTCCTAGACTTGAAAGTTCAAGGGTTTTATTGTATTAGTTAATCAATATTCAGAGTTGAGCATATACTTGGTAATTGATTCATACTAACCAAACCTCTAAGAGACTGATGCATATGCTGGAATGTTAATTAATTGCTTAAAATAGGAACATAAGTACCAAACAGATTTTATACATGTGTTAGCTGATCAGAGTACCTTTTTGTTTTTAGGGGATCTTATATTCTTCTGTCAGAATGTGTATTAACCCTGTGGTAATAAGCTAACTTGTTAGCTTGCAAGCAGGGTGAAAATTGCAAGACCTTTATGTTTTCTGACTTAGGGTGATGGTCAAAAACTGATGTCTCATTATTTTATTAACTAAACTTATTCATGTGGACAATATTCCATATGAGCTTTTGAACATCTGTATCTTGTCTGCAAATTGTTTTTATTGTTTTTCAGTCGGGTCATTTTTAATTGGATGTTAGATTTCTATTGCTTTTCCTTTTTGTACAGTGTAAAGTGTTTTTTTGAAAATTATGTGTAACATCAGACATAATTATTTAAAATCAATACATTTTTATTTAAGGAATTTTACATGTTGTGATTCCTTCCACTGCCCATCAAGTTCACAGCAATTCTTCTAAAACTTGAGTCAGGGTTTATCTTCCAGATAGGTCTTTTGAAAAGAACCTATGCTTAATTCACAGTTGTGCTGTGTTTAGTCAATAATTGTTTTAGTTGGGCTTCTTTTATCTCCACTTGACTATGGACATACTGATGACATACTTTAAACATTTCCCCACCTGGCATCTTTGAGATCTTATCTCTTCATGTGATTTGCTTTAGGGCCACTTTTCGGATCAGAGTACATGGATTTGTATGGTTCTCCGTTTCAAACACCCTCGAAACATGAATGAATTCAAATCATATTCCCTCCCCAGTTATCACCCCCAAGAATAGTACAGACTGTGGGATATGCCAATAGCTTAGGTCAAAATATTTAAACATTTGGCCTTTCATACTTCTAGCAACTCTGTCTTGTAGTTCTTTCCCACGGATCTAACAAATAGTTCTGTGAGGAAAGCAAAAGCACATCGTTCCTCTAGGAGGCATTTTCAGTGATGTGGGTCTGCAGGAAAAGCCCCGTGGGGATAGACCTCAGTTATCTATTGGGTTGTTTCCTATTGATTGATAGTTTTTTTATATAAATGTATGTGTATATAAAATATTAATTTATATTTAGATAATTCAGATAAAATGAGATTTGTATGTATAGGTTGTAAAAAATGAGGTATAAAATTTTGTTATATCAGTTACAGTATTGTCTGTCATAATTCACTTGTTTTTTGACTTTCTATTTTATTTTATTTATTTTAATTCCAGTATAGTTAACCTACAGTATTATATTGGTTTTAGGTGTGCAATATAGCGATTTAACAACTTTATCCATTACTTTACTCGGTTCTCATCATAAGTGTACTCTTTAAGTCCCATCACCTACTTCACCCCCCCGCACCTCCCCTCTGGAAAGCATCAGGTTGTTCCCTGTAGTTTTTTTTTTTTTTAAAGGTTTTATTCATCCACTTGACAGAGAGAGAGAGAGAGAGATAGCACAAGCAGGGGGAGTGGCAGGCAGAGGGAGAGGCAGAAGCAGGTTCCCCATTGAGCAGGGAGCCCGATGTGGGCCTCGATGTGGGGCTCGATCCCAGGACCCTGGGATCACGACCTGGGCCGAAGGCAGACACCCAACCAACTGAGCCACCCAGGTGCCCCTGTTCTCTGTAGTTAAGTGACTTTATATGTCTTCTGACATGCCCGTAATATATCTGAGTTTTATGTTTTATCAAAATAGCTTTCTTCCCCCAAGATTATATTTTCCCATTTTTTTATCCTTTAAAAAATTTACATTTTAAATACAACTGGAATTTATTTTAAAGTGTAGCATGAAGAAGGCATTTAATTTTAGTTTTTTCCTTCTCCTAATGCCATTTATTAAATACTCTGTCATTTCCTGACTGGTTTTAAATGCCTCAATTATCATAAACTAAGATCATATGTATGTATATATATATATTTTTTCTGGACTTTTAATCCTATTCTATTGATCTATTTGCCTATTTTCCACAAAGCACATTATTTTAAATGTTGTGACTTTAAGGTACATGTTGATATCTGGTAAAATAAGTCTTTTTTTTTGTTCTTTTTCTAAAGAATCTTGACTTTTTTGGCACATTTCATAGATGAACTTTAGAATGTTTGCCAATTCTGTAAAATAACCTGTTGGAATTTTGATTAAAATTGCATCACATGTATTATTTAATTTGGGGAGCATTAATATCTGTATAATATTGAACCTTTTTATCTAGGACTATCTTTTAAGGCTTCCATTAAAATTATATGGTTATCTTCAATACATTTCATACTTTTAAGTTTTTTTATGTAATACAAGGTTTCATTGGAATTGAATTATAGTGCTCTTCTCTATTACATTTTCAAATTAGTTGTTGCTGATTAGGAAAAGCTGTAGATTTTTATATGTTAATCTTGTTTCTACCTTTCTGAAAATTATAATTAGTCCATAGAGATATTGTGTGATTGCCTTGGATTTTCTGGGTATATATCTACCTTGCTAGTATATTTATAAATATTTCATATTTATTTCATTTTTTCTGATCTTTTTGTATTGACCAGTAACTCTAGGGCAAAATTATTGACCATAAAAGTAGGCATCATTTTATCTTGTTCCTGACTTTTATGGAGATGTGGTATTTTACTCTTCAGAATAGTTTACAGATATTTTACCTTTCAGAATGATATTTGGAAATTGGCAAACTGTTGATAACTGTTGATGAGTGATAGGTACACAGAGATCATTATTCTTTCTGTGCATATATGTTTGAAATTTCCATAATAAAATGTTAAATGAAAAAAATAGAGCCAAATTAAAAAAATATGAATTGTTTTAGGTTTTTGGGTGGAAATCCCTTTTCAATTTAAGGAAGCATCTTTTTTCCCTAACTTATTGTAAATTTTCTATTAGGGATGGGTATAGAATATGTGTCTTCAAAAAACTATTTTTGAAAGAAAAACTGTGACATGGCCTACCCATCTCAAAAGACCAAGGAAAAGCATGAGACTCTCAATATAAAAAATTGAGAACTCACTCGCCAAATATTTAGGTTGGCTTCTCTCTCATCAACTGACAGTTTTCAATAAAAGCAGAAGTGCCTTGAGGGCCCTCGCTCATTGCTGACAACATGGAAGGGACTAAATAAATCATGTATCATTGTTAGAGGGCTTTCGGGAGGAGAGGGATGTAGGCCATGGTAGCTGTGTTGTACCACCCCGGTCCCCTCTCAGGACCGAACGACTTATCCCCCCAGCTGCTTGGATTATAGCTGCCTGACAGTTTTCAGCTGCCAACCCTTTCCAGGAATTGCCCGTGGCTGGAAAGAACCACCTTGCTCGAGCTTCTGCCTCCTTCCCAGGAGCAGCTGTGTCCAATGACTGGCCTGTGTGGGGCTATAGAATCCTAGCTTCCTTGCCCAACTCAGAACAGGTGGAAAGGGCTTTCCCAGCTTCAGAGCTCCATGCTGGCTGGCTGATGAGGCCTTAGGGCTGCCAGATAAAATAAATACAGATGCCCAGTTAACTTTCAGTTTTAGATAAACAACAATTTTTTAGAATCAGTATGCCCTAAATATTGCATGGGACATCTTGCTGCTAAAATTTGTTTTGCTGTTTATCTCAAATTCAAAGTTAACTCTGTGTTTATTTGCTAAATCTGGCAGCCCACAGAGGCATGGGGGCCTGACTTCTCCTGTAAGCCTGCTCCTTCTTTTTTTGGATTTAACAGACATATTCAGGACATTCCATCGTAAAATAACAGACTACACATTTTTTTCAAGTGCTTCTTTCCCTTACTCCACCTGTTGATTCTTGAGAGCACTCTCCAAACAACTCCCTGCATGCTGTTGTCTCGGAGTCTTTCTCACTAACGAGTCTGCGATAGAGAATTAAAACACCTTTCCTTGCCCTGCCCAAATTTCAGAACCAATTCAGAGATTGGCACATGGGTCCGAAAGACAGAGGTCTCTCTAGATTTATGATTGAAGAGCGGAGACTCGAGAACGTGGCTAAGTCAGAGCCTAGGGTTTGCTCATCTGTCATTCCCGATCCAATTTGCTCAGAGTACCTCACTAAGCTTTCTTTATAGCTGTTCCTGTCACCTGTTCATCAATTTGGTAAAGTCATTCCTCCTCTCCTGGGGAGGTGGAAGGCAGTGGGCAAGAAGCCAGGACTATTAACTCTTGCTACTGTCCCTCTACGTGAAAACAAAGCCAAGGCAAAGAGGTCTCTCACTAAACTAGGCTTTGTGAAGGATAAAAGCAGCCGTGGTCAAACGGTCAGTGCAAATGATCATGTATGAGTCTGATGCAAAATCAGCTGAGACCTTCGAAAGTATGGATTCTGTGTCTTTTGCCTCCTCTGACTTTTCTCCTCGAAGTGAGGAATTTCCTCAGGATTTATGTTTGTCTCTCTACTTGATCTGTGTGATCTGCTTTGTCAAGCTAGCTAGTCTTAATGTAATGCTTTCAGAGGCGTGACCTTCAAAGCCACACGTGCTTTGGCCTTTCCCCCGAGTTTCATTCAGTTCTATATTTCCAGCAGTTTCATCCTCTACCCCTCAATTTTCTGGAAATA